>NC_091463.1:90427469-90784136 GCF_027789765.1 Dendropsophus ebraccatus
GAATATACATTTCTGTTCACTAATTGGGTAATTCCTGAAACCTTGCTATGTATTTAGTATCAAACATATCAATTTTATTAAGGCTGGGTTCACACGCTGTAACTGTGCGGCTGTATTTTTTATGCGGCTGTAAATGTGCGGATGAAACTACGGCCGTGGGAAAAAATAGACATGCGGCTCAAAACATACGGTCATTTACTTGGAAATCTGGTTCAACTAAAAATAACAAATAAAATGTTAAGAAAGTGATGCAAACACCTCTGGATGCATCTGGGAAAGCAGGGAAACAGTTTACATGAATCGCTATTACCGGGGTTTGCGATCCTCTGCACTATAGCCGATGTCTCTCATGGTTAATATATTGAATTAATAAAACACATTGTCTGTCTAATAAAGTCCCTTTTATTGTTCAATAATTAAATGTAAACGATTCCATCATTTTGCAATTAAATATACTGTTAAAATAAATATATAGATAAATAAATGTATATTTATATATATATTTATTTTTTGACAGTATATTTAATTGCACAATGATGGATTCGTTAGAATTAAATTATTGAACAAAGAAACTGAATTTATTTCAACGAAAATGTGTTTTATTCATTAAATATTAATTAGTACAGGAAGCTCCATAAGCCGTTAATTCATATTCCCGGCAATAGAGCTTTCTGTACTAATCATCACTTTACTTTAATTAAAACATCAAATGTTTCTTCTAATTATGTTATGACAATAGCATTATTAGAAGAAACATTTAGAATTATATGTGCGCTCAGCTGATTGGCTGATCGGCTGAGCGCACATATAATTAGCGGGTCCGCAGCACAGTGACTTCATTGTGCTGCGGACCAGCGAAGAGGACACATCGGGGTGAGTATAGAGCTCTCCCCACCCCCTCCCCGGCACTGCACCCCTCCCAGCAAGGAAGGGGGGTCACTTAACCCCTTCCTTGCTGGGATGGGTGCAGTCTGACATCAGTCTGGCCCCCAGGGGGTTAAGGGGGATGCAATACATCCTCCCTTAACCCCTTGGGGGCCAGACTGTAAGCAGCGATCTGTAAAGATGCTGCATACTGTAAGGAGCACAACACCGCTCACAATGATGGGTGTTGTGCTCCTGTTTGTGTTTTTTTTGTGTGTTTCTCCCTTTTTGTTTTTCAGATATCGGTATCCTGGGGATTACGTCGGATTCCATGGACTACGTCGATGACCAGCGGTTGTTGTTTGAATTTTTTAATAAAATGGTCAATGAGGGGTGTGGGGGTGTTTTTATTTGAATAACAAAATTTTTAAACTTGTGTCTTGTCTTTATTTCTTTACTTTATAGACTTAGTAGTGGAAGCCGTCTAATAGACGGAATCCATTACTAAGTTGGGGCCTAGTGTTAGCCGGTATAAAATGGCTAACGCTAACCCCCCATTATTACCCCAGTACCTAATGCCAATGGGGTACTGGGAAGAGCCGGGTGCCAGTGGTCCCGGAGCATCACAATTGGTGCTCCTGGACCGGGCGGCAGCAGGCTGGTAAGATTTAGGCTGGGGAGGGCCTAAACCAATGGCTCTTCCCACCCTGGTGTTACCAGGCTGCTGTCGTTTGGTTTTTATTCTGGCTGGTTATAAAAATAGGGGGGACCCTATGCGTTTTTTTTTAAATTATTTATTTATTTAAAAATAAAACCGCATAGGGTCCCCCCTATTTTTATAACCAGCCGGGTTAAAAACCAAACGACAGCAGCCTGGTAACACCAGGGTGGGAAGAGCCATTGGTTTAGGCCCTCCCCAGCCTAAATCTTACCAGCCTGCTGCCGCCCGGTCCAGGAGCGCCAATATTGACGCTCCGGGACCACTGGCACCCGGCTCTTCCCAGTACCCCTGGTGGCATTGGGTACTGGGGTAATAATAGGGGGTTAGTGTTAGCCATTTTATACCGGCTAACACTAGGCCCTGACTTAGTAATGGATTCCGTCTATTAGAAGGCTTCCACTACTAAGTCTATAAAGTAAAGAAATAAAGACAAGACACAAGTTTAAATTTTTTTTTATTCAAATAAAAACACCCCCACACCCCTCATTGACCATTTTATTAAAAAAATTCAAACAACAACCGCTGGTCATTGACGTAGTCCATGGAATCCGACGTAATCCCCAGGATACCGATATCTGAAAAACAAAAAGGGAGAAACACACAAAAAAAATACAAACAGGAGCACAACACCCATCAATGTGAGCGGTGTTGTGCTCCTTACAGTATGCAGCATCTTTACAGATCGCTGCTTACAGTCTGGCCCCCAAGGGGTTAAGGGAGGATGTATTGCATCCCCCTTAACCCCCGGGGGGCCAGACTGATGTCAGACTGCACCCATCCCAGCAAGGAAGGGGTTAAGTGACCCCCCTTCCTTGCTGGGAGGGGTGCAGTGCTGGGGAGGGGGTGGGGAGAGCTCTATACTCACCCCGATGTTGTCTCTTCGCTGGTCCGCAGCACAATGAAGTCACTGTGCTGCGGACCCGCTAATTATATGTGAGCTCAGCCGATCAGCCAATCAGCTGAGCGCACATATAATTCTAAATGTTTCTTCTAATAATGCTATTGTGATAACATAATTAGAAGAAACATTTGATGTTTTCATTAAAGTAAAGTGATGATTAGTACAGAAAGCTCTATTGCCGGCATATGAATTAATGGCTTATGGAGTTTCCTGTACTAATTAATATTTAATTAATAAAACACATTTTCGTTGAAATAAATTCAGTTTCGGTGTTCAATAATTTAATTCTAATGAATCCATCATTGTGCAATTCAATATACTGTCAAAAAATAAATATATAGATAAATATACACTTATTTATATATCTATTTATTTTAACAGTATATTTAATTGCAAAATGATGGATTCGTTAGAAATAAATTATTGAACAACGAAAGTGTCTTGATTACAAAGAAAATGTGTTTTAGTAATTTAATATATTAACTATTAGAGGCATCGGCATTCGGCATCATTGCCGGCTATTTTTTAAGTACTCCGTACGGACCGCCTGTCAATCCTCGGCCGCATGTCCAGCCGCAAACAATGGTCTTGTTCATTTTTTACGGGTCCGTTTACGATAGGGCCGTAGATTCCGACATAGTGTGCACTGTGCAGCCGCATATCCTATACTTCCAAGCATACACACGAACCACCAAAAATACCGCCGCACAATTACAGCCGCAAATACAGCCGCACTGTTACAACGTGTGAACCGAGCCTAAAAGTGCAAAGATGCATAGTACAAAGCCAATGGGCCTACAATCGGCCTCCAACATGAAAGGAAGAAAACAAACAACAATACAATAGTCAAGTGCAGATAAGTGCAAAAAAGTACAAACAAGAAAGTCCAGTAGCCATCGTCCTATCATATGGAAATGTAATATGAAATGTCCTTCACGTGAGCTGAAGCAATCCAGGGTGTCCAAGTCTTCTCGAAAGCTTCCACAGTGTCCCCCCTCATTGCCGCAATTTTTTCAGAAAGCATAATATCATTTACACGATCTTTAATCCTATCTAGAGAAAGATGAGTTTTTTTCCAGCAAGAGGCAACATAGATCCTAGCTGCTAGCAATATAAATTATGCTAATTTAAACAATCTATAGGGAAGCCTAGAGGGCTTAACTCCAAATAAGCACGCTTGAGGTGTTCTAGGGAAGGGTCGGCCAATTACGTTCACCACCAGCTGAATCACCTGCGTCCACAATCTCTGGACCACAGGGCAAGACCACCAAATGTGGTGCATGTCTCCAATCACCTGACAGCCTCGAAAACAAAAGGGAGACACCTCTGGGTAAACGGCATGCAACCTAGCAGGAACATAGTAAGTCCTATGTAGTATCTTAAGGGCAGTCTCTGCGAGGGATACCTCCCAACTCCCTTTGCTAAGCAGTTCACTACTATTTTTCCATTGCAATGGTGACAAAGTTATATGCAGGTCAGACTCCCATTGGGTCATGTAGGGTAGTTTTTTGTCAGCAGATAATGAGTAAAGCATAGATAGCATGCCGGACATACCAGGGGTGTATAATGCCAGGCGCTCAAAATCAATAGGCGAAATTTCCACTCCTAATGCTTTGAGTGAACCAAAAAATGAATAAATCTGCTGCAAACGAAACCTCTCAGATAGGGGTGGACTAAATTGGCGATCACACTCCTCCATAGTATATATACGCTTTCTACATAAAAAATCTTGTAAACTAATCAATTTGTTGGTTTTCCACCAGGTAAATTGAGATCGCAAAAGACCGGGTGGAAAATGAGGATTACCCAAGAGAGGGGTCAAGGGGAAAACCAACGATTGGAGCTTATTCTTAAATCTTACACTTCTCCACAGTGCAAGAGAGTACAACACTAACTGTGCAGATGCATGTAAACGTGGTAAAGTAGGCGAACAGGACCACATCAGGGCTTGTACAGAGTAAGGCAGAACTAAGTCAGACTCCAGTTGGACCCAGCTAGGAGCAGTACCCTTGATATTAACCAAGAGCAGTTGGGCCAATCGTGCCGCGGTATAGTAGTGACGTAGGTGAGGGACAGATAAGCCTCCAGAACACTTATGAATAAACATCACTGATCTAGCGATCCTTAAACGCTTACCATTCCAAATAAAGAGTAAAAGGTCACGCTGCAGGCTAACTAAGTCTGAATTTACTACGGGTATCGGTAAACATCTAAAGTAATATAAGACACGCGGGAGCACCACCATCCTGACCGCATTTATTCTACCTAGCCAAGAGAGATGAGGGACATTCCATTTTTTTAGATCAGCTTGTATGGAAGAAAAAAGGGAGGGATAATTAGAAGAGTAAAGGGCAGAAAGAGAAGGAGAGAGTTTGATACCCAAGTAAGACAGTGTGCGAGAGTAGGGAGAAAAGCCAAAACTGGAGGTAATCAGCTGTTGTTGGGGAGAGGGGACATTACAGTACAAAGTCTCTGATTTATACTGGTTGATCCTAAGACCAGAAAGTTTGGCAAAGTCCGCCAAAGTAGCAAAAAGATTTGGTAAAGAGGTTAGGGGAGAAGTTAGAGTAAGGAGCGAGTCATCAGCATAAAGATGTAATTTATAAGAGCGCCCTGCAACGTCCACTCCCCTAATGTCTGGATGCAAGTGAATGGAAGTCGCCAGCGGCTCCATAGCAAGTGCAAAGAGCGCAGGAGAAAGTGGACACCCCTGGCGAGTTCCACGAGCTATGTGAATAGATTGAGCAGAGGAAGAGGGGAGTTTCAGGTGGGCAGAAGGGGAGGAATACAGAAGGCGAAGTATACGTATAAAGGAAACCCCAAATCCCATGCAGCGCATGACTTCAAAGAGGTATGCCCAGGACACGCTATCAAATGCCTTTTCTATATCAAGGCCCAACAACATCAAAGGCTGTGAGTGTGCATTAGACCACAGTATTAAGTCCAAGACTTTGCGGACGTTGTCCGGGGCCTGCCTCCCCGGGATAAAGCCTACCTGATCTAAGTGAATCAACGAAGGAAGAAGAAGATTGAGACGGGCAGAGAGAATAGAAGTGAGATGCTTAGCATCCAAATTTATGAGGGATATAAGGGTGGTAATTTGCAGTTAAGGTAGGGTCCTTGTTGGGCTTTGGGATTACTGTGATCAATGCATCAAGGATTTCAGAGGGGATTGAGGTGCAGTCGGACAGTGAATTATAAAAGGAGAGAAGAGGATTAAGGAGGAGAGATAGGAACTTCTTAAAGTACAGTGCTGAAAAACCGTTGAGACCTGGGGCTTTCCCCAGCTTCAGACGGCCGATAGCCGCAGAAAGCTCCTCAGTGGATATGGGGCTGCTTAAGGCATCACAAGCTTCCTGAGAAATAGTGGGGAGAGGAAGAGTGCGCAGGAAGTCCTGTATCTTAGACGGGGAGGGAGGAGAAGATTCAGAGTAAAGAGAAGAATAGAAAGAATGAAACGTTTTATAAATGCGGTCAGGGTGGGAGGTATAAAGTCCCGGACGTACCTGCAGTCTATGAATCTGGTTTAGCTTACGTTTTTGCACCAGCATGCGGGCCAGGAGTCTATCTGGCTTATTAGCCCATTTATAGTACGTAGCTTGGGTCCAACGGATTGCCTTCTCAGTTCTGTGGGAAAGTAAAGCATTGAGCATCAGATATAGCTTTATACAAAAATATAGTACGGTTAAGCTGATGGGCGATCTGCAGCCTAAAAAGCTTATTTTCCAAGGCAATTTGAGCTTTATTACGGTCCCTTTTAACCCCTGTGGCAACAGCAATCAGCCGCCCTCTCATATAGGCCTTATGAGCCAACCAAACCCAGCAAGGGTCCGACGACGACGTGGCGTTGGTCTGAAAAAAAGACTGAAGATCATCCTGCAGTTGTTGTTTAATGTGGGGATTAGTAAGCAGAGATTCATTTAGTCGCCACTTGAATGGCGTAGACAACTTCCCCGTAAGATCGAACTCTGCCAACACCACGTCGTGGTCCGACCAAGCAGAAAGAACATGTCTAGCATACAGTAAATGCGGTAGGGCGGAAGAATTAGTCAGGATCCAATCTATTCTGGTGTAATGATGGTGGGTGGGGGAATAGTAAGAGTACCCCCGTGCTGTGCCATTAAATTCCCTCTAAACATCCGCAATACCCAGATTCTGGAAGGATGACGTGAGGAGACGCTGTTGGGTACCTGTACGCCTTAAGGGAGCTGTATTAGATCTGTCCAGTTTACCATTATATACCATATTAAAGTCACCTGCCCAAAGTAACATGTCATATTGGAAAGTCGAGAGGGTGGTGCACAAAGAAGTAAAAAAGGTCAGGGGGTCGTCCGTCGGGGCGTAGGAATTAACTAGATTTGCATTTCCAGGGAAATACATAGTGCTTGAAAAGAGCGCCCCTTTACCAGTGACTTCCAGAGGGCCCCTTTACCAGTGACTTCCAGAGCGCCCCTTTACCAGTGACTTCCTTTTAAGAGAAACTTTAATCCTGAGTGCCGTCTCTTTAAGAGCCACTTGGGTCGCATCTCTATAAGAGCAACTTGGCTTCCGTCCCTTTAAGAGCGACATGGGTCCCTTTAGGAGCGACCTGGGTCCCTTCGCTCTTAAAGGGACCAAGGTCGCTCTTAAAGGGACCCAGGTCGCTCTTAAAGGGACCAAGGTCGCTCTTAAAGGGATCCAGGTCGCTCTTAAAGGGACCCAGGTCGCTCTTAAAGGGACCCAGGTCGCTCTTAAAGGGACCAAGGTCGCTCTTAAAGGGACCCAGGTCGCTCTTAAAGGGACCCAGGTCGCTCTTAAAGAGACCGATTTTGTTCTTAACCCCTTAAGGACGGGGTCCATTTTTGTTTTTGCGTGTTCGTTTTTTCCTCCTTGTGTTTAAAAGGCCATAGCGCTCGGATTTTTCCACCTAGAAACCCATATGAACCCTTATTTTTTGCGCCACTAATTGTACTTTGCAATGACAGGCTGAAGTTTTGCATTTGGTACACTACGAAACCAGAAAAAAATTCAAAGTGTGGTGAAATTGAAAAAATAAAAATGTATTTCTTTTATTTGGGGGAACTGTGTTTTTACGCCATTCGCCCTAGGGTAAAACTGACTTGTTGTGCATGTTCCTCAAGTCGTTACGATTAAAACGATATATAACATGTATAACTTATATTGTATCTGATGGCCTATAAAAAATTCAAACCATTGTTAACAAATATACATTCCTTAAAACCGCTCCATTCCCAGGCTTATAGCGCTTTTATCCTTTGGTCTATGGGGCTGTGTCAGGTGTCATTTTTTGCGCCATGATGTGTTCTTTCTATCGGTACCTTGATTGCGCATATACGACTTTTTGATCGCTTTTTATTACATTTTTTCTGGATTTGATGCGACCAACAATGCGCAATTTTGCACTTTGGGATTTTTTTGCGCTGACGCCGTTTACCGTGCGAGATCAGGAATGTGATTAATTAATAGTTCGGGCGATTACGCACGCGGCGATACCAAACATGTTTATTTATTTATTTGTTTACTTTTATTTAAAACCTGGGAAAAGGGGGATGATTCAGACTTTTATTAGGGGAGGGGGCTTTTTACTATAAACAACACTTTTTTTTTTTTTTTCACACATATACTAAAAGCCCCCCTGGGGTTAGGGTTATTCTCCCTGGGGTTAGGATTATTCCCCCTGGGGTTAGGGTTATTCCCCCCTGGGGGACTTCTAGTATATATACTTTGATCTCTCATTGAGATCTTTGCTGTATAGATATACAGCAAAGATCAATGAGATAGGCACTCGTTTACTTCCGGCTGCTGCAGCCGAAAACAAACGAGTGCCGAGCCAGGGACGGCGCCATCTTGGACGAGTCCCCGGCCGGCATCAGTAACAGAGATCGCTTCTCCGGGACAACGTCCCGGAGGAGCGATCTCCCCCACTAGACCACAGGGAAAGGTTGCCTCCCGTAATCGGAGGCAGCTGTCAACTTTGACAACTGCCTCCGATTAGCTAATTAGCGGGCACGGCGATCAGACCGTGCCCGCTAATAGCTGCGGTCCCGGGCTACACGTGGCACCCGGGACCACGGTGCTTCAAAGCGGGGTCGCTGCGCGGCCCCGCTTTGGAGTGCTTATGAGGACATATGGTGTACGGGTACGTCATATGTCCTTAAGAGGTTAAAGAGACCGATTTTGCTCTTAAAGGGACCCATTTCGCTCTTAAAGGGAGCTAGGTCGCTCTTAAAGGGACATATTACGCTGTCAAAGGGACCAAGGTCGCTCCTAAAGGGACCCATTTCGCTCTTAAAGGGACCCATTTCGCTCTTAACGCCTTAAGGACAGAGCCTGAAATGGCCTTAATGACAGAGACAAATTTTATGAATATGACCTGTGTCACTTTAGTCATTAATAACTTCGGGATGCTTTTACCTATCCGGCTGATTCTGAGATTCTTTTCTCGTGACATATTGTACTTTACATTTCTGGTAAATTGGAGTCGATATTTATTAAATATTTATGAAAAAACCCAAATAACGTGAAAAATTGTGAAAAAATGCATTTTTCCAACTTTGAAACTTTTTTTGCTTATACAGAAAGTGGTTATACCACATAAATTATATATTAAATAGAATTAGCAACATGTCTACTTTATGTTGGCGGCATTTATTACACTATCTTTCATTTTTTTTTTAGACAATAGAAAGTGTAAAACATTAGCAGCAAATTTCCAAATTTTCAGTAAAATTTCTAAATCAGATATTTTTAGGGACCTGTTCAGGTTAAAAGTGTATTTGAGGGGCCTGTATGTTAGAAAGCCCCACAAAGCACCCCATTTCAGAAACTGCACCCCCCAAACTCTGCAAAAGCACATCCAGAAAGTGTTTTAACCCTTTAGGAGAGTCACAGAAATAAAAGCTAAGTGTGTAAGAAATTTGAACATTTTTATTTTCTGTGCAGAGATTTTATTGTAATCCAATATTTTTCATATTTATAAACTTATTACCAGAGAAATTCACCCCAATATTGATTGCTCCGTTTCTGCAGTTTATAGAAATACCCCATATGTGGCCCTATTGCGCTATTTGACGCAACCATAAGCCTCAGATATAAGGGAGCGCCTAGTTAATTTCAATGGCTCCATTATATTTGGTCATTTCTGACTGTACCACTTCAGGTTGGCAGAGGCTCTGGGGTGCCAACAGGGCCGGACTGGGACTTAAAATCAGCCCTGGCAATCAGACCCCAGCAGCCCACATACCATATCTTGGATATCCGTGTAAAATACGCGCTGAAGCAAATTCTGCTTCATTTAGCCATGTCCCCCACTACTGCCTTAAACATGTGAACCCCACCATCAGCACCTAAAAATAATCCTATAACATGATCTGCTGTGGATTTGATGCAACATATTTATGCATTTATTTTAACTGATTAAATCAGAAGCATCAAAACCACAATGGATTAGGTATGAACGTTCCCTTAAAGGGAACCTGTGAGGTCTATAGCAGGTACAAAGCTGTAGATCCCAGCATACAGGTCAAGGACCGGACCTTTAGTCCATTGTAAACTATTATAATCATTCTTTTTATTACCAGCTGAAGTGTCAGAGAGGCGGAGCTGAGTCACAGCAGCACCCTCTGCCCCCTCCCCTTCCTGCTCTGACTGATCGGCGTATAGGGTGCTGCTGCTGCTGTTGTGAATCTTTAGTTGGAAATGAAAAGGACAATTATAAAAGTTTACACTGGACTAAAGATCCTGTCAGTGATATCTCCCTCACACCTGTCTGCTGAGATCTACAGCCCTAGACCTGGTACGGACCTCACAGATTCCCTTTAAAGGAGAAAAACATGGCCACCTTCTTCCAGAAACAGTGCCACACTCTTCTTCAGTTTTTTGGGAGGTATTGCAGATCAGTTTCATTGAAGTGAATGGAGTGAAGTTGTAATACCTCACATAACCTGAAGACAGGGGTGGTGCTGTTTTTGGACAAAAGTTACTATATTTTTTAAATCCCTTTTATCCTGACTATGTCTGCACTCCATATAATGGCGGTAAAAGTAGTAAGGTTTTAATTAATAAAATGTGTCTGCTGGTTGTGATCTCATGCGTAATCAAAGCTACATAATAAGCTCGTAGATAGCTATTTCCTACTGGGTATCTATCTATCTATCTATCTATCTATCTATCTGTCTATCTCCTATCTATCTATCTATCTCCTATCTATCTATCTATCTATCTATCTATCTCCTATCTATCTATCTATCTATCTATCTATCTATCTATCTCCTATCTATCTATCTCCTATTTAATCTATCTATCTATCTCCTATCTATCTATCTATCTATCTATCTATCTATCTATCTATCTATTATCTATCTATCTCCTATCTATCTATCTATCTATCTATCTATCTATCTATCTATCTGTCTATCTCCTATCTATCTATCTATCTATCTATCTGTCTATCTCCTATCTATCTATCTATCTCCTATCTATCTATCTATCTATCTCCTATCTATCTATCTATCTATCTATCTATCTATCTATCTATCTCCTATCTATCTATCTCCTATTTAATCTATCTATCTATCTATCTATTATCTATCTATCTCCTATCTATCTATCTATCTATCTATCTATCTATCTATCTATTATCTATCTATCTCCTATCTATCTATCTATCTATCTATCTGTCTATCTCCTATCTATCTATCTATCTATCTATCTATCTATCTATCTGTCTATCTCCTATCTATCTATCTATCTCCTATCTATCTATCTATCTATCTATCTCCTATCTATCTATCTATCTATCTATCTATCTATCTATCTATCTCCTATCTATCTATCTCCTATTTAATCTATCTATCTATCTATCTATTATCTATCTATCTCCTATCTATCTATCTATCTATCTATCTATCTATCTATCTATCTATCTGTCTATCTCCTATCTATCTATCTATCTATCTATCTATCTATCTATCTATCTATTTCCTATCTATCTATCTATCTCCTATCTATCTATCTATCTATCTATCTATCTATCTATCTATCTATCTATCTATCTATCTATCTATCTATCTATTTCCTATCTATCTATCTATCTATCTCCTATCTATCTATCTCCTATCTATCTATCTATCTATCTATTATCTATCTATCTCCTATCTATCTATCTATCTATCTATCTATCTATCTATCTATCTATCTGTCTATCTCCTATCTATCTATCTATCTATCTATCTATCTATCTATTTCCTATCTATCTATCTATCTCCTATCTATCTATCTATCTATCTATCTATCTATCTATCTATCTATCTATCTATTTCCTATCTATCTATCTATCTCCTATCTATCTATCTCCTATCTATCTATCTATCTATCTATCTATCTATCTATCTATCTATCTCCTATCTATCTATCTATCTATCTATCTATCTCCTATCTATCTATCTATCTATCTATCTATCTATCTCCTATCTATCTATCTCCTATCTATCTATCTATCTATCTATCTATCTATCTATCTATCTATTTAGGAAATACTCTGCAGCACTCCAAGATACGTGGAAAAAACGTGAAGAAATTTATTCCATAATAGAATTCACAGCTGTGAATTCTATTATGGAATAAATTTCTTCACGTTTTTTCCACGTATCTTGGAGTGCTGCAGAGTATTTCCTAAATAGCTGACTTTGATCCTTTGGTCTGAGGATCCGTCTGCTGGCATTCAACTTCTATTTTTTTTGGTGCTGCTTCTATTGCCATATATCTATCTATCTATCTATCTATCTATCTATCTATCTATCTATCTATCTATCTATCTATCTATCTCCTATCTATCTCCTATCTATCTATCTCCTATTTAACCCATAGCTGCACCAGGACGTTATTGAACGTCCTTGTGCCGCTATGGGAGTTCAGAGGGGGGTCGCCGCGCGACCCCCCTCTGAACTGCCGCGATCCCGGGTGCCGCATGTAGCCCGGGCTCGCGGCTATTAGCGGGCACGGTCCGATCGCCGTGCCCGCTAATTAAGTACTTAGAAGCAGCTGTCAAAGTTGACAGCTGCTTCTAAATACTTGCTGTTATACATGCCTGGTGGTCTAGTGGGGGATCGCCCCCCTGCGGCGCGATTGCGGGGGGGCGATCCCTGCATCCATACCGGGCCGGGGTCTGCTCCGTAATGGCGCTGATCCCGGCTCGGCATTCTATTGCTTTTGGCTGCAGCAGCCAAAAGTAATAGAACACCGATCTCATGGATTCATGCAGTATAACTATACTGCATGGATCTCTATGAGAGATCAGAGTGCATATACTAGAAGTCCCCCAGGGGGAATAACCCTAACCGCAGGGGGAATAACCCTAACCCCAGGGGGGCTTCTAGTATATGTGTAAAGTAAAAGAAAAATGTATTTTTAATAACACAAAATCCCCTCCCCTAATAAAAGTCTGAATCATCCCCCTTTCCCCATTTTATAAATAAAAATAAATAAATAAATTAATAAACAAACATGTTTGCTATCGCCGCGTGCGTAATCGCCCGAACTATTAATTAATCACATTCCTGATCTCGCACGGTAAACAGCGTCAGCGCAAAAAAATCCCAACGTGCAAAATTGCGCATTTTTGGTCGCATCAAATCCAGAATAATTGTAATAAAAAGCGATCAAAAAGTCATATATGCGCAATCAAGGTACCGATAGAAAGATCACATCATGGCGCAAAAAATGACACCTGACACAGCCCCATAGACCAAAGGATAAAAGCGTTATAAGACTGGGAATGGAGCGATTTTAAGGAACATATATTTTCTTTAAAAGGTTTTAATTTTTTACAAGCCATCAAATAAAAAAAAAGTTATACATGTTACATATCGTTGTAATCGTAACAACTTAAGGAACATATATAACGAGTCAGTTTTACCTCAGGGCGAACATAGTAAAAACCACCCCCCCCCCAAATAAAAAAAAAACATTTTTTTTTTTAATTTCACCACACATATAATTTTTTTCTGGTTTCCCGGCACATTTTAGGCAAAAATTACATCTGCCATAGCAAAGTACAATTAGTTGCGCAAAAAATAAGGGCTCATTTGGGTCTCTAGGTGGAAAAATGCAGGCGCTATGGCCTTATATACACGAGGAGGGAAAAACGAAAACGCAAAAATGAAAACTGGCTGTGTCCCCTAAGGGTTAATCTATCTATCTCCTATCTATCTATCTATCTATCTATCTCCTATCTATCTCCTATCTATCTATCTCCTATTTAATCTATCTATCTATCTATCTATCTATCTATCTATCTATCTATCTATCTATCTCCTATCTATCTATCTATCTATCTATCTATCTATCTATCTATCTATCTCCTATCTATCTATCTCCTATCTATCTCCTATCTATCTATCTCCTATTTAATCTATCTATCTATCTATCTATCTATCTATCTATCTATCTATCTATCTCCTATCTATCTATCTATCTATCTATCTATCTATCTATCTCCTATCTATCTATCTATCTATCTATCTATCTATCTATCTATCTATCTATCTCCTATCTATCTATCTCCTATCTATCTCCTATCTATCTATCTCCTATTTAATCTATCTATCTATCTATCTATCTATCTCCTATCTATCTATCTATCTATCTATCTATCTATCTATCTATCTATCTATCTATCTCCTATCTATCTCCTATCTATCTATCTCCTATTTAATCTATCTATCTATCTATCTATCTATCTATCTATCTCCTATCTATCTATCTATCTATCTATCTATCTATCTATCTCCTATCTATCTATTGATCTATCTATCTATCTCCTATCTATCTATCTATCTATCTCCTATCTATCTCCTATCTATCTCCTATCTATCTATCTATCTATCTATCTATCTATCTATCTATCTATCTCCTATCTATCTATCTATCTATCTATCTCCTATCTATCTATCTATCTATCTATCTATCTATCTCCTATCTATCTATCTATCTATCTATCTATCTATCTATCTATCTCCTATCTATCTCCTATCTATCTATCTATCTATCTATCTATCTATCTATCTCCTATCTATCTATCGATCTTATACCTATCTATCTATCTATCTATCTATCTATCTATCTATCTATCTATCTATCTTCTATCTATCTATCTATCTATCTATCTATCTATCTCCTATCTATCTATTAACCCCTTCACGTCAGCAATCTGTATATATACGTTACTAGTGCACATACCCCCTGCACTAGGAATGTATAGCATGTGTAGAATGTGAGCAGGAGCATAGTGATCCCGCTCACATCAAAGTCCTGGGCCGCGAGATTGGCAGGAGGAAGGAGGAGCATGAGGCGGAACTAGGTCCCGCCTCCCCGCACGGACCTCTGTCTGCATGTGTGTAGCTCTATGGCCTGACTTACCCGACTTGCTGGGGACCCAGACGGCCAGCGGTGAAAGGTGGCGACGGCGCTTCCCAGGAGGAAAGAATTAGACCCTGTGAAAGAGGGTCGGACTGGTCATCACGCCGAGGGACTCGAGCTCGGGGAATCGCGGCACACCACGTGGTGCGGGCAGGCCGGTGAGAGCGTCCTGTCCGGCTTGGACCGCTGCAGGGTGCCGGAGCTTCTTGTCTGGTGGAACTCGCCTCCTTCCTAGGAGAGCGCTAGTTGCACGGTGAGAGCGCACGGACAACTATTGCTGTCAGACGAGGAGGAGTGCATGCGCCTGGAGAAGCCCTGATTGCGGTCACAGCATGGATCGGAATGCCCCACAGAGTGGACGTTGAGGAACCCAGGAAAGTGACTTTTGATCATGAATCTTATTGTTTCTCCCTGTTAGTCCCTCGCTTCTGAGATCCTGGCCTGTACAGTGCCTAGTGGGGTTCTATGCTCGGGCGGTCTCCCTGCAGCGCTGTCATTTGAGTGCACCTTGAACTTATTGAACGTATAGTTCCTTTAATGCCCGCCGCAGAAAGGCTCTTATAGGCATTTATTTGCCCTAAGTCTTATGGATGCTGTGTGATCGGACTGGAGCATATCAACTTGCACCAAATATATGAAATAGCTGGGTGAAGTAACAGGAGGGCTCTGTACTAATCTACTAACCTCAGCAGAACAATTTACTGCTATCTACGGTGTATAGCCCGTGGTCCCAGTTCCTCAGCTGTATGCATATGGTGTCTGCATTTGCCCTCACAACGGTTCATTCTGCATGTCAGTTTGGAGCATGAAGAATGGAACAGTCTTATCTATTTGTTTCTTGTGGTGTGTGACAGAGGCGGATGCCCTATTCCTATGTACTAAGTGGCTAATGTACGTACCAGGGCCCTAGTTCTCTGTCTTACAGGACCCGGACGCTATAATCCCAAGTACCTGGCCAACGCATTTAACTGGTTACTAACCCTTGTCCCTGTATGTCCTCACTGGATAACGTTGCTGCAAGGGTTGTTGAAAGTACTTGTCTGCTTTTGGGCGAATAGAGACTATGGGGGAGATTTATCAAAGGGTGTAAAATTTAGACTGGTGCAAACTACACACAGCAACCAATCACAGCTCAGCTTTAGGCAGTGCTGAAAGGAAAGCTGAGCTGTGATTGGTTGCTGTGGGCAGTTTGCACCAGTCTAAATTTTACACCCTTTGATAAATCTCCCCCCATGTGACTGGACTGGTGTACAGTGGCCTGCATTCAACGTATGAATAACGTTCATCAGATTTATCTGAAATAACCTGTATGGTCCAATTTGCATGACTGTCTGGAGCATGAAGTAACAGCTTTGACTATTCGCTTTTTATGGTGTATGACGGAGCTGGAGGTCATGCATCTATGTATTAAGTGGTTAATGTACCTACCAGAGCACTAGTCCTTTGTGTCACAGGATCTGGACGCTATAATCCCAAGTATTGAAGGATCAGTGCATCTAACTGAGTACTAACTCTTGTTCTTGTATGTCCTTACCTGTTTGCGTTGCTCCAAGGGTTGTAGAAGTTACCTGTTTTGAGTCTTTGTGTCAGGTTTGGATCACATTGGCCTGCTCTCAACATATGAATAACGTGGTGTTTCAGATCTCTCTGAAATAACCTGCTTGTTCTGTACATCAGTGAGGTGGTAACGCCGTCCCCTTAGAATTATCGGGCAGGTATATTAGCTGGGCCTTGTCTGCGCATTATGTGCTAGCTCCTACTATAATAGACGGACATAAGGCAGAGAATTGTTAGGAGGTGGTGGTAGACCCGGGACCCGGCTCGACTATTGGCATTGTTGTTTTTTCCTCTGGTGAGAAGCCGGTTTCTCTAGGCCACAATGGCGTCTCGGAAGACGCAAAAGGGAAGTCCAGGGAAAGACCCGAAAGAGGCTAAAGGTCCTGGTAAAATTGATAAGCTCTTTGGGTCGCCTACCGTTAAGGGCAAAGGAGCAGACAAGGTTAGTGAGGCTGACAGGAGAGATTCTCTTGGAGCGGAGCAGCCTAGCTGGTTAGGGGAGGTCCTGGGAGCAATCAAAAAATGTGATACTTCTATTTCAGGTCTGTCAGTGCAAGTTGGTGCGCTGGGCTCCGAAATTACCATCATGAGGGGAGATCTAAATAAGGGAGAGATTTGAGTTAGTGGAACAAAGGGTCAGCAATCTTGAGGATGAGCTTAAACCTATGAAAGAAAGTTGGGAAAAGTTGACTCTTGAGAATAAGAGCTTGAAGAAGAAGGTGACCGATTTGGAAGACAGGTCGCGACGAAATAACCTCAGGATGATAGGGGTCCCTGAAGGGACTGAAGGAAGGGATGTAGGTTGCTTCGTCCAGGATTGGCTAATCGAAAATCTAGGTAGGGAAAAATTCACTGAACAGTTCGCGGTGGAACAAGCTCATCGGGTTCCATTGAGACCCCTGCCCCCGGGCAGTCCACCCAGAACTATTCTTGTGAGGTTCCTAAATTCCAGGGATAGGGAATCAACTCTGAGAAATGAAAAGGGGGATCTAAAAATAAATAACAACAAGATTATGTTCTTCCCTGATTATGCAACAGAGACTTAAAAGCTAAGAGAAGCATACATTGGAGTGAAGAAAAAATTACAACAAAAACAGATAAAGTATGCGCTTCTCTTTCCTGCTAAGCTAAGAATTATATATGAAGAGAAGACATGGTTTTTTGGGTCCCCAAATGAAGTACTGGAGTGGTTAGAAAGGAAGGGTTTGGCCTAAGGCCTAGAGCTACTTGCCATGTTTCATGTAGTTAAATGGTATTTGGAGGTCCGGGGGGAAATGTGCTTCTAGTTTGAGATCCAGGTCAGGAAAACCTGGGTTGTCGCTTAAACCTGGGTTGAGGTTATACGCTCCCCTAATGGCCTATGGTTAGGATTCTGACGTGGAACATTAGGGGACTGGGCGAAAAGTGTAAGAGGCTAGCTATTATGAATATTATTAAGAACTTCCAGCCTTGTATTATCGGCCTTGTGGAGACACATCTGACAAAGGAGACGGTGGCCAAGGTCCACAGGACATGGTGGGGTGCTCAATTCCACGCAACCTATTCCAACTATGCTAGGGGTGTGTCTGTACTCGTCCACAGGAAAATAAGGTTGGGGTTGATGGACCAGTTCCTGGATAGTAAGGGAAGATTTATTTTTTTACATTGCCGGGTTGAGGGGTTAGAATGTATTCTTGCTTTCATCTACACCAGGGCAGTTTCTAGGCCATTTTGGCAACAGGGCGAATCCTGATAAAAGCGCCCCCCCCCCCCCCCTCCTGGACCTTACTCAGTTCAGCGCAGGGAAAGGAACGGGGGCTTTTATCAAGATTCGGGTCCCTAGGAAGAAGCAGTGTGTACACACTGCACTGTTGGTTCCGTGTGACAGGAGCCGACTGTGCTCTAACTGCTCAGCCCTGGCTTGATTTTTTTAAATTAAGGTCCTCTCCTTTTGGTCCCTGATGCCTCCTGCCGTAGCCCCTCAACCTGGGTGGCGCAGATTGAGAAACCTGGCTGGTCTAGAGAAGGCCTGTATTTAGAGTTCATGTTAGGCTCCTTGCATGCTGAGACATTTGTATCTGTGACAAATCCCATGCGTTTTCAGTCGAACTAAAACTCTGAGAACACCCTACATTTATACAGCTCTCAGGGTATGCTGGGAGTTGTAGTTTCTTAGCGGACAACCCTTTACTAAATCACTGTGTACAGAGGCTCAAGGTAGCTGCAATCTGTGGGTGACAACCATCAGCCCTGAAGGTAGAGCAATAAATCTGTCTACACTGTACTACAACTCCCAGCATATCCTGAGGGCTGCATACTGTCCGTACATGCTGGGAGTTGTAGTGCCTGCAGCTGTTGTAGATGGATCCTAGGTGCATTATACACTGGATGCTTTGTGGGAGATCAGAATGCATAGATCTGTGGGGGCTCAGTGTAGGAAAGTGACCCCAGAACATCACTAATAGGGGGGGGGGGGGGGAGATGTTTTTGTTCTGTCCCCTATTAGTGATGTTCTGGGGTCACTTCCCAGCACTGAGCCCCCACAGAACTCTGTATTCTGATCTCCCACAAAGCATCCAGTGTATAATGCACCTAGGAGCCATCTACAACAGCTGCAGGCACTACAACTCCCAGCATTTACTGACAGTCTGCAGTCCTCAGGATATGCTAGGAGTTGTAGTGCCTGCAGCTGTTGTAGTTGGGTCCTAGTTTAAAAGTTTGCGCTAGTGTACTGTAGTGACCACGGGGCTGTGTCAGTACACTACCGCAAACAATACACTGACCCATTTAGACACCAATGGTACACAGGCTCTGCACGCTATAGAAGTGATTACAGTGCAGTTACTAAAGACTCACAGGTGACGTCTTCTCACTCACTCTTTGCTTTCCTCTCCATCTGGCGCAGCCATCAAGAAGACTTCTCCGACCACAACTCATTTTCAGAGGGGCAGCTGGGGGTGACTGGGGGAGCAGCTGGGGTGACAGGGGACAGGGGAGCAGCTGGGGGTGACAGCGGGAGGGGGAGAAGCTATGGATGCAGGGAAAGGGGGAGCAGCTGGGGGCAGGGACAAGGGGAGAAGCTAGGGGGGCAGGGGAAGCAGCCGAGGTGACTGGGGGAGGGGGAGCAGCTAGGGGGCAGGGAGAGGGGGAGCAGCTGGGGTTAGAAGGGGAGCAGATGGGGTGACAGCGGGAGGGGCAGAAGCTATGGGAGCAGCTAGGGGGGCAGTGGGAGCAGCTGGGGTGACAGGGGGAGGGCGAGAAGCTGGAGTGACAGGGACAGGGTGCACAGCTGGGGTGACAGGGCGAGAACCTGGGGTGACAGGGCAAGAAGCTGGGGTGACAGGGACAGGGCGCGCAGCTGGGGTGACAGGGCGAGAAGCTGGGGTGACAGGGACAGGGCGCGCAGCTACGGTGAGAGGGGGAGACGCTGGGGGGGAGCAAGGGGAGCAGCCAGAGGGCAGGGAGGGGAGAGGGAGCGGCCAGGGGGCAGGGAGAGCAGATCGGCAGGGGGAGCAGCTAAGTTGGTAGTGGGGCAGCTGGGAAGGCAGGGGGGAAGATGGGGGCAGCTGGGGTGACAGGCAGGTGGGCAGCTAAGGTGGCAGGAGGGCAGGAGAAAATGGGGGCAGCTGGGGTGACAGGCGGGGGGCAGCTAAGGTGGCAGGGGGAGAAGATGGGGGCAGCTGGGGTGACAGACGGGGGGGCAGCTAAGGTGGCAGGGGGAGTATAGGGAGCAGTCTGGGGGCAGGGGGAGCGGGGGGGGGGGGCAGGCTGAGCAACAGGGGGGCAGGAGGAGCAGTGGGGGGGGCAGGGGGAGCAGCCCGGGTCACCTCTCTGATGTTACAAGGCGGGGGTGAGCTGCTTCCGGCACAGACAGCCTCTGTCAGACAACCTGGAAGCTCACAGCCGGAAGCTCACCTCGGCGGACCCATTGCACCCCCGCACCAGCACCACCACCCCCCTCCCAGGGGGCTCACGATAGCGGCGGGCGATGGCAGGAGGCCCTGCTGATTTAGTGAGTGCAGGGGGGCCGGGCGTTGTCGGGGGCCGCCGGGCGCCCCCTAGCTGTTGGCGCCCCGTGCGGTGGCCCGGCCCGCCCAGCCCTAGAAACGGCCCTGATCTACACCCCCCCCCTTTAAGTCAGAGGTATTGGAAAAACTGTTCTTGTTCAGTAATAAATGGAATGAATGTCCAATTATGGTCACTGGGGACTTTAACTCAGTCATGTCCGAAAATGTGGATCGGTTTAGGATGTCCTCTCCGGCTCGTGGGGTCGGTCATTCCCCCCTCCCACTATTAATTGGGTAGTTGGGACTGATCGACCTCTGGCGAGAGAGAAACCCAGAGGCGAGGAGCTTCTCATGTTGCAACAAATCCTGCGATACCCAATCTAGAATAGATATGGCCCTGGTTAACACAAATATGGTTAGATGGGTGAGGGATATTAGATACCTGCCTCGCTGTCTATCTGATCATGTCCCAGTGTTGGTTGAGTTAGATACTCAGCGATGTAGGGGTAGGCACACGTTTAAATTAAATGCACATTGGCTAACTCTGATGAATTGGAGGAGGTATGGAAGATACATTTTGGAAGTGCACCTTTAGATATAGTTTGGGACACTATTAAAGCAGTAATCCGTGGGAAATATTTCGGGATTATACACGCTAAAAAAAATCACAATTTAAGTGTAGAGAAATTGATTTAAGGGAGAACGTTAAAATATTGGATGAGAAATATAAAGGGGATCCGTCACTGACAACACGTCAAAACTTATAGAAGGGCCAGGTAGATTTGGATAATTATCTGCTTAATAAAGCTAAAGCGCAGATGGGTTTTTTGGCTAAAGCGAAATATAAAGATTCAGGAACTCCAAATAAGGGGCTTATGAGGATAGTTAGAAATCAGAAAGGGGGTGGGGATATTCATGCTATTAAATCTGCACCGGGGGACATAGTAAAATCACCTAGTGGCATCTTGGAGGTGTTCAGAGAATATTTCCAGGAGACGTATAAATCCAACTGTAAAGAGTACGACGACCATCTGAAATGTTTGTTAGAGTCCGCTAAGTTACCTCGCCTCTCTCAAGAACAAGGGGAGATACTCGGGTCACCTATAACATTGGAGGAACTTGAAGAAACCTTGGCCGGTACACCCAGTGGATCCTCCCCAGGACAGGACGGAATACCATTTGAGCTCTATAAGAGACATAAGAAATTCTTGCTCCCAGCACTCCTGCAGGTACTGGAACATGCAAAGGCGGTCGGGAAGCTCCCAAGTACGATGGGGGAAGCCAAGATTATTCTGATTTTAAAAGATGGCAAGGATCCCTTGGAGTGTGAGTCCTATAGGCCGATATCATTATTAAATACGGATGTTAAGTTACTTGCGGGAGTGCTGGATCGCAGACTAAATAAGTCAGTTGGGATCCTTATAGGGAAGGATCAGACAGGGTTTATCCCCGGGAGACAAATTAAATCTAATCTCAGAAGACTCTACGAGAATGTGCAGCTTTCGGGGTCGGGTGGGACCCACTCAATCCTGTTGCTTGATGCCTCTAAGGCGTTTGACAGGGTGGAGTGGGGGTACCTATGGGCGGTGATGGACAGCTTCAATCTGGGGGGGGAGTATATAGGAATGGTAAAGCTTTTGTATGCAAATGCGAAGGCCGTTGTGACTGTGAATGGGTTGCATTCTCTCTAATTCGGATTGGGTCGTGGTACCAGGCAGGGTTGTCCCCTCTCCCCCTTGCTCTTCGCCCTTTGTATTGAACCTGTGGCAAGTCTGATTAGATTGGACCCAGGTATTGTTGGGTTTGGGGCGAGGGGTAAGGGGGATAAGGTGTCTTTATATGCTGACGACATGCTGTTGTTTCTTAGTGACCCTGTTATAGCTGTCCCTAGAGTCGTACAGTTAATATCTACAGTGGGGCAGTACTCGGGTTTAAAGATAAACTGGGAAAAGTCGGTGCTGTTGAGAGTGGGATTGGAGGGTGCGTTGTCTTTCCCACAAATGAAGGTCATGGGTCCTGGGGAAGGGTTTAGATATCTTGGGATTTGGGTGACTCGGGACATCTCAGCCTTTAGTAGACTCAATCTGATCCCACTGATAAAAGAAATTGAAAAGAAGGTGGAGGTGTGGCTTGGACTTCCACTTACTAAAATGGATCGCTTGGTTCTGCTGAAGACCGTCTGTCTCCCTAAGTTTTTATATATTTTTGGGGCTGCCCCAGTCTGGATAGACAAGAAAGATTTTAAAAGGATTAAATCGATTTTGAACTTTCTAATTTGGGGACGTAAACGAGTTAGAATCAGATTAGAACTGTTGACTGCTCCGAAGGATAAGAGAGGTCTTGGCCTCCCCTCTATGGAGCTATATTTTTTGGCTTCCCAGGCTTTCTGGCTCTTGGAGTGGAGGGATAATCCTTTTTTCTCTCACTTGAGTCAGGAGGTTAGTGATACCCAGCTGGATATATTTCAAATGTTGGATACCGGATGCCTTAAAGATAGAATAAGATCTGAATGGCCAATGGTCTATGCCTTGGTTAAAACATGGGGAGAACTGAGGAGGCTTTTAAAAGTTACAGGTTTTTTTTTTGTTTTGCCCCTCTATGGGACCACCCCCAACTGTTGGAGGTTAAAAAACTAAAGTTAGCTCGAGAGTTCACAACCTTTGGTGTTAACCTAATAACTGATATAGTTGTGGCTGGGAAAATAAAGCCTTGGGATAAGTTCTGGGCAGAATATGCTCTCTGTGAGACCCACTGGTTAAGTTACTTGAGGCTATCTTCTGCCTTGAAATCTGACCTGAGACAATTAGATTATAAACTTACAGTTAACATGACAATAGAGAAGTTGCGTGGGGCTGGATCTACCTATAAAGGAGTCTCAATGCTCTATAGATGTCTCCTTCAGGAGAGGACGGTGATCTTTGGGAGTGAGAGAGTCTGGGAAGTAGAGTGCGGTGGGAGTGTGAACTGGCCCATAGTTTACCGTAATATTAGTAAGGTGGCCCCATCTGGGAGTCACTAGCTGATTCAGTTCAATATAGTCCATAGGCTGTACTACACCCCCTCCTTTCTGTTTAAAATAAGAAAAGGAAGAAATGATCTGTGTCCGCGATGTGCGGGTGCGGTTGGAGATATGATTCATATGTTGTGGTCTTGTAATAGCCTGAAAATTTATTGGACTGGGGTGATGCAGAAAATAGCGGGCTGTACCGGATTAGTGGTGGACGTAGACCCCCGATTAGTTATATTAGGTGACACCTCCCGCTTTTCGAATAATAATTCAAGGAAGATAAGGAAGAGAGTGTTGAGGTTGCTATTCTATGCGAAATTGTTAATTATGAGAAAATGGATATCAGCTCAGCCCCCAAGTCTGGCTGAATGGGAGCAACTGGTGAAATATTATGATTCTGTCTAGTGATGTGGATTTATAGGTAACATTTCCTTTCCTTATTAAATTTTTTTTTCTTTTTTTCGGGTGCCCGTACGTGCTGGGACTGAGGGGGGGAACCGGGGAGGGTGGGATGGTTGTGGGGAGTGTAATACTATGTATATTATGTTTGATTTGTTTTATATGTTGGAAGTTAAAATAATTTTTTTTTTATAAATTAAAAAAAAAAAAGTCCTGGGCCGCAGGTAATGAGAGTCAGCTGCGATCCCGCAGCTGACTCTTGTTAACCCCTTAAATGCCGTGATCTACAGCTATCGCGGCATTTAAAGAAGATGTACCACCAGGTACATCCTCTTTAACCTGAACCCACTGATCGAACGGCACCGGCGGTCTGTTTTTCGGACGGAGGCTTGATTCCCATGCATGGCGCCGTTCTATGCACCGGAACTGGCCAGTGCTCAAGCATTCAAATATAACATTATTGTTCCCGCACGGTAAACGGCGTAAACGGAAAAAAAAACGCACCAGGATTGCTGATTTTATTAAATTATATGTCACAAAAAAAATAATAAAAAACGATCAAAAATTTTCTGTTCCACCAACATGATATTAATAAAAACTAGAGATTATGGCACAAAAAATGACACCTAAACCAGCCCTGCAGGAAGAAAAATAAAAGCGCTATGGCTCTTAGAAGGCGAGGCGGAACATTGCATTTATCTGACCCGGACTTTTGTGCATCAAAGGGCTCGGTCTTGAAAGGGTTAATGATCTAAATCACAGTCAACGACACATGATCATTTCCTGCAATTAGCGTTTAAATTTTAAGGATATAACGATTTTCCGTACGATAATCATCCCGTGTAATAGGGCCCTTAGATAGATACAATATGTGAACATGAAAATTATATAAAGTCGCAAAAATTGTTAATATTGTATTTCTGACAATTTCAGTTGTCGCCGTAAGGCAGATTTCACATCTTTATTTTTCAGGCTGTAGATCAGCGGGTTCATCATGGGGATAATAGCCGTGTTAAACAGAGAGAAGAGTTTGTTAGCTCCTGTGTTTGCGCCTGAAATTGTTCCCATGTATTGTAAAACAAGAGAAGAGTAGAAGAGCACAACCACCGTGATGTGTGAGAAACATGTGTAGAAGGCTTTACGTCTGCCGGCACTGGAGCTTATCCTTAATATACGTGAGATTATGGAAATGTAGGGAGATATAGTCAGGAGAAGTAACATAAACACATTCACATTGCCCTTAATTAGAAAGTAAAGGTCCAAGAATGAAGTGTCGCTGCAGGTAATGTCCCGTATGGGCAAAATGTCACAAAAATAATTATCGATTTCGTTGGAAATGTAACAAGTGAACCTTGAAATAATAGCAGTGGTTGGAATACTCTCTATAAGCCCAAAACCCCAGCTGACTGAGGCCAGAAGAGCACAGAGTCTCCGACTCATGATACTGTGATAATGGAGAGGTCTACAGATGGCCACATACCGGTCATAACTCATGGCCGCCAAAATGGAAAACTCATTGCTGATTAATGCAGAGAAAATATATAACTGGGTCATACAGGCTGAGAAGGACACCATGGGATATTTGGTTATTGTGTCCACAAAAATCCGGTGTAACGCTGTGGTGGAGTAGGATATATCTATCAGAGACAAGTTGGAGAGGAAGAAGTACATGGGAGTGTGCAGGTGGACATCCAGGCCGACCAGGAGGAGAATGGTGAGATTTCCAACAAGAGAGATGAGATAAATGAGAAGAACCAGGAGGAAGATGAGAACTTGTAGTTCAGGAACATCTGAGACTCCTTTAAGTCTAAAGCCTTCTATCATGGTCCGGTTTATGGAATGCATGGATGGGCTCGATTTCCCTTCCTGTAAAAGAATATATGAATATCAACTTACCACTTTGTGTTACTGGTAATCTAAAGATAATACGTAGAGATGAGCGAATTTACGGTACAAATGAAGCAAATAGCTTAGTTAGCTCCGCAATCTGCTTTTGAACTGATGCTATGCGCTGCTCCACCCCAAGTGCCCGGAAAAGCTGGATCCAGGACTAGATCCAGCTTTACCAGGCACCCGAGGCCGAGAGGCACCGAAGTCAAAGCAGATTGCCGAGATAATGAAGCTATTCGCTTCATTTGTACTGTAAATTCGCTCATCTCTATTAGTAATATTAGCCCTCTCTTGGGCTAATATTAAGCCTACGCACTGAGCATTCAGAATCCAGCTCAGCTCTGTAAAATCACCCATGGGGTAGGATAGGTGGAGTGCGCAAACCACATGGAGGCAGCACCCTCGCCCCCATTAAAAACAGACAAACAAACAAATGGCCAATACCACTATTCACACTATGCAGGCTGAAATATAGACACAAAAGGTTCAACATCACGCTGAAAATACTAAGACATGGTTAATATAGATATTTTGAATAGCAAAACTTTTTTTTTCCGTATACCTCAAAGGTGGAGGGAGTAGCTGCCTTCATTTGACTCGTGCACTCCACTTCATGGCTGATTTAACCCCTTAACGACATTGGACGTACATTTACGCCCTCACTGCATGGGACACAGGAGGACGTAAATGTACGCCCTGCCGCGGTCCCGGGCTATGGAGCGGGCTCACGAGCTGAGCCCGCCCCATACCGGGTGAGGACCGGCTGCTATCTGCAGCCAGGCCCTCACCCTCAATGGCGGGCCGCTGCGATCGCGTGGCCGCCCGCCATTAACCGCCGCGAGCGTTTAAGTATAAGTGACCGGAGCATCTCCGGTCACTTAACGATTGGGACCCCCGCAGCATGTCTGCGGGGGTCCCGATCGCTTTTCCCGCATATGACCCCGTAGGTGAAAAAATAAATGCGCTATAGGAGTCACAATAGGACCATTTTAAATATGCCTATTTGGGAAAAAAAAAGTTTTACTGCTAATAGTAAAACGTAAGAAAACCGAGTAAACCTGCATATCACCGTGTTCAGACCGACCTATAGAATAAAGGAAAAATGCCAGTTTTACCGTAAAGTGCATTACGTTAACGTGGAAGCCTCCAAAATTTGCCGAATCACATTTTTTGACACAAGTTCACCCCATAAATGATATTTTGGGGGTTCCGTCATTGATTTTATGGCAGATTGAAAGATGCCATTACAAAGTACACCTGCTTCTGAAAAAAACAAGCCCTCACATGACCCTGTAGGTGGAAAAATGAAAGCGTTATGGGTCTTAGAAGGCGAGGAGAAAAAAACAAAAACGCAAAAGTGACAATTAGCCCGGTCCTTAAAGCGCAACTATAAATTTTTTTGTTTGTTTGTTTTTAGTTAGCCTAGGTCATGATAATAATTTTTGCACTTTATTGTAATAACGAAAAGTGAATCGTTTTGGAAATACATGCAGATGAATGTCCCCTCAGAGCTGTGTTTGGCTCTGAGCTACGTGGTCAAAACTGCCCCACATTCCTGAGAATCCGTCCTCTGCTTCAGCAGCAGCTTTGTATGGATTCTCAGATAGGTCCCCGCCCAAGTCCCGCCCCCTCACTTCATCCCGCCCCCTCACTTCATCCTGCCCCCTCACTTCATCCCTTCCCTGCAGCCCTAGCACTGTGGCTGCTGTCTTCATGGCTGCCCCTCCAGTGTGGCCGATCCTCCCTTCAGTCTTCACTGCTGATTCATGACGACCGGTGTCCGGCAGGGGTGTGCCTGAGCCAGCTGTGCCCCGGGCACCCCTCCGGCGCCGGCCGCCATGTTACTGGGCCCTTTACAATGCCGCCGTTGCTGCTGCTCCCCCCCTCCCTCTCATGACACCCAGTGCATAGTTAGCAACTGTCCCGAGTATGACGCGGTAAGCCCTGCCCCCATTGTGGGAAGCCCGCCCACAGTTAGTCCAGCAGTGGGCGCTGGGGCTTGCCACTTTGGAGGCAGGGCTTACCACGTCATACTCGGGACTGTTGCCAACTATGCAAGTGCTGCTCTTATGCCCGGCGACAGGTCCTGGAGCCCTGCCAGAGGTGTGCCCGAGCCCGCAGGGCTGCTGCCATACACCTGGGTCGGAGCAATAACACTTTCTGCCCTGCTGCCGCGTCCCAGTGAGCCCGGCTCCCTCCTCCTTCTCATCATCCTGTGTCACTGTCATTCCCCCTCGGACTGTCATCATCCACTCTCACTGTCATCATCCACTCTCACTGTCATCACTCTCACTGTCATACCCTCTCACTGTCATCATCCACTCTCACTGTCATCACTCTCACTGTCATTCACTCTCACTGTCATTCCCTCTCACTGTCATCCCCTCTCACTGTCATCACTCTCACTGTCATCCCCTCTCACTGTCATCACTCTCACTGTCATCACTCTCACAGTCATCCCCTCTCACTGTCATCACTCTCACTGTCATCACTCTCACTGTCATTCCCTCTCACTGTCATCACTCTCACTGTCATCACTCTCACTGTCATCACTCTCACTGTCATTCCCTCTCACTGTCATCCCCTCTCACTGTCATCCCCTCTCACTGTCATCACTCTCACTGTCATCACTCTCACAGTCATCATCCACTCTCATTGTCATCATCCACTCTCACTGTCATCACTCTCACTGTTATCATCCCCTCTCACTGTCATCACTCTCACTGTCATCACTCTCACTGTCATTTCCTCTCACTGTCATCATCCACTCTTACTGTCATCACTCTCACTGTCATCACTCTCACTGTCATCCCCTCTCACAATCCCTCTCACTGTCATCCCCTCTCACTGTCATCACTCTCACTGTCATCCCCTCTCACAATCCCTCTCACTGTCATCCCCTCTCACTGTCATCACTCTCACTGTCATCCCCTCTCACAATCACTCTCACTGTCATCCCCTCTCACTGTCATCACTCTCACTGTCATCCCCTCTCACAATCTCTCTCACTGTCATCATCCCTCTTATTATACCCACTCCCCCCTCCCTCCACCTTGCCCCCTCATCACCTCTTACCCCCCCCCCGACCTTTCTTCTCCACCTCGCCACCCCTCTCCATCCCTCCTCCCCTCCTCATTCTTAAAAAATTTGTACACACAAAAAAAGTTGAAGGGGGAGATTTATTCAACACAGTGTAAAGTGAAACTGGCTCAGTTGCCCTAGCAACCAATCAGATTCCACCTTTCATTTTCCAATGAGTCTGAGAGGAATGAAAAGTGGAATCTGATTGGTTGCTAGGGGCAACTGAGCCAGTTTCACTTTACACCATGTTTGATAAATCTCCCCCGAAAAGTTTATACAATTCTCATCCACTTGCTTTTATGACAGTTAACCACCTAAAAGGGTTAATAAAGGTCCCATGGTTTGTTTTTAATTCTTTGAGGGGTAAAGTTTTAAAATGATGTGCTTTAGGGTGTATTCACACACACTGGATCTGCAGCAGATTTCATGCTGTGTTCAGTTATTTAGATCTAATCTGCTGCGGATCCGCTGTGATCCGGTGTGTGTGAAGCTATCCTTATGGGGTTTCTAACACAATTCAGAAATAAACTAGTGCAGAGGGCGGGGCCAGGGAGGAGATAAGGTGGGAGGGGATTAGAGGGGAGACCACGCCCACTTTCAGTCAGCCCGAAGAAAATTTCATTTATTTTTCTGAGCCAAACAACTAGTGATATCTCAGCGAGCGCATAAGCTATCAACGCAGTTTATGGTTTTTTTTAAAGGTTAGAACATGGGCTTTTTATCTGAGAAATTTAATTTTCATTACGCTTTAAGGCCATTTCAGGCTCTGTCCTTAAGGGGTTAAGCAGAGATGAGCTGGATCCTGCATCTTAGTAAGGACCTTCTATTGTGGCACAGATCACTCTAATGCTACGTTTGCACGGAGCGATTATCGGGCGAATTTTTGCGATAACGATCAAATTCAAACGATAATCGTACGTGTAAACGCGGCGAACGATTGAAAAGTCGTTCATTTTGATGTTTTAACATGTTCTTAAATCGTCATTCGTCGTTCGCAAAAGTTCGCCCATCGTTCCGTGTAAACAGTCAGTCACTGATTTTACCTATGTGTGAGATAGGCTTAAGCGATCGCAAAACGAATTTTCTGAACGATACATAGTTCCATCTAAACGCTGATCGTTATAAAAAAACCGTTACTTCGAAATCGTTAATCGTACGATCGGGCAAATTATCGTTCCGTGTAAACGTAGCATAATGGTGCGTTTACACAGAAAGATTTATCTGACAGATCTTGGAAGCCAAAACCAGGAGGGATCAGGTCATAAAGGAAAGACTGGGATCTATCCTCTTTTCAAATCCATTTCTGGCTTTGGCTTTCAAAATCTGTCAGATAATCTTTCTGTGTAAATGGACCCTAATGCTGCGTTTACACGGAGCGATAATTCGCCCGATCATACGATTTCGAAGTAACAATTTTTTTTATAACGATCAGCGTTTAGATGGAACGATATATCGTACAGAAAATTCGTTTTGCGATCGCTTAAGCCTATCTCACACATAGGTAAAATCAGTGAACGACTATTTACACGGAACGATCGGTGAATTTTTTGCGAACGACGATTTAAGAACATGTTAAAAGATCAAAATGAACGATTTTTCGATCGTTCGCCGTGTTTGCATTGTGTAGGTGACTAGGAATGAATCCCGTCTATGACACTGTTTACACCCGCCCAGCTCTTGGACCACTGCTCTGCCTACAGACCACCCTCCAAGAATGATTGGCAGCTGGCTGTGCAGGATTTCAATATAGCCAAAGATGAGCCGGCTGTCAATCATTTTCAGAAGCGGCAGCATAATGACAGAGCTGTAGTTCAAGGGCGGGGTGGGCACAGTACCACAGACCCACAGACTATCAGAACTTGTTTAATTTTTAATTACCCTCTACCGCCCAACATTCCTCCTTGTGCACAACAACGCCCAGCATACCTCCTTGTGCACAGGAAGGTATGCTAGGAGTTGTAATGCTGGGAGTTGTTGTATGGGGGGGCTGCTGCTGCACAACTGCAACTCCCAGCTTCCTCCTTGTGCACTACAACTCCCAGCATACATCCTGGTGCACTACAACTCCCAGCATACCTCCATGTGCACTACAATTCCTAGCATACCTCCTCATGCACTACAACTCCCAGCATATTTTCTTGTGCACAAGGAGGTATGCTGGGAGTTGTAGTGCACAAGAAGGTATGCTGGGAGTTGTAGTGCACAAGAAGGTGTGCTGGGAGTTGTAGTGCACATGAAGGTATGCTGGGAGTTGTAGTGCACATGAAGGTATGCTGGGAGTTGTAGTGCACAAGAAGGTGTGCTGGGAGTTGTAGTGCCTGAGAAGGTATGCTGGGAGTTGTAGTGCACAAGAAGGTATGCTGGGAGTTGCAGTTGTGCAGCAGCAACCACCTGACCCAACAATTCCTGGCATACCTCTTTGTGCACTACAACTCCCAGCATACCTCCTTGTGCACTACAACTCCCAGCATACCTTCTTAGGCACTACAATTCCCAGCATACCTTCTTGTGCACTACAACTCCCAGCATACCTCCTTGGTATGCTGGAAGTTGTTGGGGGGGAGGATGGGCGGGCGGGTGGTACTGGAGGGTGATGCACAACTGACTGCAGCGGCAGTTCCGGGGGAGGATGGGAGTGGGCCTGGGGGTGCAAGAGATCGCTGACTGCAGTGGCGGGTCCAAGAGGGAGAGGATGGGACCGCAATGGTTAAATGACTGCCGCCTGTGTGATCGGGGGCCACAGTCATCAGCAGTGGGGGGTGCTCCATGTGCAGCAGACGCCCAATGCTTATGGAGCGGCTCAGGAGGGGTCAGTTGTGACATCTATACTGTAAAAGGATCCTGGATACAAGATTTGGTCATTTGGTTCTTTTGTTTATGATGGGACGATGTATTAGGCTTTTAGTGGTTCTTTTTGTATGTATAATAAAGCTATAGATTTTCTGCTGAATCCGCTTGGATGTGCATTCTTTGTGTATACACATGTATATCATACATCCATCATACACACATACACATGTATCTCATACATCCATCATACACACACACATGTATATCATACATCCATCATACACACACACATGTATATCATACATCCATCATACACACATACACATGTATATCATACATCCATCATACACACATACACATGTATATCATACATCCATCATACACACAACACACATGTATATCATACATCCATCATACACACATACACATGTATAGCATACAGCCATCATACACACACATACATACACATGTATAAGATACATCCACCATATACACCCAACACATGCTGTATACACTACAGTCACACTACAGAGACTGACACAGATTTATGCACAACATATATTTACATCCATGATCCATACTACAGACATACGCACGCGCACATACACACACACACACACACACACACACACACCAGTATACTCACTCAGCACAGCAGGGAAGCTACAGGGGGTCCATGTGGGTCTCAGCTTCAACTCTTCTCACTCTCCTCACAGCCGCTCTGGGCCCCTCCCCCTCTTCTGTCCCGGCATCATAGAGAACAGGAAGCTAGCAGAGAAAGTAGTGAGGGGGAGGGGCCCGGGGGAGTTAGGAGGGGGACCCTGCTTGCCTCTACACCTCCCTGTCACCCATCTTTCCTGTCTCTATACAGTACTTTTACTATATAGAGACAGTAAGCAGGCTGACAGGGAGCTGCAGAGTGCGGTACAGCGGTCAGGAGCCTCTCTGCAGGGAGGCTGGATGGCCGGGCCCCCCTGATTCCAGTTTTGGCTCGGGCCCCTGACAGCTGTACCGCCAATACTGCCCTGATGGCGGCCCTGCTTCTACTTATTATAGTGCTTGAAAATCCCTATATTGTAATCCGTATTCAATTTCTTCCGTTTCTGTTTCTTCTTCTTCCAGCCTTTTATCTGCGATTAATAAAGCCCGAACCGCTTTGCGCACAGCCCTCGGAGATGACAGGTGTGCTATCTATTTTTCGTTTCTATCGGGTTTGTCGTTTTTAAGAAACTTACGTTTAAAGACTCCTAATTTCCCATAGAAAATAATGGCCCATTGGAAATAATGGCCACACTGTAAACGCTAACAGCCAATCACAGCACATATGCAAATAGCTGAAATATAGCAGCCAATAGGAACTCTAAGGTCTTTTCAAGCAATGTCTCACAACATCCACAGTCACATGTCCACTAATGGCCAATAGAAGATGTAATATACGGAAGGGCCTTAAAGGACAACTCCGGCTGGACGGGAAAAATAAAAACACAAGACACACACAGATCATACTCACCATCCCTTCGGTGACGATCGGCACTTGAATCCCCCGCTGCCTGCACTCCGTCACCTCCGGCCCCGATCTTCAGAACTCCCTCACTTCCGGGTCTGTGTGAAGTGAATGGGAGAGAAAAGGCTGCCGGTGAGCTTGCGCATCGGCAGCCTTTTCATTGGCTGGAGAGCATCACATGGCTTCCAGCAAGCTCAGCCAATCAGGTGCATCAGCAGCCTTTTCATGTCCCATTCACCACCGCCGAAGAGGATGAAGACCAGGCCCGCCCCCTGCTGTGATTGTCGTCACAAAATGGTGCCCAGAAGAAGAGGACGGGGTCAACAGTAAAACACTTAAAGGGACCAATGTCGCTCTTAAAGGGACCCAAGTCGCTCTTAAAGGGACCCAGGTCACTCTTAAAGGGACCCAAGTCCCTCTTGAAGGGACGGGACCCAAGTCCCTCTTGAAGGGACGGGACCCAAGTCGCTCTTAAAGGGACGGGACCCAAGTCGCTCTTGAAGGGACGGGACCCAAGTTGCTCTTAAAGGGTCCCTTTAACCCCTTAACGACATTGGGCGTAAATTTACGCCCCCGCGCCCTGGTACTTAGCGCAAATGGACGTAAATTTACGCCCGATGTTTCCCCGATCGCTGTGTGTTCCCACACAGCGATCGGGGAAGATGACCTGCTATAATGTATAGCAGGCCATCTCTGCTCGTCGGCACGGGGGTGGTTAACCCCCCCCCCCGTGCCGATGATCGCTGCTATCAACTGATCAATACAGATCAGCCGATAGCAGCTGAATACAGCTTTCCGGGTCATCGGTGACCCGGAAAGCAATGGCGATTGGTGCTGTCTGGGACAGCACCATTCGCCATTACTGTTCTCAACAAAGATGGCGCTGGTGCCACCCCCACGATCGCCGTGATAGGCCCATCACGGCGATCTAACAGTTAAAAAGTGTCCGGCCGGGTTCTGCAGAACAGGTGTGTGTATAGTGTAGTGCACTATACTCACCTGATCCTGGCCTCCGGAACGAAGATTCGCGGTCCCGCGCGTCCTCTTCTCCTCGTCCCCGCCACTTCCGGGTTCGTTCGGTCTTTGTTTGGTCTTCGTCGGGAATCTTCGGCTCTTCGGGCTTTTCCGTCGCCCCCATCTTCGGCCATCTCTGCCAGCTACATTTTACTGCCCCCTAGCGGCTGATCAGTGTATATTATACACTGATCATTTGCTTTGGGGTAAAAAGATTTTTTATTTTTTTTTCCCAATTTTTTTTTTCTTTTTATTCGCCCTAACGCCGCTGAGTGCTGATCAGCATCGCATGTAAGTGCACCGCTGATCAGCAACTCCTCCTTTTTGGCGTAGGGGCGTTTTTCCCCCCTATATCCTACCACCACTGTCTGCTGATAAGTACCGCACATAAGTGCGGCATTTATCAGCAGCTTTTTTTTTTGGCGTAGGTTTTTTTTTTCCTTACTGTTAAAAAAAAAAACGTAAAAAAATACTACATTACACCACACTACACAAAATAAAGTTTTACACTACACCAGAACACATTTACATACCCCCCCAAAAAATAAAAAATTATGTAATATTAGATTCCTTTTATAGCATTAAAATGGTATACACATATTGTGTAAGGTATCTGCACGTCCATTATCACCTGAAGAACGGGTTTAACAGGTTATTTAATGATTTATGTGAATCAAATAAAAATAAAAATTGATTAAAAAAAAAAAAAAAACAACACCAACACTTTTTCTTTCATATTCATGTTCACACTATGTATGAGACCGACTGTCCTGTGACCCGGCCAGGTCTCTGAAAAGATCATTCCAACCGTTAGTGCTAAGTTCTGATGTGGACTAGAGATGAGCGAACCTGGAGCATGCTGGAGTCCATCCGAACCCGAACTTTCGGCATGTGATTAGCGGTGGCTGCTGAACTTGGATAAAGCCCTAAGGCTATGTGGAAATCATGGATATAGTCATTGGCTGTATCCATGTTTTCCAGACAACCTTACAGCTTTATCCAAGTTCAGCAGCCCCAGCTAATCAAATGCCGAGCGTTCGGGTTCGGATGGACTCAAACCCGAACCCGGTTTGCTCATCTCTAATGTGGACGCATCTATGCGCGCCCGCATCAGAAATCCCCACAGCACACTATGGAGCGAGCAGCCGGAGCCACTCGCTCCATAGTGTGCACTGACCTGACATGTCAGTTTTTTACGGCGCCGCTAGGGATCCCGGCCGGAGTGTATACTATGGGGGAGATTTATCAAACTGGTGTAAAGTAGAATTGTCTTAGTTGCCCCTAGCAACCAATCAGATTCCACTTTTTATTCCTCACAAATTCTTTGAAAAATGAAAGGTGGAATCTAATTGGTTGCTAGGGGCAACTGAGCCAATTCTACTTTATACCAGTTTGATGAATCTCCCCCTATGTGTATACACTCCGGCCGGGATTCCATCAGAAGGCAGCACTGATTGGTTCGGTGGTCCCCTCTGCTCCTTGTATTTTTCCCGTAATGATGACAAGACCACCGCATTCAGTCACTGACCCCTGTAGCCATGTGCTGTACAACCTGTGATATGTACTGTACAAAAATTCTGGACATAGAAAAAAAGGTAACATAAAATACATTTACAAAATTGAGCACCTATCACCCCTCATCACCTGTAAGTGACATCATGTGCAGGCTGTAGTGACCGCAGAATGCCATGTATGTATGTTATGGAAGGCACGCAGACTCAGAGCCTAAGCCTGTGTGATCCATGTGGCTGTGGTAGTAACAACAGCCCCTCAGATGTTTGACAGAGGATGGGAGTTTTCTTGCTTATCCTACTGGTGCATGATATAATGTGTAAGCTTATGAAGGACTACTGTGTTAGTCTGAGACCTGCTAGGCCACATCAGAGGCATGGCCAAATAGGTTGCCTATAAGTGTAAGGCCATGTTCACATGGCATATAACAATGGCCGTCCTGTGACCCGGCTTTATCACAGAACGGCCGGTGTTACTGAAGATCATTCCGGCCCAATCTTCATTTCTGGTGAATTCAGATGCGGGCGCCCGCATCCCAATTCATCACTGCACACAATGCACACAACATGTCTTCTGCGGACGCTATTCAATGAATAGCGGCCGCAGAAGACTCACATGTCAGATTTTCGTGCGGCCTAATGGAGTCCCGCCCGGAGGTATACTATGTGTATACGATCCGGCCGGGATTCCTTTCATTCCAATACAATGTAGGTTTTGTATAAATCACGGCCGTGATTTATGCTTAATATACATTTCGTGAACATGGCCCAACACTGTTATATATATATAATTTAAAGCATAATGGAAGTGATAAAATTGCAAAAAAAACAAACAAAAAAAAACAACTGCATTATTATGAATAACATTTTATAAAAAAAAAATATTATTACTATTATTATTATAATACCCTCAGCTTAAAAAAAAAAAAAAAGAGAGAAAAATAAAAAAATTCTTCTTTTATCCAATTAATATTTTTAGTTTTAACATTTGCAATAAGTCAAATTTGACATTGGGGCATTGAATAACTTTAACTGTACGTGTACTGATGAATATTTCAGTGTTTTACAAATAACATTAACAAGTCAAGTCTTTTTTATATGAGGTTTTCAGTTACAATCCCATTGACTATACTGACGCAGTCCGCTTCGCATATATCATGGTTTTGCAGCAGTGTTATCAGGATTTAGAGGATTTTTCTAGACCACTGCAAATATTGTAAAAGCACAGGGTGTCTCTCTGTATATTTGCTGCACTACTATAATGGTGTTGCACCTGCTTTATCCTTACTGCTCAGTATTATGGAACCCATATACAAGTATACATCTTATAGTGATGTCACAGCCCTGATATTTCCTCTCGTACACGTGCTCCATGAGTATTAGACTATATTCTATTGTTGTGACCTGTCCATCTAGTCTGCCTTATATATATTTTTCTTTCCTATTATCTTGCTATGTTTATTCTAGACAGGTTTACATTCACTTACTGTAGATTTACTTACCACATCTGCCGGAAGTTTATTCCAAGTATCTACTACTCTTTCAGTAAAGTAATATTTACTTTACTTTACTTTTAATATTCACCCCCTTGTACTTGAGTTCAATATAATAATTTCCCATAGTTTGATCGCTGACCCAGCTGAGGTTACACATCCCCTATAACTATGGCATAAAACCATCATCATTATACAGATATGTAATGCAAAGAAAGAATCCAAGTACAGTGCTTTGTGTATAACCCAAGGAGACTATAGCAAACATGAGATAAAGCGGTTACAGGACATCATTTACCTTATGTGATGTTATAAAGGACGATGTAAAAAAAGCTACAAAGTATAAGCAATCATGACGACAGAAGACGACGTGAAGAAATCCTATCCTGGTGTAACATGGACGGCAGGAGCTTCTCCGTCACATACATGACCCCAGCATTTATACATGTGGCTCAGCTGTGGGAATAAATCTCCAGGGGTCTGAACAACAGCTAGAATGGTTAATAATATCCGTATACAATGGAGAATATACATTTCTGTTCACTAATTGGGTAATTCATGAAACCTCGCCATGTATTCAGATGCGACAAGTGGACCGGTCAGCAGGAAAACAAGGGTGTAAGCCCATGGCTAGATAGGGTTAAATATCACGATTCTAGGCATATTTTTTCTATTTTAAAGGTGAACCCACCACCTTAAAGGGATAGTGCGGTGCTACACATTTATTCACTAAATACTAAAGTTATACAAGTTTTTAATGTGTGTTATTTAAGTGAATGGCCCTCTTCCCCGTGTTCCCCCCACCCCGGAAGTGTGGTGCGTCATCAGCTGCTCTGCCGCGATTGGCTGAGCATCGTTATGCTCAGCCAATCGCGGATGAGCAGCTGATGATGTGCCAGAGGGGGGCCGGCATGAGGGACGGCTGGAGCGGTCCGGCCGGCCTCCTGAAGATTACGTCATTGTCCCAAGATGGCGGCCAGGGTCGACAGTAATTCAGTGAGTATAATGTACCACACTTCCAGGGATGGGGGGACACGGGGAAGGGGGCCATTCACTTAAATAACACACATTACAAAGTTGTATAACTTTGTAATGTGTGTTATGTAGTGAATAAATGGGTAGCACTGCACTACCCCTTTAAGCAGGTTCAGATGACCATCTAAGTGTATGAATGCCTCTCGACTCTCCACCAAAGGGTTAGCAAGTTGTTTTTTTACTGCTCATCCCCATTGTTTTGAAGAGATAAGCTGCCAAGAGATCTCTTTGGCAAAAGGGCTGGAGCCAGGTCGAGGGCCAACCAGCAGAGGTTTACATGATCGGGGATGTAGAGAGGATCCAGGAGAATGGGAGGAATAGTGGATGGGTACCCTGATAGGAGGGAGGGGGGGGGGGCTAGGTAATGTACGTCCGGTAAAATTTATTCTCACTTATGCTCCCCTGCCCCTCAGATCCTGGTCCACTGATGCATTGCCTCCATTGAAGATCTACTGGAGCAGCTCCAAGATGCTGTTCACACCCGCAGCGCAGAGTGGCTTGAGCAGCAGGGCTGGAGGCTTTTGGTCATCCTGGAGTAAGCAGCACCTTCATCTGCTCCAATACTCCAGTCATCCCACAGAGCTCTGTTGATACCCCTTGCATCCAGCAAACACCTTGAGATCCCCTCCAAGGGCCCTCTATGTCAGACATCTCACCTGACCTGAGCGTGGGTTCCAATGTGAGTCAGGGGGCTCTGTCTTTCCCTTTTCTTCCTATTCTTATCTCCTTGCCAATACCCTTGTGTTCTTGCCAATTAGTTTCTGGGTCCTCAGTTTCCCCACCTGATTCCTGTGTAGAGAGGGGCATTAGTGGAGGGCAATGACACTCGGGAGTTATTAGGAAGTGTTAGAGAGTCCCTGGCTAGGTGTGACAGTGGGTCCGAAGCTTCTATGATGGTTTCACCTGTAGCGGCTTGGGTGGGGCAACAGTTGGATGGCTAAGGTGGGGACTAGAGTGCAGCGGCCACACCCACTGGGGGACTTAGCTTCATCAAGACGGACAACGATCTCTATGACAAGGTTAGGTTGGATGACAGGGCGAAAGGTGGGGTACATATGTGCTTTAAGGGACCCTTAGGGGCACACTTAAAGCAGGAGGTAAGATCTGGCAGGATGAGTATGTTGCTGTAGTTGTAAATATATTTAGTTTGAAAACAAAATTAGGGCTTTCACACATAAGCTAATTTTAATTTTATTTCATAAATGACAAGAACATAATCTGAAGTGCCATTTGGAGCAACAGAACACCCTCTGGACTAGGAAGTTAAATTTTACTAATTTACATATTAGTCATGCCCATTATTTCACAGATACTGGCAGGGGGCGGCGGTCTTTTATACATAAAAACACAGAAAGGATCTGTTCACACAATGTTGAAATTGAGTGGATGGCCGCCATATAACAGTAAATAACGGCCATTATTTCAATATAACAGCCGTTGTTCTAAAATAACAGCAAATATTTGCCATTAAATGGCGGCCATCCACTCAATTTCACCATTGTGTGGACAGAGCCTTTCTGTGTTTTTAATCCACTCCTGGTTTTGGTTGCAATACTGACTGAAATATACTGACTGAAATTTACATATACTGACTGAAATATATGTAGTGTGAACGCAGCCTAATAGTCCATGGCAACACTATCATAATCTGGTGTAGACCATGATGTCCATTAAGTCTGGGTATTTGTAGATAACTAATTATCCTAATTCTTCCCTTATTCTAGAAAGTTCTACAATGTTCTAGAAGTGTTTACCTATTACTACCAGTAAATTGCACCATAAGATTACCGAGTTTAGAATGGAATCTATGGAACGGGCAGAGATGTGAGCAGAGGCCTGCGTGGGAATCCAGGGGGAACGTCTCCTCCTGGCTTCCTCAGTTTGAACCCACCGTTAGAGCCCACCACACCCCCCCACGCTCCCACTTGACTTTCCGCCGGTCCCATGGGCTCCATTCTATGGTCCAGCCGATTCCGTCGTCTGCCCAAAGAAGTGACATGTCAATTTTTTGGGCGGATTGCAGAATCCGCCTAACCATAGAGAGGAGTCTATGGGACGGAATCCGCCAGAGCTTTTTCACGAGATTTATTCAGTGTGCAAGGGCCCTAAGAGAGAAATACCTCTCTGCCAGATAAACATTTGGCTGACAGTATATGGTTGTAGAAGAGAAATAATGGCCGAGACCTATTGTAAATTTTGGCACAAATACAACACATTTATTTTACACTGTATACAAAAAAGGATTGTAAAATGCACGTCACTCAGCAAGAGAGAGTGTTTTTTTTGGAAAAAAATAGTATGGTTTACGTAAAAAGGGAATGTTCACACAACATACTTTTTCGGAAAACAATGGACTTCCTTTTCATTAAAAAAATGGCCATTCTTTCCTATCTGTGATCATTTCCATAGAAGTCAATGCAAACAACGGCCGATTACGGTCCGATTACGTTTATGTCACTATAGGTCTTTTTTTGACTCTCTCCTTCAGTGTCATGTCGCTCTCCAAGATACATCAAAATGTAATAATGGCGTTCCTAATGATGTTATTCATTAGAATATTGTCAAATGAGAAACAGAATCTATTCTCATTCTCCTAAATTGTTTTCTCCTCATATGTAACAGCTAATCTCTGCTTTCTTGTATGCTGTTTCCAGGATCTCTCTAGGATATTCTAGTTCTTTTGCTTGTTTATGGTATTCTTCAGGTTGGCTATTGAGTCTCATAAAGCGACTCTGTACCGACAATCTGAACCCCCCCCCCCAAACCACTTGTACTGTCAGATAGCTGCTTTTAATCCAAGATCTGTCCTGAGATCCGTTCGGCAGGTGATGCAGTTATTGTCCTAAAAAACTACTTTTAGGCTTGCAGCCCCGTACCCAACGGCCGTGGCCTAGAATGTGTGTGCATTAGGCTGGCACAACCTCTGTCCCTCCTCCCCACCCTTTTTATCATTAGGAATGCTCCAGGCAGATTTTCTCCTATTCATCAGCTGTGTGAATACTGAACATGGGCTGGATAGTTAAGGCACCTGTGGAGTGTTGACTGCAGAGGAATTGGAAAAATCCTGCCAGTGGAATTCCTAATGATGAAGAGGGTGGGGAGGAGGGACGGAGGGGTGGTGCAAAGTTAGGGCACAGACACTCTAGGCCATGCCGACATTGACGACATTGCTTCAATTTGACCATGAAGGGTTATATTGTATTCCGCACAATTTCAGTTGTCGTCGTAGGGCTGATTTGACATCTTTATTTTTCAGGCTGTAGATCAGCGGGTTTATCATGGGGACAATAGCCGTGTTAAACAAAGAGAGGATTTTGTTGGAACCTGTGTTGCCCCCAGAAATTGTTACTGTGTATTGTAAGACGATGGAAGAGTAGAAGAGCATGACCACCGTGATGTGTGAGGAACATGTGTAGAAGGCTTTACGTCTGCCGGCACTGGAGCTTATACTTAATATACAGGAAATAATGAAAACATAGGGAATTATTGTCAGGAAAAGTAAAACAATTACGGTAATGTTGCCATAAATTTGACTATAAAGGTCCAATACTGAAGTGTCACTACAAGTGATGTCTCTGAGGGGCAAAATGTCACAAAAATGGTGGTCGATTTCCTTGGAAATGTAACAGGGGAACCTTGAAATGAGGACAACAGTAGGAACAGTCACTAGACACCCCAGTCCCCAACTGACTGAGGCCAGAAGAGCACAGAGTCTCCGACTCATGACTGTGTAATAATATAGAGGTGGCTACAGATGGCTACATACCGGTCATAACTCATGGTGGCCAAAATCGAGAACTCATTATTGGCTAATGCAGAAAAAGAATAAAATTGGATCATACAGGCCGAGGTGGAAACCATGTGGTTCTGTGATGTGGCAATAACAAAAATCTTGTGTAATGCTGTGGTGGAGTTGGCTATGTCTATCAGAGACAAGTTGGACAGAAAGAAATACATGGGAGTGTGCAGGTGGAGATCAAGACAGACCAGTAGTAGAATGGTGATATTTCCAACAAAGGAGATGAGATAAATGAGAAGAACCAGGAGGAAGATGACAACTTGTAGTTTAGGATCATCAGAGACCCCTTTTACTCTAAAGCCTTCTATCCCGGTCTGGTTTATGGAGCTCATGGATGGACTTGCTTTGCACTCCTATAAATGATTATGTACAGATATATCAACTCATTTTCTATTCATTTTCTATGGACTTGACATGTAGATTACAGATGAGAGAATCGCTGCGAATCGCACTGTCAATTAACTTTGTTCTGCAAAGCAAATTCCCGCTGATTCACTTTCTCAAAAAAAAAAAAAAATGCTGTCTGGAGTGTCACTGGGCGGGAGAAAGGGATTAGCTATAATCCCTAGCGCCCGTCCAATCAGCTGCAGGCCCCTCTGTGATGTCAGCCCCACACCCTTCATTTACAGAGGTGGCCAGTTGGCTGTATGTGGAGGAGAGAGCAGGATGGCAGCAAGCAGTTACAGCAGAGCAGGGAGAAACTAACAGAGCGATATAGAGACAGAGAGGAGAGGAATGGCTGAAATCAATGGAGCCGCGTCATAGAGGGGAGGGAATTCCCTCCCACTGGGGGCGGGCCGGCCTACCTCCAGTGCTTGAGCACCGGCCGGTAACCGTGGATAGAACGGCGCCGTACACAGGCCGCGGTTCGAAAAACGGACTGCGGCACCGGCTCTCCCGTGACGGCGCCGTTCTATCCCTGTGTCAGGTTAAAGAGGATGTACCTGGTGGTACATCCACTTTAAAGTGTCTCTGTCGTTATAACTTTCAAAATCTAAATCAATAGATGATGTGATATAAAGAAAGTTTGCAAAATACATTCATTATTTTCTGTTATTATCATGCTGTAAAACAAAGTTGAACTTACCAGAAATCCAGGTAAAGCCTCTTGAAGGCTGCTATATAACAGCTATACTTACTGTATCCAGGTCCAGTATCCTGAAGGCAGCTATATAACAGCTATACTTACTGTATCCAGGTCCAGTCTCCTGAAGGCAGCTATATAACAGCTATACTTACTGTATCCAGGTCCAGTCTCCTGAAGGCAGCTATATAACAGCTATACTTACTGTATCCAGGTCCAATCTCCTGAAGGCAGCTATATAACAGCTATACTTACTGTATCCAGGTCCAGTCTCCTGAAGGCAGACTTTCTGACTTGTGCTGTTTTAAAAAAGAGACTAAACACAGGAATTCCGGCCAGTACAGAAAGTCATGGCTCAGTATGTCTGTCAATCCCATGACTTCCTTCTCTCTGTGAGCACTCAGATGGCCTGGGGATACACAGTATGTCCTATTTCCTGTTTCCTGTTTTCTGACTCAAAAAAACAGGAAGTGCTGTGTTTTCCATGATTACTAAAAAAATAAATGAATGTATATTGCAAATTTGCTTTGTATCACATCTACTGTTGATTTAGATTTTGAAAGTTATAGCGACAGTGACACTTTAAAATCCCCTGCTTCCCTTCACACAGTCAAAAGGCTCCAGACTGACCACCTACTGCTGCCACTAGGGGGAGCTTACTATAGACAAGAATCAAGTTACCATTTAACCTTTTATTTCACAGCTACAGCTGCAATAACTACAGTAAAGGACAATCCCTTATACTCTAAAAGGTTGTTGGAACGTTCAACAAATTAAACCATCTGCATAAATACACTGCTCAAAAAATAAACACTTATACAACACAATATAACTCCAAGCCAATCGCTCCTTTGTGAAACCACCATGTCCAGTTATGAAGCAACACTGATGGTAAATAAATTCTTCCTGCTTTTGTACTAATGGAACAATTAACAGGTAGAAATGATCTGCAAATAGCAGGACAACCCCTATAAGGGAGAGATTCTGCTGGTGACAACCACAGACTATTTCTCTGTTCTCATACTTTCTGGCTGTTTTTTTTTTTTTGGGTCAATTTTGCATTTGGTCATTGGTCTCATCTATAGAAATGTGTCTACAACCCACACAAGTGGCTCAGGTAGTGCAGCTCATCCAGGATGGCACATCAATGCGAGCTGTGGCAAGAAGGTTTGCTGTGTCTGTCAGCAAAGTATCCAGAGCATGGAGCAGATACCAGGAGACAGGTCAATAAAACCAGGGGACGTGGAGGAGGCCATGGGAAGGCAAAAAAAAAAAACAACAGCAGGACCGCTTCATCTTTGTGCAAGAAAGAACTGGAGCAGCACTGCCTGAGCCCTGCACAATGACCTCCAGCAGCCACAAATGTGCATGTGTCTGCACAAACTGTCCGAAACCGACGACATGAGGATCGTATGAGGGCCGACGTCCACAGATGGGGGTTGTGCTCAACACCGTGCAGGACGCATGGTATTTACCATAGAACAACAGGATTGGTAAATTCTCTACAGGCGCCCTGTGCTCTTCACAGATGACAGCAGGTTCACAATGAGCACATGTGATAGAGTCTGGAGATGCCGTGTGCTGCCAGAGGGAGCCTGACTGCCATTAGGTACAGAGATGACACCCTCAGAGCCCCTGTGAGATCATATGCTGGTGCGGTTGTGGTTCCTCCAAATGCAAGACAATAATTGCTGGAGTGTGTCAGCAGTTCTTGCTATATGAAGGCATTAAAGCTATGGACTGGCCGCCCCTTCCCCAGACCTGAATTGAGCACATCTGGGACATCATGTCTCCTCCATCCATCAACGTTACGTTGCACCACAGACTGTCCACCTCATCAGGAGCATGCCCGGGTGTTGTTGGGAGGTCATACAGGCACGTGGAGGCCACACACAATACTCAGCCTCATTGGGACTTGTATCAAAGTTGGATCATATGTAGATGAACCATTGTTCATAAAATAATACATAAATGGAGATGTGCATTAATATACAAACATTGGATTTCATTAGGTTAAGTATTAATGGATTCATGTTACACACCTGACGTCTAATACGGATAGACAGTTCTATAAATTACCATAACCAAGCAGTACTCCACCAAGTGGAAAATAGCTAACACTGTATCTATCACTAACAGTCAGATAGTATAATCCAAGTATGCAGAAACTAAGAAATCAAAAAGATAAGTACGTAAAAAAGTATGTAATAAGAAGAAATAAAGAATAACCTACAACACCAGAAACAAATCATAAAAGTATTAAAAAATGAGGCATTGAGTACACCTGATATTATTTCTCCATAAGAAAATCATATTAAAGTACCCATCATACATGGCAGAGAGTGAACTCACGGTGTACGGGCTTCTCCTAGCTAGTCTCTCTAATATGTCAATAGACATCCCGCTGTGAGTATGTGCTTTAACCCCCTGGTGCCCGCAGCCCCGCCGCCCGCATCCTGCAGCCCGCCGCCAAGAGCATACATTACCTGCTCATCAGCGCGGCTGCAGTGAGGCTTCCGGCTCTGGTCCCGCTCAACCCATCAGCACACGGCAGCACTGAGCGGCTGAGCGGGACCGGAGCTGGGAGCCTCACTGCAGCCGCACCGCCGAGCAGGTAATGTATGCTCTCGGCGGCGGGCTGCAGGATGCGGGCGCCGGGGGCTGATGGGGGCCACGGTGGGGCTGCGGACGCTGGGGCTAATGGGGGTGTCGGGGCTGCGGGTGCCAGGGGGTTAAAGCACATCCCGCTGCGAGTATGTGCTATCATTGGGGTGAATGGTACTGGATCCGCAGCATGAGATCCGCTGCGGATCCGGTAGGTGTGAAACTACCCTTAAAGATAAAATCAGGCCGGTAACTATGTTTTTTTTTTAGCATTAAAAGGGTTGTTCTTCACCCCTTTCTCTGGTCTTACTGATGTTCTGACAGCCACCAGCTCCTCAGCACAGACAATGCCACTATTTTAGTACGCTTTTCAGGACTTATTTTCCCTGCCTGCAATCAGCAACCTTTCCTTAGAGTGTACAGAGATCTGAATCTGGGAATGTTGTTCATCCCCTTCTCTGGTTTCACTGATGTTCTGACAGCCACCAGCTCCTCAGTACAGATACCAATGTTTCTATTACTCTATTAGTTTTTTATTCTATTAGTTTAATTTGGCTAACCCTGCCTAATAGTGATGCTCACAATTTCTCTAAATCCCAATCAACGACACACAAATGATATTTTGATCGTTTCCTGCAATTACATAGAACAATTAGCGTTTAAATTCGAACGGCATACCGATTTTCCGTACAATAATCATCCCGTGTAATAGGGCCCTTAGATAGATGCAATATGTGAACATGATGCTTGGCTTTGAAAATTATACAAAGTCGCAAAAAAATTTAATATTTTATTCCTCACAATTTAAGTTTTCGTCGTAAGGCGGATTTCACATCATTATTTTTCAGGCTGTAGATCAGCGGGTTCATCATGGGGATAATAGCCGTGTTAAAGAGAGAGAAGAGTTTGTTAGCTCCTGTGTTCACACCTGAAATTGTTCCCATGTATTGTAGAACAATAGAAGAGTATAAGAGCACAACCACCGTGATGTGTGAGGAACATGTGTAGAAGGCTTTACGTCTGCCGGCACTGGAGCTTATCCTTAATATACAGGAAATTATGGAAATATAGGGAGATAAAGTCAGGAGAAGTAACAGAAACACATTCACATTGCCATTTATTAGAATGTATAAGTCCAAGAATGAAGTGTCGCTACATGTAATGTCCCGGATAGGCAAAATTTCACAAAAATAGTGGTTGATTTCGTTGGAAATGTAACAAGTGAACTTTGAAATGGTGACAGTGCTAGGAATAGTCTCTATAAGCCCAAAACCCCAGCTGACTGAGGCCAGAAGAGCACAGAGTCTCCGACTCATGACCATGTGATAATGTAGAGGTCTACAGATGGCTACATACCGGTCATAACTCATGGCCGCCAAAATGGAACACTCATTACTGATTAATACAGAGAAAATATACAACTGGGTCATACAGGCCGGGGGGGAAACCATGTAATATTTGGTCATTGTGTCCACAAAAATCGTGTGTAACGCTGTGGTGGAGTAGGATATATCTATCAGAGACAAGTTGGACAGGAAGAAGTACATGGGAGTGTGCAGGTGGACATCCAGGCCGACCAGGAGGAGAATGATGAGATTTCCAACGAGACAGATGAGATAAATGAGAAGAACCAGAAGGAAGATGAGAACTTGTAGTTCAGGAACATCTGAGACCCCTTTAAGTCTAAAGCCTTCTATCATGGTCCGGTTTATGGAATGCATGGATGGGCTCGATTTCCCTTCCTGTAAAAGAATATATGAATATCAACTGACCACATTGTGTTACTGGTAATCTAAAGATAATACCTAGAGATGAGCGAATTTACGGTACACATGAAGCAAATAGCTTAGTTAGCTCGGCAATCTGCTTATCAGCCTGCTGCATTTGAACTCCATGCCGCTATGTGCTGCTCCACCCTGGGTTCCTGGAAAAGCTGGATCCAGTCCTGGGAAACTTCTCCCAGGACTGGATCCAGCCTTTTCCCTGCACCCAAGGCAGAGAGGCATAGACTTCAAAGACAGCAGGCTGATAAGCAGATTGCCGAGCTAACAAAGCTACAGTATTTGTTTCATTTGTACTGTAAATTCGCTCATCTCTATTAGTAACATTAACCCTCTCTTGGGCTAATATTGAGCCTACACACTGGGCATTCAGAATTCAGCTCATCTCTGTTTAACCCACCCATGAAGCGGGATAGGTGGAGTGCATAAACCACATGGAGGCAGCAACTCCCCCCCATTTAAAAAAGACAAACAAAAAAAAATGGCCAGTACATCCAATACCACTATTCACACTATGCAGGCTGAAATATAGACACAAAGGGGGAGATTTATCAAAGGGTGTAAAATTTAGACTGGTGCAAACTACCCACATCAACCAATCACAGCTCAGCTTTAGGAAGTGCTGAAAGGAAAGCTGAGCTGTGATTGGTTGTTGTGGGCAGTTTGCACCAGTCTAAATTTTACACCCTTTGATAAATCTCCCCCAAAAGGTTCAACATCACGCTGAAAATACTAAGACATGGTTAATATAGACATTTTGAATAGCAAAACTTTTTTTTTTTTTTCGTCTACGTTAAATGTGGTGGGAGAAGCTGCTTTCATATGACTCGTGCACTCTACTCCATGGGTGATTTGAACAGAGATGAGCTGGATCCTGCATCCTAGTACGGACCTGCAATTGTGGCACAGATCACTCTAAGCCACTTGCCGATCAAATGAATAGATACACTTTGTTTAGACCGGCAATTCGTTCATCTCTAATTACAATGGTTCAGGTCCTTCAACCATTCCATATCAAACTCCGGTGTGACTGGATTGACAGTGCAACAGAAAAGGTCTTCTACTTATTCCAAACTATGGTCCATAAGTTTACTTTGTTTATTATTATCTTGAATTTGGTGAGACTTCTCCTTTAACCTCTCCCAGGAGAACTGTGGACATTAGTGATTCACTGAAGCACAATTACTCATTTTAGGCCAGTAATCCACAGTCTGTCCACAGCTCTCCAGGGTGAAGTTAACCCAGTCAGGTAACAACAGGTGGCCTGTTCTAAAACTGTGTCTAGCAGCAGCATAAATGTTTTTGACAATGACATATATTGTGCTGCCAGACACTGTTTTAGAACAGGTCACCTGGCATAACCTGACAAGTGAATGACTGGGTTAACTTCAACCAAGAAAACTGTGGACAGCAGTGCATTTTTGTCATTTTATTTTTTAATGGGATCGCTGGAGTTCACCTTTAAATTTGTCACCTGTCAGTTTACTTTAGGTGGCAGGTTCAAAAAACAGGTCTGACAACAGAATAAATGTCGTTGTCAATGACAGTTATTCTTCTGCTAGACACGGTTTTAAAACCTGATTAAACATGACAGGCACTTTACAAGATTAACTTCATACAGGAGAGTGTTGGGCAGTGTGTACTAACAAACAAAGTGACAGGACAGAAGTCATTTCACAGATACACAACTTACCATAAAATATGTTGATACACTTTTGTGTAGGTTAGGATCATTGATTCTTCTTTCTTTTACGGCCCTTCGAACACAGTTGTATTTACAGGCAGGTCACTGTATGGCGATAATATTTTATTGAGCTGTGTATAGTGCATCAACCAAATTGACAGTACTGATGCACTGGCGGTCTCTTCGGGTCATCTTCTTTCTGGAATGATGACATCACAGACATGCTATGACATTATAAACAGTATGTTAAGCAAAATCCAAATGTTTACAAAATCTAATATTAAGTACATTTAGTATACTGTATCTTATGTATGTTCTCTTAATAACTGTTATACTACATTCACGTGTTCCATAGATACGGTCCATGCACCAAGTGTATGCTAAGGACAAAACCTCTGAACTCCTAGCATCATCATTCAGTGCCATGTAAGTATAGTAGTGCAGAGATTTAACTGTTTCAGAGCTTATGGCATCATAATGAATGAGGTTCAGTCTGTAGCATACAGTCCGTGCATGGAACATATCTATGGAACGTGTGAATGTAACCGCAAGGAGGTTTTTCAATGAAAAACTATTGGCAGCCTATCTACTATATAGGTAGTCAGGTAGGGTGCCCAGTGTTGTTAGGCACCAACTGTTTCTGGACTCCTCAGTGTAGTAAGGGCACCAAACAGCTGATCAATGGGGAAACCGATTGTCAGCACCCTGCCGATCAACTATTGATAACCTACGTATAAATATTTTTTTTCCCTAGAAAATCTCTTTACAGGGGTACTCCAGCAAAAATCTTTTTATTTCAAATCAACTGGTGTCAGAAAATTATATAGATTTGTAATTTACTTCTATTTAAAAATCTCCAGTCTTCCAGTACTTATCAGCTGCTGTAAGTCCTGTGGGAAGTGGTGCATTCTCTCCAGTCTGACACACTGCTCTCTGCTGCCACCTCTGTCCATGTCAGGAACTGTCCAGAGCAGCAGCAAATCCCCAAAGAAAACCTCTCCTGCTCTGGACAGTTCCCGACATGGACAGAGGTGGAAAACCACTTTAAGGCTGAATTTTCCTTATGCATTTGGCTGCTAAATGAATGAGTGGATGAATTTAAAAGCACAATATAGGTAAATACACTGTAACATAGTATTATTCTCTGCTCCAGGCTTCCCTTCTCATATATGTGCTACGCAGTTATTGTCACAGGAAGAGAACCCCATTCTATATGTCCTATTTACTTACATAGAGACACCCTCACCATGATAGTGAAGACACTAACATAGAGCATCTCTAATGGGTCAGGTTATCAATCATTCACTTTAATACCTGATTTGTAACCCCCGATTCCCCTGTAGTGGACGCAGTGGCGGGTTATATCTACCTCTGCTGATCACATCTGATCGCTGGCCCAGCTACAGTCCTATAAGGGACCATGATAAAAATACTAATCATAAAGAACATACAGGATAAGGCTATGTTCACACAGCGGTTTTTCCATTGTGTTTAAATGACGTCCGTTATTTCGCTGTTTGGCCGCCCGTCAGTGCAATGACGGCTGCTGGTACATTATTCTGGTTCAGGTGGACTGATTGGCCTTTGGTTGTGTCTTTAATTGAAAAGTCCATTAAATTTAATAGTAAAAACGGCCAAAGGACGGTGAAAAAAGAAAAACTGTGTGTAAACAACTAAAAAGTATTGATTTGCTGTTTGCAGAAGACGTCCGAAAATAATTGTCATGGTCGTTATTTTGACGTCCGGACAGACAACGTCGATCATTTTACCAAATACCGAATGCAATACAACGAAAAACTCCACATCCGGTTACTCTATGGGCAATCTGAAGAGACGTCTACAGGACCAAAAGATGCCATCACTTACCTTATACAATATACAGGACACAGTAAGAAGAAATCTATGCAGTATAACAATTCTATAATACTAAGACCATGCACACAAGTCACGCCATATAACAGAAGTGGAAGGAGCTTCTCTGTCACACACAGGACACCAACACTTATACATGGAGCTCAGCTCTGGGATTAATTCTTCAGGGATATGAACAGAAATTAGAGCACCTAATAACATGTGTATACAAGGGAGAATACACAATTCTATTCACAATATGTTTAATGTACAAAACTTTGGCAAGACAATAAAATGTAGACTTAACCCTTTAAAGGAAAAGTCCGGCCAAATTTTTTTTTTATATGTTATTACTTATGGAAAGTTATACCATTTTCTAATGTACATTAATTATGGGAAATGCACATATACTGCTATTTCCCTTAATTTAGTGTATCAGGAAGTATTAGAATTCTCTCAAAAGCAGTGACGTAACGACAAATGGTATAATTCCTATGGAGTGTCCAGCAGGGGGCGCTCTATATATAGAAGTCAATGAGTACCATTGACTTCTATATATAGTGCGCCCCTGCTGGACACTCCATTGGAATTACAATGGATGTGTGTATGTAATGTAATGTTATGCACTGTACTTTGCGATTGAATACATTTAAGGAATACTTTGGGGAGCAAGTGTCCTTGCTCCCCAAAGTATCCCATAAATGTATTCAATAAATACATTTGCAGGCCACCGAGCGAGGAGGGAGAGAAGTGCCATCTACCTCCCCCCTCCCTGCTCGGTGTTGGGAACATATACAAAGTACTACTCCCCTATTATCTGCAGATAATGGGGGAGTAGTACCTGTGCTATCATATCTGCGCCGCCGCTCATAGAAGTGCCGCTCCGCCGCTGCTCACAGAAGTGCTGCTCTTCATGCCCCCTCCTCCTCCCGGCTTCAAACACTATGGCCCCACTCACTCCCCGCCGCCCGCGCCACTGACTCCTCGCCGCCCGCGCTGCTCCTCACACTATCTGGCCGGCCGCCGCTCTCTGCTCCTGCAGGCCGGCCGCGTCAGCCCTCACCAACCCCGGCTGGGAGCATGGCGCTCCCGGTGCTTCCTGTAGTCCTAGGCCGGGGTGGGTGAGGGCTGGCCGGATAGTGTGAGGAGCGGCACAGGCGGGATAGTGTAAGGAGCGGCACAGGTGGCGGGGAGTCAGCAGCGCGGGCGGCGGGGAGTCAGCGGCGCGGGGGGCGGGGAGTCAGTGGGGCCATAGTGTTTGAAGCCGGGAGGAGGAGGGGGAGCGGAGGAGGAAGGGGCATGAAGAGCGGCCCCTGTGTGAGTGGCACTTCTATGAGCGGCGGTGCGGGCGGCGATAGATAGCACAGGTACTACTCCCCCATTATCTGCAGATAATGGGGGAGTAGTACTTTGTATATGTTCCCAGCACCGAGCAGGGAGGGGGGAGGTAGATGCCACTTCTCTCCCTCCTCGCTCGGTGGCCTGCAAATGTATTTATTGAATACATTTATGGGATACTTTGGGGAGCAAGGACACTTGCTCCCCAAAGTATTCCATAAATGTATTCAATCGCATATCGCAATCGCAATCGCAATAACATTACATTACATACACACACCCATTGTAATTTAAATGGAGTGTCCAGCAGGGGCGCACTATATATAGAAGTCAATGGTATTAATTGACTTCTATATATAGAGCGCCCCCTGCTGGACACTCCATAGGAATTACACCATTCGTCGTGACGTCACTGCTTTTGAGAGAATTCTAACACTTCCTGATACACTAAATTAAGGGAAATAGCAGTATATGAGTATTTCCCATAATTAAGGTACATTAGAAAATTGTATAACTTTCCATAAATAAAAACATATAAAAAATAAATTTTGGCCGGACTTCCCCTTTAAAGGGGAACAATCGGCTGGTTAGATTTCTAACCTGCTCATAGCCCCCTACTGTGCACAGGTCGCTGAGGAGGAAGGTGTGTGTCTGATCTTCCTCCTCCATGCCGTTCCTGAGCTGTTAGCAGTGTAATCCTTGGTCTGGTGCACTGTTAGGTGGAGAAAAACACCATTCCCTTTGGTTAAACCATATAGATACCTTGATCTGTCCAATGACATCACTTTGTGCATTGTCCATGTACTTACTGTACACATTATTTATTCGGTTATATCTCACTGTGTGCAGCATTGTGTCCATTATTCAGTACTTTTAGTAATATTTTTGCTGTTAATGGTCTCAGACACTGCAGGTCCCAGGCTTGCAGGAAAGAATCACTAGTAATGCAATTTATGTCATCACAGAGAAGCGAAGAGAGGTGGCACTCACCATCTGATGAATTCCATAACTTTTATTTCAGGACATAAGAGATGCAGACATCAACGTTAGCAGAGGCCAGCAGGTAGGTGGCGTCTGCTAACATTGATGTCTGTATCTCTTATGTCCTGAAATAAAAGTTATGGAATTCATCAGATGGTGAGTGCCACCTCTCTTCGCTTCTTTGTGATGACACATATAGAAAGACTGTCTCTTTAAAGTGGCTTGGCACCCCATCGCTGTTCCTCCACATGGTGCCCGACTCTGTGGATATAAAAGGCTCAGTACTGACCGATTTCTTGTTAAGACAAAATCAGGCCGGTAATTACGTTTTTTTTTTTTTTAGCATTAAAGGTAGTCCATTACAGACAAAAAGGACTGATGAGCTATCCACAGAAGAAAAACCTAATTAATGGGGTTCCAACTGCTGGGATCCCACTTATCAGCTTATTTCAAGTGATCGTTGGGGTTCTTAGTAGCTTGACCCTTGACCACTTTTTTCTATCTTTATGTTAATTTCTTTAGTTTAGTGGGGTTATCTAATAGACAACTTTTACTAAACTGGATGACCTGCTCAGCCAATCAGTGTCTGTGGCAGGAGCGGGATGTCAGGACGCCAGGAGCCACAGAACAAGCCGGCGCCCAGACCGGTAATGTAAGGGGGATGCTGCTTAGATACTCACAGCGGGATGACAATTCCACTGTGAGTATGTAATCCTATTGAAACTGACAGGAGAGGAATTGCAGCAGAATAGGGCTAAGTTCACACAGTGAACTTAATAGTGATGCCCACAATTTTGCAGACACTGGCAGGGGGGCTGTCATTTATCGTAAACCTTTTTATCAAATTGACATGTTTATCTTTAACCTAAAACCATGGTTACTATGATCGTTTCCTCCATCTGATCCCAGCAAAAGAACAAACGATGTGGAATTACACTGAACGATTAGAGAACGATTAACCCCTTCACGTCAGCAATCTGTATATACACGTTACTAGTGCACATACCCCGTGCAGTAGGAATGTATATTTACGTTCCTGCTGTGACAGGGTTAATGATATGAGCAGGAGCATAGCCGTCCTGCTCACATCAAAGTCCTGGGCCGCAGGTGATGAGAGTCAGCTGCGATCCCGCAGCCGACTCTCATTAACCCCTTAAATGCCGTGATCTACAGCGATCGCGGCGTTTAAGGTGCTCGGTGACAGATCAAGTGATCGGGACCCCCGCAGCCGTGTGTGGTGACAGGGGGGGTAAGCTCCTTACCTCCTTCCTGTCAGATGGGCGATCCATTTATAGAGTCTGCTCTCAGGCAGGCTCTACGCACAGATCGCCGATAACACTTATCTATGCTATGCTATGGCATAGCATAGATCAGTATATGCAATCTAATGATTGCATGTATTACAGTGTTAAAAGTGAAAAAAAAGTGTAATAAAAAAGTTTTATACAAGTTTTTTAAAAAAAAAACCCTTATAAACCCCTTCCCAATAAAAGTTTAAAATACCCCCTTGCCCATTATAAAAATATAAATGATAAATAAATAAACATATTACATATCGCAGCATGCGTAATTGTCCGATCTATTCAAATATAACATTATTGTTCCCGCACGGTGAACGGCGTAAACGGGGAAAAAAAACGCACCAGGATTGCTGATTTTTATTAAATTATATATCACAAAAAAATGAATAAAAAGCGATCAAAAATTTTCTGTTCCACCAATATGATATTAATAAAAACTAGAGATCATGGCGCAAAAAATGACACCTCAACCAGCCCTGCAGGAAGAAAAATAAAAGCGCTATGGCTCTTAGAAGGCGAGGCGGAACATTGCATTTATCTGACCCGGACTTTTGTGCATCAAAGGGCTCGGTCTTGAAAGGGTTAATGATCTAAATCACAATCAACGACACATGATCATTTCCTGCAATTAGCGTTTAAATTTTAAGGATATAACGATTTTCTGTACGATAATCATCCCGTGTAATAGGGCCCTTAGATAGATACAATATGTGAACATGATGCTTGGCTTTGAAAATTATATAAAGTCGCAAAAATTGTTAATATTGTATTTCTCACAATTTCAGTTGTCGCCGTAAGGCAGATTTCACATCTTTATTTTTCAGGCTGTAGATCAGCGGGTTCATCATGGGGATAATAGCCGTGTTAAAGAGAGAGAAGAGTTTGTTAGCTCCTGTGTTTGCGCCTGAAATTGTTCCCATGTATTGTAAAACAAGAGAAGAGTAGAAGAGCACAACCACCGTGATGTGTGAGAAACATGTGTAGAAGGCTTTACGTCTGCCGGCACTGGAGCTTATCCTTAATATACAGGAAATTATGGAAATGTAGGGAGATATAGTCAGCAAAAGTAACATAAATACATTCACATTGCCCTTAATTAGAAAGTAAAGGTCCAAGAATGAAGTGTCGCTGCAGGTAATGTCCCGTATGGGCAAAATGTCACAAAAATAATTATCGATTTCGTTGGAAATGTAACAAGTGAACCTTGAAATAATAGCAGTGGTTGGAATACTCTCTATAAGCCCAAAACCCCAGCTGACTGAGGCCAGAAGAGCACAGAGTCTCCGACTCATGATACTGTGATAATGGAGAGGTCTACAGATGGCCACATACCGGTCATAACTCATGGCCGCCAAAATGGAAAACTCATTGCTGATTAATGCAGAGAAAATATACAACTGGGTCATACAGGCTGAGAAGGACACCATGTGATATTTGGTTATTGTGTCCACAAAAATCCGGTGTAACGCTGTGGTGGAGTAGGATATATCTATCAGAGACAAGTTGGAGAGGAAGAAGTACATGGGAGTGTGCAGGTGGACATCCAGGCCGACCAGGAGGAGAATGGTGAGATTTCCAACAAGAGAGATGAGATAAATGAGAAGAACCAGGAGGAAGATGAGAACTTTTAGTTCAGGAACATCTGAGACTCCTTTAAGTCTAAAGCCTTCTATCATGGTCCGGTTTATGGAATGCATGAATGGGCTCGATTTCCCTTCCTGTACAAGAATATATGAATATCAACTTACCACTTTGTGTTACTGGTAATCTAAAGATAATACCTAGAGATGAGCGAATTTACGGTACAAATGAAGCAAATAGCTTTGTTAGCTCCGCAATCTGCTTTTGAACTGATGCTATGCGCTGCTCCACCCCAAGTGCCCGGAAAAGCTGGATCCAGGACTAGATCCAGCTTTACCAGGCACCCGAGGCCGAGAGGCACAGAAGTCAAAGCAGACTGCCGAGATAATGAAGCGTTTAAGTATAAGTGACCAGAGCATCTCCGGTCACTTAGCGATCGGGACCCCCGCAGAGGTCTGCTGCTTATCTCCGTGCAGTCCATGGATCGGTGTTCTGATTCAGCCTGCCACAGGCAATGCTATGCTATGGCATAGCAGGCATCAGTGTTACAGATCAATTGTATGTAAGTGATAGTTCCCTAAGGGAACTATAAAAGTGTAAAAAAATAAATAAATAAAAGTTTTTCAAAGTGCCCCAAAGTCCCTCCCCCAATAAAAGTGTAAATCACCCCCCGTCCCATTTTATACATAAAACACATAAAAAGTAATAAAGTTAATTAACATATTATACACCGTAGTGTGCGTAATCGTACGATCTATTAAAATAAAACAATACTTTTCCCACATGGTGAACGGCGTGAAAAAAAAAGCGGTAAAAATACGCAGAGATTGCTTTTTTTTAATGACATTTTATGTATAAAAAAATTAATAAAAAGCGATCAATACATTTGATCTAGAAAAAAATGTTACTAATAAAAACTAGAGATCATGACGCAAAAAATGACACCCCATACGACCTCGTAGGTGAAAAAATAAAAGCGCTATAGGAGTCACAATAGGGCCATTTTAAATATGCCTATTTGGAAAAAAAATGTTTTACTACTAACAAAAATAGTAAAACGTAAGAAAACCTAGTAAGCCTGCATATGGCCGTGTTCAGACCGACCTATAGAATAAAGGAAAAACGCCAGTTTTACCGTAAAGTGCATTATGTAAACGTGGAAGCCTCCCAAAATTTGACGAATCGCATTTTTTGACACAAGTTCACCCCATAAATGATATTTTGGGGGTTCCATCATTGATTTTATGGCAGATTAATACAGCCCGAACCGCTTTGCGCACAGCCCTCGGAGATGAGAGGTGTGCTATCTATTTTTCATTTCCATCGGATTTGTCTTTTTAAAGAAATTTACGTTTAAAAGCCCCCGAATTTCCCATAGAAAATAATGGCCCATTGGAAATAATGGCCACACTCTAACCTCTGACAGCCAATCACAGCACATATGCAAATAGCTGAAATATAGCAGCCAATAGGAACTCTAAGGTCTCGTCAGGCAATGTATCACAACATCCACAGTCACATGTCCACTATTGGCCAATAGAAGATGTAATATATGGAAGGTCCTTAAAGGACAACTCCGGCTGGACGGGAAAAAAAAAAAAAAACACAAGACACACACACAGATCATACTCACCATCCTTTCGGTGACGATCGGCACTTGAATCCCCCGCTGCCCGCGACTCCGTCACCTCCGGCCCCGATCTTCAGAACTGCCTCACTTCCGGGTCTGTGTAAAGTTAAGTGGCTTCCAGCAAGCTCAGCCAATCAGGGCTGAGCAAGCTGGGAGCCATGTGATGCAGTCCAGCCAATGAAAAGGCTGCTGGTGCGCAAGTGCACCAGCAGCCTTTTCATGTCCCATTCACTTCAGCAGAAGACGCCGAAGAGGATGAAGACCAGGCCCGCCCCAGGCTGTGATTGTCGTCACAAAATGGTGCCTAGAGAAGAGGATGGGGTCGACAGTAATCGGGTATGTATACTTTATTTAACTTCGCTAGAGCGACTTGGGTCCCTTTAAGAGCAACGTAGGTCCCTTTAAGAGCGATCTGGGTCCCCTTAAGAGCGACCTGGGTTCCTTTAAGAGCGACTGGGGTCCCTTTAAGTGCGACCCGATCCCTTTAAGAGCGACCTGGGTCCCTTTAGGAGCGACTTGTGTCCCTTTAAGAGCGACTTGGGTCCCTTTAAAGGGGTAGTGTGGCGGTAAACAATTATTCACAGAATAACACACATTACAAAGTTATACAACTTTGTATTGTATGTTATGTCTGTGAATCGCCCCCTAACCGTGTCCCACCACCCACGCACTTGTACCCGGAAGTGGGGTGCATTATACATTACCTGATCCGTGTCGCACCCGTCCGCCATCTCGTGCCAAGATGTCATCTTCGGGAGGCTGGCCGAATTGCTCCGACCGTCCCTGATGCCGCCCCCCCCCCCAGTTATGAGTAATGTGTGTTATTCTGTGAATAATTGTTTACCGCCGCACTACCATTTTAAGAGCGACTTGGGTCCCTTTAAGAGCGACCTGGGTCCCCTTAAGAGCGACCTGGGTTTCTTTAAGAGCGACTTGGGTCCCTTTAAGAGCGACCTGGGTCCCCTTAAGAGCGACCCGGGTCCCTTTAAGAGAAACTTGAGTCCCTTTAACCCCTTGCCTCTAAAGCCTGTTTTGGCCTTAATGACCAGGCTCATTTTTCAAAATCTGACCTGTCTCACTTTATGCTCTTATAGCTCAGTGATGCTTTAACGTATGCTAGCGATTCTGAGATTGTTTTTTCGTCACATATGGCACTTTATATTAGTGGCAAAATTTGGTCACTACTTTGTGTGTTTTTTGTGAAAAACATCAAAATATCATGAAAAATTTGAAAATTTAGCATTTTATGAACTAAGTCATCGCACATAAATTAGTTATTAAAACACATTACCAATATGTCCTCTTTATTCTGGCATAATTTGGGAAACAAATTTTTCCAATAATATGTTTGTTTAGTTTAAAATTTCTAAATTTCACAAGGTAAAAGAAAAAAAAATTACCCCAAAATTTGTAACGCAGGTTCTCCTGAGTACAACGGTACCCCATATGTGGCCATAAACCACTGTATGGGCACACAGGAGGGCTCAGAAGGAAGGGAGCGCCAATTAGCATTTTCAGTTCAGATTTTGCTGTAGAACTTTCTGAGTGCTAGGTGCGTTTGCAGAGCCCCTGTAGTGTCCGCAGAAGAGAACCCCCCCAAAGGTCCCCCCATTTTGGAAAGTACACCCCTCAAAGAATTCATCTAGAATTCATCAAGTATATGGGGAAGAGCGGGTGACTGGGGGACGGGGATGACTGGGGGGGTGGGGGGCGCTTGGGGGGCGACACTGTAACACTTTTTATCCCCTGTCACCAATGATGTTAAAGGGACCCAAGTCGCTTTAAAAGGGAGCCCGGTCGATCTTCAAGGGACGGGACCCAAGTCGCTCTTAAAGGGACGGGACCCATGTCGCTCTTAAAGGGACCCAAGTCGCTCCTAAAGGGACCCATTTCGCTCTTTAAGGGACCCAGGTCGCTCTTAAAGGGACGGGACTCAGGTCACTCTTAAAGGGACAGGACCCAAGTCGCTCTTAAAGGGACGGGACCCAAGTCACTCTTAAAGGGACGGGACCCAAGTCGCTCTTAAAGGGACAGGACCCAAGTCGCTCATAAAGGGGCGGGACCCATGACGCTCTTAAAGGGACCCAACTTGCTCTTAAAAGGGACCCAGGTGGCTCTTAAAGGGACGGGACCAAGGTGGCTCTTAAAGGGACGGAACTCAAGTCACTCTTAAAGGGACGGGGCCCATGTCGCTTTTAAAAGCACCCAAGTCGCTCTTAAAGGGACCCAGGTCGCTCTTAAAGGGAAAAAAAGGGAACTTTTGCCAGCACATCTATGACTCTGTTCACACTGCAGGTTGCACGCTGCTTTTGGCTTAAATACAGACAAAAAACAGAAGGTGCAACAGCAACCCACAGACGCAAAGGCTTACCGTATATACTCCTCCCAGTGTACACACAGTAAACACCTGCTCTGTCGATATTAAAAATTAAAATATATATATATATATTTTTTTTAACCCTTAGAGGACCCGGCCAATTTAAATTTTTGCATTTTCGTTTTTTCCTCCTTGTGTTTAAAAAGCCATAGCACTTCCATTTTTTCACCTAGAAACCCACATGACCCCTTATTTCTTGCGTCACTAATTGTACTTTGCAATGACAGGCTGAATTTTTTGCATAAAGTACACTGCGAAACCCGAAAAAAATTCAAAGTGTGGTGAAATTGAAAAAAAAAAAACGCATTTATTTTATTTGGGGGGTTTGTGTTTTTACGCCGTTCGCCCTGGGGTAAAACTGACTTGTGCATGTTCCTCAAGTCGTTACGATTAGAACAATATGTAACATGTATAACTTTTATTGTATCTGATGGCCTGTAAAAAATTCAAACCATTGTTAACAAATATATGTCACTTAAAATCGCTCCATTCCCAGGGTTATAGCGCTTTTATCCTTTGGTCTATGGGGCTGTATGAGGTGTCATTTTTTGCGCCATGATGTGATCTTTCTATCCGTACCTTGATTGCGCGTATGCGACTTTTTGATTGCTTTTTATTACAATTTTTCTGGATTTGATGCAACCAAAAATGCGCAATTTTGCACTTTGGGATTTTTTTGCGCTTACGCCATTTACCGTACGAGATCAGGAATGTGATTAATTAATAGTTCGGGCGATTACGCACGCGGCGATAGCAAACATGTCTATTTATTTATTTATTTGTTTATTTTTATTTATAACCTGGGAAAAGGGGGATGATTCCGACTTTTATTAGGGGAGGGGGCTTTTTACTATAAACAACACTTTTATTTTTACTTTTACACTTATACTAGAAGCCCCTCTGGGCACCAGGGAAGTGCTGCAGCCGGTAATCGGAGGCAGCTGTCATCTTTGACAGCTGCCTCCGATTACCTGATTAGCGGGCACGGCGATCGGAGCGTGCCCGCTAATAGCCGCGATCCCGGGCTACATGTGGCACCCAGGATTGCGGCGGTTCAGAGCGTGGCCGCCGCGCAGCCCCGCTCTGAACGCGGGGAGGCGGCCCTGGACGTACGGGTACGTCCAGGGTCGCCTAAGTTAAAAAGTGAGGATCTGAGCAAACTATTTGATCAACAGAGTGTACCATGTCACCAACGTTAAGGCGTCCTCGAGACATGGTCCCTACTCTAGCATTTTCACACTAGCAATGGCCTCTCCTGGGCTGAATAAGCCTACAACTGGGCAGATAGGAGCCAAATGATCTCTTTTATAGCAGCCTTGGGACGTGGGTGGAGTGCAAGCCAACAGGAGGTAGCCACACACCCCATATTCAACAGAAAAAAAAGGGAAATTTTGGCAGCACATCTATGACTCTGTTCACACTGCAGGTTGCACGCTGCTTGTAGCTCAAATACAGACAAAAAACAGAAGGTGCAACAGCAACCCAACAGCAACTCCTCCCAGTGTACACAGGGTAAAAGCCTCAAGCAGCGTGCAACCTGCAGTGTGAACAGAGTCATAGATGTGCTGCCAAAATTTCCCTTTTTTTTCTGTTGAATATGGGGGTGTGTGGCTATCTCCTGTTGGCCTGCACTCCACCCATGTCCCAAGGGTGCTATAAAAGAGATCATTTGGCTCCTATCTGCCCAGTTGTAGGCTTATTCAGTCCAGGAGAGGCCATTGCTAGTGTGAAAATGCTAGAGTAGGGACCATGTCTCGAGGACGCCTTAACGTTGGTGACATGGTACACTCTATTTGATCTAATACTTTGCTAAGATCCTCACTTTAAAAAAAATATATATATATTTTAATTTTTAATATCTACAGAGCAGGTGTTTACCGTGTGTACACTGGGAGGAGTGTATATGGTAAGCCCTTGGACATGTGGGTTGCTGTTGCACCTTCTGTTTTTTGTCCGCTCTTAAAGGGACCCAGGTCGCTCTTAAAGGGACGGGACTCAGGTCTCTCTTAAAGGGACAGGACCCAAGTCACTCTTAAAGGGACGGGACCCAAGTCACTCTTAAAGAGACGGGACCCAAGTCGCTCATAAAGGGAATAGACCCATGACGCTCTTAAAGGGACCCAGGTCGTTCTTAAAGGGACAGGACCTAGGTCGCTCTTAAAGGCACGGGACCCAAATCGCTCTTAAAGGGACGGGACCCATGACGCTGTTAAAGGCACCCAAGTCGGTCTTAAAGGGACCCAGGTCGCTGTTAAAGGGACCCAGGTCGCTCTTAAAGGGAAGGGACCCATGTCGCTGTTAAAGGGACCCAAGTGGCTCTTAAAGGGACCCAGGTCGCTCTTAAAAGGGACGGGACCCAAGTTGCTCTTAAAGGGACGGGACCCAATTCGCTTTTAAAGGGACCCATGTTGCTCTTAAAGGGACGGGACCCATGTCGCTCTTAAAGGGACAGGACCCAAGTTGCTCTTAAAGGGACCCATGTCGCTCTTAATGGGACGGGACCCATGTCGCTCTTAAAGGGACGGGACCCATGTCGCTCTTAAAGGGACGGGACCCATGTCGCTCTTAAAGTGATGGCACCCAGGGTTAAAGTTTCTCTTAAAGGGAAGTCACTGTTTAAGAGGCGCTCTTTTCAAGCACTATATATTCTCCTGGAAATGCAAATCTAGTTCCAAAGTATTGTCCAAAAGTTAACCATACCCTTCAACCTTAAAGTAGGCCAGGGATTCCTAATAACGGCTGAAAACACAGAACAACTGAAAACACAGATCCACTGGCTATGATCCTGTGATAATGGCTAGTAACAGGGAACAATGGGTAAATGCTGTATACATACTGTATAAACCTTCTTCAACACCCAATGTACCAAATGTGGAGCGATTGCCCGTCCAGCCATTCAGTGACTGGGGTGGTGTCCCTCCCCAGTCACTGATTGGCTGAATGGGCAATCACTCAGTCGGGTACATGATGTTGCAGTTGGAAGAGCTGCAAGACACCAGCGGCTGTCAACGGGACCTGTGAGCAACGCTATAGAGCACAAAGATAGGTAAGTTTACTTTGTTTATTATTATCTTGCAGCCCCTGGCTTCCTGACTTTTTTTGAATTTGGTGGGACTTTAACCTCCTTTTACCTCTCCCTGGAGAACTGTAGACATTAGCAGATCACTGAAGTACAATTACTCATTTTAGGCCAGTAATCCACAGTCTGTCCACAGCTCTCCAGGGTGAAGTTAATCCAGTTTGTCAGGTTACAGGTGGCCTGTTCTAAAATCATGTCTAGCAGCAGCATAAATGTTTTCGACAATGACATGTATTGTGATGCCATATACCGTGTTAGAACAGGCCTCCTGGCATAACCTGACAAGTAAATGACTGGGTTAACTTCATCCAGGAGAACTGTGGACAGCAGTGGATCACAGGTGTACAATGACAGGTGCAAGTATGTTGTCAAACATTTGATAGGAGATTGGTGAGGGCATCTTTATGTTTTTTGTCATTTTATTTTTTTATGGGATCGCTGGAGTTCACCTTTAAATTTGCCAGTCACCTGTCAGTTTACTTCAGGTTCAAAAAACAGGTCTGACAACACAATATGTGTCGTTGTCAATGACCGTTATTCTTCTGCTAGACACGGTTTTAGAACAGGGCACCTGATTAAACATGACAGGCACTTTACAAGATTAACTTCATACAGGAGAGTGTTGGACAGTGTGTACTAACAAACAAAGTGACAGGACAGAAGTAATTTCACAGATACACAGCTTACCATAAAATAGGGTGATACACTTTTGTGTAGGTTAGGGTTGTTGATTCTTCTTTCTTTTATGGCACTTCAATCACAGTTGTATTTACAGGCAGGTCGCTGTGTGGAGATATTACTTTATTGAGCTGTGTATAGTGCATCAACCAAATCGACAGCACTGATGCACTGACGGTCTCTTCTGGTCAGCTTCTTTCTGGAATGATGACATCACAGACATGCTATGACATTATAAATATGTTTGTTATGTTAAGCACAATCCAAATGTTTACAAAATGAAATATTAAGTACATTTAGTATATTTTATCTTATGTATGTTTTCTTAATAACTGTTATACTACATTCACGTGTTCCATAGATACGGCCCATGCACCAAGTGTATGCTAAGGACAAAACCTCTGAACTCCTAGCATCATCATTCAGTGCCATGTAAGTATAGTAGTGCAGATATTTAACTGTTTCAGAGCTTATGGCATCATAATGAATGAGGTTCAGTCTGTAGCAAACAGTCCGTGCATGGAACATATCTATGGAACGTGTAAATGTAACCGCAAGGAGGTTTTTCACCGAAAAACTATTGCCAGCCTATCTACAATATAGGTAGTCAGGTAGGGTGCCCAGTGCTGTTTGGTACCAACTGTTTCTGGACTCCTTCTCAGTGTAGTAAGGGCACCAAACAGCTGATCAATGGGGAAACCGGTTGTCAGCACCCTGCCGATCAACTATTGATAACCTATCCACTGGATAGCCTATAAATGATTTTTTTCCGTAGAAAATCTCTTTACAAGGGTACGCGAGCAAAATTCTTTTTATTTTAAATCAACTGGTGTCAGAAAGTTATATAGATTTGTCATTTACTTCTATTTGAAAATCTCAATTCTTCCAGTACTTGTGGTGCATTCTCTCCATTCTGGCACAGTGCTCTCTGCTGCCACCTCTGCTTTCCCCCCAGATTGCATCCCCCGGCCCGGCCGATCGCCGCACTAACATCCCCCCCATCGCCCGCCCGCCAGCCTGCAGCGCCGAGCTGCGAGCTGACGGGCGGGCGATGGGGGGTGGTTAGTGCGTCAATCGGGGTGGGGGGCGGCCGGGGGTTTGGTGGCGCGATCGGGGGGGGTGCTGCGGCCGGCCAGCCGGGGGTTAGTGTTGTGATCGGCCAGGCCAGAGGATGCAATCTGGGGGGGCCGGGGGCTGCTGGGCTGCCGGCGGCAGAGGAAGAGTTAAAGAGGCCAGGAAAGATACACGCAGCGGATCTGCTGCGTGTATGGGACCCATTCAAGTGCACAGTACTGGATCCGCAGCGGATTTCGCTGCTAACTCGCTGCGTAAAATCCACTGTGGATCCGGTACATGTGAAGGCACCCTTAGGCTAAATTTTCCTTATGCTTTGCCTGTAGATTTAACATATTCAATTACCCTTCAATGCTATAGAAGTCTTATACTTATTCACCAGGCTCATACTGATATACATTTGCTACACATATGCTCATACATGTGCTACACAGTTATTGTACCCCATTCTATTTACTCACATAGAGACACCCTCACCATGATAGGGAAGACACTAACATAGAGCATCTATAATGGGTCAGATCTTTTCATGTATTATATGATCAGTCATTCACTTTAATACCTGATTTGTAAAACCCCGATTCCCCTGTAGTGGATGCAGTGGCGAGTTATATCTACCTCTGCTGATCACATCTGATCGCTGGCCCAGCTACAGTCCTATAAGGGACAATGATACAAATACTAATCATAAAGAACATACAGGATAAGGCTATGTTCACAGAACGTATGAGACCGGTCGTTCCGTGACCCATGCGGGGCACGGAACGGCCGATTGCTGAAAAGAATTAGCCCCGCAGAGTTTGGATGTAGACGCGCCCGCATCAGAACTCCCCACAGCACACTATGGGGCAAGCGTCTGGAGACTCTCCACTGTGTGCACTGACATGGTTTTCTGCGGCCGCTATTCAATGAATAGAGGCATAGATCTATGTAGATGAGGATCAGCTCACCCGATGGAGATTGTTGTGCGGCTCCAAGTGGATGAAAGAGGTGGATGGGGTGAACGAGTCCTGGCGTGTGCTAGACGCTGGATTCAAGGAATAGTAGATGAGTTGCGAGTAGGTCAGCACTCCCTGAACATAAGGATGAGGTTAAAACATAACTTTTAATTTATGAAAATACATTAAACGCGTTTCGCGCTACCGTGCTTAATCATGGTCACATACAAGACTAAAGGAACTGTTAAGATTAAAAGCTATTGTGGACCTATCCACACTCCATACGTCATGGCATGCAAATTGGTTAATTAAGACAGACAAGTGTGAAATTCGCGTCACTGCATGCTAGTATGGCTGGTGGACAACAAATACAAGTAGTGTAATATCAAAACATATAAATGGATTAAATAAATAGATTGGATATGATGAATAGTAAACAAATAAACAAATGAACATAAGTTGCGAGGCTAATTGCACATAAACAAAGTATACCGCAAGACGTGAATGAAACCTAGTTCACATTAGAGTCACATGAAATTATCTGTAATGAAAAAGCAGCAAGACCATGTGGTATTCTAGTGTTTAACGTAAAAATGAATTCTGCTTCTTTTTGTAAGAGTTTTTTCCTCCAATCACCCCCACGTTGTGGCTTATATACTTCCTTGATGCCGTAGCAGGCTAAGGAGGATGTGTTTCCGCCATGTTGTTCAATGAAATGTTTTGCAGCTCCTGATGACCATGGAGGAGTGCAAGTTGAGATCCAGGAATGCTATAGAGTCACTTTGTACGTTTGCTGTGAATAGGAGGTCGTTGCTGTTGTTGTTAATGTATTCCAAGAAGTTTTTGATGTTTTCCCTGCTGCCCTGCCATACTATCAGAACATCATCTATAAAACGGCCAAACCATTTTATATTGGTGATGAAAGGGTTCCGAGGGCTAAAGATGTAACATTCCTCCGGCCTCTACGTTGCGTGGTGGGAGGAATGTTACATCTTTAGCCCTCGGAACCCTTTCATCACCAATATAAAATGGTTTGGCCGTTTTATAGATGATGTTCTGATAGTATGGCAGGGCAGCAGGGAAAACATCAAAAACTTCTTGGAATACATTAACAACAACAGCAACGACCTCCTATTCACAGCAAACGTACAAAGTGACTCTATAGCATTCCTGGATCTCAACTTGCACTCCTCCATGGTCATCAGGAGCTGCAAAACATTTCATTGAACAACATGGCGGAAACACATCCTCCTTAGCCTACTACGGCATCAAGGAAGTATATCAGCCACAACGTGGGGGTGATTGGAGGAAAAAACTCCTCCATGGAAACTGGTCAGATAACAAGCTCACTATACAGGAAGCCCACTGCAGGCAATAGGATTTTACATGCCAGCAGCAACCATCCACACCACACCATCAGATCTATTCCTGTTGGAGAATTAACTCGGACAAAACGCTCTTGCTCAAATCCAGAAGAATACAAAAAACAATGCAATCTGGTGTCCACACGTCTTAAACAAAGGGGCTACAAAACATCTAGAATAAACAGAGCCATAAACATAACAAAGTATAAGGACAGATCAACACTACTACAAGAAAAAGAATAAACAACGTAGAGGTTGGTCTTTGAGAGATTTACTATCCCCGAGCATGTTACAAGATGGAGTTCAGACTAGCAAACACAGCACCGCAGAAAACTATAAGTGCGGCACAAACAGATGTGTGGATTGGTCCACAATAGCTTTTAATCTTAACAGTTTCTTTAGTCTTGTATGTGACCATGATTAAGCGCGGCAGAGCGAAACGCGTTGGTTTTAATGTATTTTCATAAATTAAAAGTTATGTTTTAACCTCATTCTTATGTTCGGGGGGAGTGCTGACCTACTCGCAACTCATCTACTATTCCTATTCAATGAATAGCAGCCGCAGAAAACTGACATGTCAGTTGTTTGCGGCACCGCTAGGGGTCCCGGCCGGAGCGTATACTATGCTATGGGATCCCATACACGGCAAAGTAACGTATCTTTCTGTAATAACAAAATTATACATTGTCTTAACATAGCCTAAGGCTATGTTCACACAACAGTTTTTCCGTTCCGTTTAAATGACGTCCGTTATTTCGCTGTTTGGCTGCCCGTCAGTGCAATGACGGCTGCTGGTACATTATTCTGGTTCAGGTGGACTGATTGGCCTTTGGTTGTGTCTTTAATTGAAAAGTGCATTAAATTTAATAGTAAAAACTGTCAAAGGGCCGTGAAAAAATAAAAACTGTGTGTAAACAATTAAAAAGTATTGATCCGTTGTTTGCAAAAGACGTCCGGAAATAATTGTCATGATCGTTATTTTGACATCCGAACAGACAACGTCGATCATTTTATACTCTGAACATTGGACGTCCGTCATTCCATTAACTTCAATGCATTGCTTTGAAATCTATTAGATCGCAGAAATAACGGACGTCTTTTTAAATAGAAAAAGTGGACGCCTTTTCTCTTTTTTGACGTTTTGTCAACGTAGCCTAAATACCGTATGCAATACAAAGAAAAAATCCACATCCGGTTACTCTATGGGCAATCTGAAGAGACGTCTACAGGACCAAAAGATGCCATCACTTACCTTATACAATATACAGGACATATACAAGACCATGCACACAAGTCACGCCATATAACAGAAGTGGAAGGAGCTTCTCTGTCACACACAGGACACCAACACTTATACATGGAGCTCAGCTCTGGGATTAATTCTTCAGGGATATGAACAGAAATTAGAGCACCTAATAACATGTGTATACAATGGAGAATACTCAATTCTGTTCACAATATGTTTAATTTACAAAACTTTGACAATGCATTCAGATGTAGCCTTAACCCTTAAAGGGGAACAATTGGCCGGTTAGACATTTCTAACCTGCTGATAGCCCCCTATTGTGCATGGGTCGCCGAGGAGGAAGGTATGTCTCTGATCTTCCTCCTCCATGCCTTTCCTGAGCTGTTAGCAGTGTAATCCTCAGTCCGATGCACCGTTAGGAGCATTATCCTTTACCCAGAGCGTTGATCAGCTCCTGGCCGACCCGCTGCTTCTAATGATGATTAATGGAGAGGGCCGGATCGGTGCTATGGGGGCAGGGCAGTGCTCCTAATGACTCCGAGGAAGAAGGTAAGAGACATACCTTCCTCCTCGGCGCCCCCTGCCCACTAACTTGCCCATTCGTCTAACTTTTAAAGAGGTCCCATCGCCACCCCTGTTCTACTTTAGCAAATACATGTTATGCCCATAAACTAACAATTCTAGATAATTTTTTCTTAAACCTCTGTAATGTGCCATTATTTTAAAGGCCTTTTGCATGGGGCGATTATTAGAAAGGATCGTTCCTTTTGGCCTATAATCAGCCCATGTAAAAATGTCAGCTATCAACTAAGGTGCTATCAACTATTTGCTGCATCTCCCTTTGTAACCAGGGGATGTGCAGCCGATAGTAATCCATTGAAATGATACTTTTGAAGGCACTGCAAACGACCACCAAATCTTTCTGATCGGCTCTTGCTGGGAGGGTCCTAATACAGGCTGGTATAGTCAGCTCTGATTGGATAGTGACAGACAGTGTAGTGGGGAGTCTGGAACAGACACAAGGGCCTGAAGATCAGAAGGAGCAGAGGGATTTGGGGGAGGATAGAGGAGTCTGAAAGTAGTTAGAAGACTCTGGTGGGGGATTGTGGATTCTGGAGGAGGACAATAGATTCTGAAGGGGGGAACAAAGGTTTCTGGGGAGGGACAAAGAATTTTGCAGGTGGAAAGGGGTCTAAAGGGGAAATAAGAGTCTGAAAGGGACAAAGGGGTCCAAAGGTGAAATAGCAGTCCTAAAGAGACAGTGGAGTCTGGAGGAGGAGTCTAGAGAGGGCAGAAGAGTCTTTTGGGGGCAGATGAGTCTAGAGAAAGACAGAGGAGACTGAAGGAGAAGGAAGGATACTGAAGGTGTACAGGGGAGTCTAGAGGCAGGCAGGGGAGTTTGGATCTAGGGAAAACATTAAGGGATTGGAGGAGTCTGGAGAAGATGTAAGGGCTTAAAGGGGACATCAGAGTCTGGATGAGCATAGGGGTTTAAAGGAGGACAGAGGAGACTGCAGGGGTCAGAGAAGCCTAAAGGAAGACTGAGCAATCTGTAGGGGGACACAGAAGATTGAAAGAGGGGGCAGTGGACACTAAAGGGGGAGGGGGGGCTCTGGAATCTCGAGGAGGGCTAAGGAGTTTGGAGGAGAATTAGGAGTCTGGTGGGGGACAGAGGAGTCTAGACAAGGAATCTGGGGAAAGAAAAAGGAGACTGATGGAGGAGGAGTTTCAATGGTTACAGAGGAGTCGGAAGGGAACATAAAGGTCTGGAGGAAACAAAAGAGGTTGGGGAGGCAGAGGGGTTTGGAGGAGAATAAAGGAGTATGAAGAGAGACAGAGGAGTGTGGAAGGGAACAGAGGAGTCTGGAGGAGGACAGGGGAGACTAAAGAAAGAAAAAGTAGTCGAGGGGGGCTGAGGAATATGAAAGGGATGGACTGGTTTGAAGGGGACATAAGAGCCTAGAGTAAAAGAGAGGAGGCTGAAGGGGAAAGGAAAACCAAGGGTTTGTGTGTGTGTGTGTTGGGGGGGGGGGGGGGGTTAGAACAGTCTAGATGGAGATAGAGGAGTCGGGCAGGGAATTAAGGTTTCTGGAGTGGACAGAGGAGTCTGGAGGGGCATTTAAAAAGTTAGTAGCCAGCACAGAGTGATCACTAAATGCAGCAGAAAGCGATTGGGTATAGAGTAGGCAAGACCCCCAAACCTGCTCCACGCACCTTAACGGTCTTATGAGGTACTGCTACATTGTGGTGGCCTGAACATGACCGGTTTGGCAGTGAGTCAGTAATGATGTGGGTTGGAATTTCTTTGGAGGGCCACACAGCCCTCCATGTGCTTGGCAGAGGTAGCCTGGCTGCCATTGTGTACCGAGATTAGATCCTCAGACCCCGTGTGAGACCATATGCTGGTGCGGTTGGCCCTGGGTTCCTCCTAATACAATGCTAGGCCTCATGTGGCTGGAGTGTGTCAGCAGTTAAGGCAAGAGGAAGGCATTGAAGCTATATATTGGCCCGTCCGTTCTCAAGACCCGAATCCAATTGAGCACATCTGGAACATCATGTCTCGCTCCATCCACCAACATCACGTTACACCACAGACTTTCCACGAGTTGGTGAAAGCTTTAGTCCAGGTCTGGGAGGAAATCCCTAAGGAGACCATCTGCCCTCTCATCAGGAGCATGCCCGGGTGTTGTAGGGAGGTCATACAGACATGTGGAGGCCACACACAATGCTCAGCCTCTTTTTTACTTGTTTAAAGCACATTACATCAAAGTGGGATCAGTCTGGAGTGTGTTTTTCCACTTTAACTGTGAGTGACTCCAAATCCAGGCCTCCAATAAATTTGATTTCCATTGATGATGTCTGTGTGATTTTGTTGTCAGCACATTCAACTTTGTACAGAACAAACTATTCAATGATATTATTTCATTCATTGAGATCTAGGATGTGTTATTTCATTGGTCCCTTCATTTTTTCAAGCAGTTTAGATTAACCCCCACCATTTCAATCTAGAAAACACTTATTTGATTAAATGATTCAAGTCCTGTACATGGTGAGATTTCTTTTTTGCGAATACACAAAAGTAATAACTTTGTTATACAATACTTATCCTATATTTACTCAAAACTCTGCCGACATGTATGTATATCCAGAATTAAAAACAGCATGTTTAAAAGAAAGGAGTCTTTAATTGTCAAGTAGGCTAGTAACCAAGACTATGCCTCAAGAAACAAATTGACTTGTGACTTGGGTGGATTTTCTTTTCCCTGGACCTTGATATGTGAGAGATGAAGCATGATCAAGCCATCTTCAAGACAGAAGTTCAAATTTAACAAATGTTAAGATTTTATTCCGCACAATTTCAGTTGTTGTCGTCGTAGGGCTGATTTTACATCTTTTTATTTTTCAGGCTGTAGATCAGCGGGTTCATCATGGGGACAATGGCCGTGTCAAATTGAGAGAAGATTTTGTTGGAACCCGTGTTGCTTCCAGGAACTGTTACTGTGTATTGCAATATGATGGAAGAATAGTAGAGCACGACCACCGTGATGTGTGAGGAACATGTGTAGGAGGCTTTACGTCTCCCGGCACTGGAGCTCATCCTTAACCTCTTAACAACGCATGACGGGTATACCCGTCATACGGCCGTTAAGGGTAAACAGAAAGGGCTCCCGGCGTGAGCCCTCTCTGCAGGCCGCGGTCCCCGGTTGCTATGTGCAGCCAGGGGCCATGGGGTATTAGCCGGCGCAGCCGATCGCCACGGCCGGCTAATTAACTATTCAAATGCAGCTGTCAAAGCTGACAGCTGCATTTGAAGAGTGTATGTGGCCCCTTTCCCTAGTATCTAGTGGGGGATCTCCCCCCCGCGATGCGATCATGGAAGGGAGATCACTTGTACTGAGCCGGCCGGGGCTCAGCGTCACTCCGACGCTGTTCCCGGCTCGGCAATCTATTCAGATGGTCATTATAATAGAGCACCGATTTGATGGATCATTGCTCTATTATATACACAGGATTGATCTCAATGGAAGATCAGTGCTGTGTATATAGAAGTAAAAGTAAAAAAAAGTGAAAGTAAAAAAAAGTGTTTTTATTAATAAAAAATCCCCTCCCCTAATAAAAGTTTGAATCACCCCCCTTTTCCCATTTTACAAATAAAAATAAATAAATAAATAAACATGTTTGCTATCGCCGCGTGCGTAATCGCCCGAACTATTAATTTATAATATTCCCGATCTTGCATGGTAAACAGCGTAAGCGCAAAAAATCCCAAAGTGCAAAATTGCGCATTTTTGGTCGCATCAAATCCAGAAAAATTGTAATTAAAAGCGATCAAAAAGTCATATATGTGCAATCAAGATACCGATAGAAAAAACACATCATGGCGCAAAAAATGACACCTCACAAAGCTCCATAGACCAAAGGATAAAAGCGCTATAAGCCTGGGAATGGAGCAATTTTAAGGAACATACATTTGTTAACAATGGTTTGAATTTTTTACAGGCCATCCGATACAAGAAAAGTTATACATGTTACATATCATTGTAATCGTAACGACTTGAGGAACATATATATATATATAACAAGTACATTTTTCCATAGGACACACAGGGTACAAACGAAGCCCCCCCAAAGAAAAATAATTGTGTTTTTTTTTTCAATTTCACTGCGCATATAATTTTTTTCTGGTTTTGCAGCATATTTAATGGAAAAATTCAGCCTGTTGTTGCGAAGTACAATTAGTGACGCAAAAAATAAGGGCTCATGTGGGTCTGTAGGTGTAAAAATGCAAGTGCTATGGCCTTTTAAGCACAAGGAGGAAAAAACGAAAACGCAAAAACGAAAGTTAGCCCGGTCCTTAAGGGGTTAAAGGGAACCTGTCACCCCCGATGCTCGGGTGAAGGCCGCCCGACCCCCAACTAGAGCCCCTTATACTTACCCCATCCGTCCAAGTCCCGCTCCTGGAGCAGGTCCCAAGATGGAGATATCCTTGTTGGAAGCCCGGCACACTCGCTGCTGAGGTGAGTCCAACGCCCATAGAGAATAACGGCTCTATTCATTCTCTATGGGCGTCGGACTAAACTCAGTAGCGTGTGCGCCGGGCTTCAGACACGGATTTCTCCGTCCCGGGAGCGGCTCCAGGAGCGGGACTTGGCCTGATGGGGTAAGTATAAGTTGGGGTTCAGGCGGCCTTCACCCTGGCACGGGGGATGACAGGTTCCCTTTAAAATATTATTAACAATCATTTGATCATTGTAATACATTTCCAATATCAGTGATTACCTGCATGAGTTGATAAGGGCCTGGCTCCTGAGCCTACAAGATACTCCTCCTCCTCACCCACACCATAACTGTATGTCATAGGTCGGACAGGGGTTAATCCAAGGCCTTATTCACATGTTACGCAGCCTGTTAGCAATTGCAGGCACCACTACGGATGCGTTCATTTAAATGGCCCGCTCACATTCTCTGTACGTGTTATGGGGCCTGAATCTGTGCTGTAAAAAAAAACAAAAAAGAGCATGTCCCATTACAGACCCGCAATTGCAGCAAGGATCACTATTTTCTATTAAAAAGGTTTGTGCATTGCAGTCAACCTACGGATGTACTTCCATAGGCTGTCCGTAGTCAGTGGCGGTCTTTGGCACCAAGCACCCCAAGCCCCCCAACATCCAGGGGGGCCCCCACGCCCCGCTCTTGTGCTCAAGACCGCTGGATAGGGCCGCTGCTGTAACTATGAGCACTCGTAATGAGCGCTCATAGTTACATGCAGCAGCACTGACAGGGTGGGAGACATTGGCTCTCTTCCTGTCAGTCACTCTTGTGACTCTTTCCCTGCGGTCACAAGTGGCAGCTTTGTCCTTGTGGTGTCGGTGCTGCAGTGACATCACTGGAGCATCGGCGCCAGGACAAGGGGAGTGCGGTCTCTTGTGATCGTAGGGAAAACCCTTCCTGCGGCCACAAGAGTGAAGAGAAGAGGAGACGCCCGGACCCAGGTGAGTATAAGTGTGTGTTTTATTGTGTTATATACTATATGGGAGGGGGAGCACACAGGGGTCTGTTTAACTGGGGGAGCGCACATCGAGGGTCTATATAAATGGGGGGAGCACACAGGGGGGTCTATATAAATGGGGGGAGAACACAGGGGGGGCTATATAACAGGGGGAACACACAGGGGGGCTATAGACTACTGGGGCTTCACAGAGGGGTCTATATACTACTGGGGGCAGCACACAGGGGGTCTATAACTACTTGGGGCAGCAGAATGGGGTCTATATACAACTTGGAGAGCACACAGGAGGTCTATATCCAAGTGGGGGAGCACACAGGGGGGCTATATACTACTGAGGGAGCACACAGGGGGGCTATATACTACTGGGGAGCACACAGGGGGTCTATATACTACTGGGGGAACATACAGGGGGTCTATATACTACTTGTGAGGCACACAGGTGGTCTATATATAACTGGAAGAGCACACAGGGGTCTGTATACTACTGGGGCAGCACACAAGGAGTCTATATACCACTGGGGGAACCACACAGGGGGTTTATATACTACTGGGAGCACACAGCGGTCTATATCCAAGTGGGGGAGCACACAGGAGGTCTATATCCAAGTGGGGGAGCACACAGGGGGGCTAAATACCCCTGAGGGAGCACACAGGGGGCCTATATACTAGTGGGGGAGCACACAGGGGGTATATACAACTGGGGGCAGCACACAGGGGGTCTATATACAACTGGGGCAGCACACAGGAGGTCTATATACTTCTGGGGGAGCACACGGGGGGCTATATATATCTGGGGGAACACACAGGGGTCTATTTACTACTGGGGGAAGCAAACAAGGGGTATATACTGCTGGGGGCAGGACACAAGGGGTATATACTATTGGGGGCAGCACACAAGGATATATTACTGGCGGTAGCACACAAGGGGTATATACTACTGGGGGCAACACACAGCGGTCTATTGTTTTGGAACGCGTGTCGAGGGGGGGGGGCAAACATACCTTCGCTTGGGGCCCCAGAAATGCCAAGACCGCCCCTGTCCGTAGTTACGGGTCCACAGCTAGGGACAGCCTATGCAATGTGTGAATGAGACCCTAGGGTTAAACTTACATCCCTTGACAAAGCCACGCGAAACGCGCATTGGGGTGAGTAGGTGAGTGGGACTTAAGGTAATACATTCATCCTTCTCTATCTATCTAATTTAACATTGTTTGGTGACTTTACCCGGTACATTGTACTTATTAAGCACTGTTTGCACTTTATCCAAGGCTTCTTTGCCTGGTCTAGATTGCTCTTTATTTGTCACCCATTTGATTATTATTCTGTCTGCCATCTTGTGGAGGCTGCCTGTATTACAATAGCTTTTAGGAATTATTTTCATGCATGTGCAATATATGATCTCATGAAATACGTTATATGTCCCCTCACCCCTCTTTGTATTGTATGGTTCTGTTTCACTTCCTCTATCTTTTAATGAATTTTATTAAATATGAACTATTCAAATAAAGATTATAATATTTATTTTTGACTGTCCTGCATTTTTTTTTTGTTTTGATTAAACTTAAAAGGGTTAACAAAGAGTGTAGTTTTTTAAAATTAGAGTTTTTTTTTTTTTTTAGGCTATATTCACACAACATATTAGACCGGCCGTTCCGTGACCGCGGCTGGGTCACGGAACAGCCGGTCTGTGTCCGGATCATCGCGGCCGGTACTTATGTACCGACCGGATGATCTGTCCGGCCGCAGAGCTCTGATGCGGTCGCATCAGCGAGTGCCCGCATCAGAGCTTGCCCCTGCACACTATGGAGCGAGCGGCCAGAGCCGCTCGCTTTATAGTGGGAACTGACAGGGTTTCCGTCGGCCGCAATTCATTGAATTGCGGCCGCAGAAAACTGACATGTCTGTTATTTCCGGCTCCGTACGGGATCCCGGCCGGAGCGCATACGATGTGTATTCGCTCCGGCCTGGATCCCATTGAAAGTAAGGCATTGTTCCACCGTGCCCACAGTACGTCCGTTGTTGCCATCGGGAACAACGGACGTACTTTTACGTACTGTGAACATAGCCTTAAACTGTATGTCCTATTTCCTTACTTGTATATGTGGCTTAGTAGTAGGAAGCATCTGGTATTTCTAAGCAGAGGTCTAGTTTAGCCCACAGAACATTTACCCCTTCTTATCACTCTAGTACCATCTTTGTTTTTCAGGCTGTAGATCAGCGAGTTCCTCATGGGCGTTAAACAGAGAGAAGTTTTTGTTCTTACACTGTTCCTATGTATTGCAAAATGATAGAAGGATAGAAGATCGCAACCATCACGATGTGTCATGAGGCTTTATGCCAACACTGGAGTCTATGTTTTACATAAATAAAATAATAAAAACAGAAGTAATTGTCACGTCAATAAAATAAACACATTCATGTGAGAAATTTGTTCAAAACATTTTTTGGATGTATAATGTGAACTTTTAAGCAACTCTGTACCCACAATCTGCCCTCCCCCTAAAGCCGCTTGTACCTTCTGATAGCTGCTTTTAATCCAAGATCTGTCCTGGGGTCTGTTCAGCAGGTGATGGTCACGGTTATTGTCCTAAGTAACAACTTTTACTCTTGCAGCCCTGTGTCAAATTGACGTGGCCTAGAGTGTCTGTGCCCTAGGCCTGGACTGCCGGTTTTACCATAATGGTAAAACCGACAAGATAACATTATTCTATAGGTCAGTCCGAACACAACCATATGCAGGTTTAAACAGATTCTCTTATGTTATATTTTTTTATTAAATCCTTTTTTTTATTAATCCTTTTTTAATTAATTATTAATAAAATGTCCCTATTTTGATTCTTATAACGGTTTTAGTTTAGTTCATTGTGAATTCTGTATTTTCAAGGACTATGTTGGTGCACTCAATGGTGTCAACACCCGAAGACCATTACAAGTATGGAGTGATGCTCAACACCACCCCTTCTTGCACCACTTATTTAGATGACATGAGATAAACCCTAGCAAAGTCATCTTATCTATATTTTCAGTCTAGAAGGGTTGTCATCTCTTCATTGGGCTGTTAATTTGCCATATGTACCTGGTCCTTCTGAGAGATACAATTTCTGTAGACCCTCTCCACTCTAAATTTTAGTTGGGGTGACCTGGGCAGATTAGTAGGTATACCAGGAGATTAGTCGGTCAAGACCTTGCGATAGATTCCCTATAACTGTTCTCTATATGCTCCAACCTGAAATTGACCAGATGACACACCAAGAACCTCCTCCATCTTTACTCACAGAATGTTGCACAGTTCTATGGATTGCACTAATCTGGCATATAGCAGGGTAGATAATCTGCTGGGTCTATTTTCCCCATAATAGTGCTGGAAGCTTTCCAAATACCACAAATCTTGTTTTCATGGGGTTACTCAATTTGGGACTATGAGATGTTGCAAACCATTTCTTCTGAACCAAGATTTCATTAAGGAACTGTAAAATCTTTTCTTGGTCTTTTTGTGTCCTTCACCTGGAGACGATAATAGACTGGAAATGCTCCCAGAGAGAACCCCAAATTCAGGGCCAAAATACAGGGAAGGTACAAGGATCATGGGCGCCACCATGCGAACCTAATGGGTCCTCAACCACCCACCTTCCCTTCACAAGTCATTATTATCTGTGCCTCCTATATTTATTTATTTATATATCTACTAGAGATGAGCGAACCAAGCCACCCAAACTCAGATTCGTCCCGAAGTTTGCAAAAAGTTTAGTTCGCTACAGAACTGAACTTTCTGCAAAGTTCGGAGGGGTATAGGTAGATGGCGCTGCTCATGTAAAAAAAAAAATAAAAAACATATTCTCTCCTGCCCCTGCTCCCTGGTGCCTCCTGGTGGTTCTCTGGTCTCATCCTGGCATCTTCTGTGGTGAAGGCCTGCTCAGCCATTCACAGGCTTACTAGGGCAGGGCAGCACTGTAGCCTGTGTTTATCTGAGCGGGCAGTCACTCCTGAGACAAGAGTGACAGCTTGCTCAACCAGTCACAGGCCGTAGTGCTGTCTCACTCCTGTCACCCTATGATTGGCTGGACGGGCTGTCACTCCTGAGGCAAGAGTGACAGCCTGTTCAGCCAATTACAGGCAGTGGTGCTGTCCCATCCTAATCAGCCTGTGATTGGCAGAGAGGGTCTTCACCGTAGAGGACACCGGGTTGGGACCAGAGAAGAAGGACCCCAAGGGAGCACACACATGTAAGTATTAGGAACGGCCTTCAGAAACCGCATTTAGGTTGGGTTTACACTATGGAATCTGCACGGATACGTTTTGGCGGATTCCATCGCTTGTACCTGTTCATGGTGGCGCACATATCTGCCAGCTCCATATACACCATTCTATGGCTGGGCGGATTCCGTCAATTCATGTCAATTCTTTCGGCGGAAGGCGGAATTAGCCTGGTCATAGAATGGTGTCTATAACTGCGAGGATTCCGTAGTGTGAAACCACCCTAAAACTGCTAAAAACCTGCAGGCATTAAGCTGGTTTAATTCAGTTTGTTAAAGTTTGTTTTGGCGCGAACCCAAACTTTATATTAAAGTTTCTGCTAAACCGAACTTTTGAAAGATTTGCTCATCTTTAATATCTAAATTCAGTGACCACTTATTACCTATGAACCTATACTCAGAAGAGAAGGAATAGTACAGAATTTATAATAACCCAAAAATTTTACAGTTTTCTATGGGCTTTTATATTTACTTAATATGCACCTGTTGCCCCACTATCCTAATCCGCTCATAAACATCACTGACACAAACTAACTTTCACACAATATGAAACGTAAATGTTACGTTAATAGAAGGAGGGCATCCATGAAGGGGTTGTCCATGCTGGAAATCTCTGTTTGTTGCAGAATGTATTGCTACTGGGACACGGAGACACTTTAATAGAACTTATGATCCTCAAAAGATTTTAACATCTAAACTCTTTTCTTCAAAGCTCTTTTCACATCTTTATTCTTAAGACTGTAGATCACTGGATTGAGCAAAGGAACAGCGGCCGTGTTAAATAACGCAAAAAGTTTTTTTGACTCCAAAGTGCTACTTACATTCGGGGTCAGATATTGGCCAAAAAGTGTTGTGTACAGTAATATGACTACCGTGAGGTGTGAGGAACATGTGTAGAAGGTCTTGAGTCTTCCAGAGGTGGTCCGTATCCTTAGTATGGCATGTATTATAAATATGTAAGACACAAAGGTTAGGAGAAATGGGGTCAGGATTATGGGGAAAATTCCCTCTATAAAGAAGAGCATTTCCACAAAAGTGGTGTCATCACAAGAAATTCTTATCATAGGGATTATGTCACAGAAGAAGTGGTTGATCTCATTAGAGAAATAGCAAGTAAAGTTATATACAATCCAAAAAGGAGGAAATACTTGCAGAAATCCTAAAATCCAACAGGCAGCAGCCAATATTACACACGTTCTAGTATTCATAAGCAGAGGGTATTGTAAAGGCTTACAGATGGCCACATACCGGTCATAACTCATGGCGGTCAATATCGAGAGCTCAAGACCTTCCAATGATCCAAACATGTACATCTGCATCATGCAAGCAAGAAAGGAAACCCTATTATCTTGAGAGATGAAGATTATAAGGATCTTGTGCAAGGAAACTGTAGAAAAACAAATGTCTAGTATGGACAAGTTACCCAAGAAGAAATACATGGGAGTGTGGAGACGAGGGTCCCTACAAGCAATGAGAATGGTCAAGTTACCAGATATGGTGGTGAGATAAATCAGGAGAACCAGAAGGAAGATCAGAAGCTGCAAGTAGGGGTCATCCGATATCCCCTTAATGATGAAATATCTGACTGATGTCTGGTTTCTTTGCATTGTGGCCAAGATCGGGTATCTGAAAGAAAGGTTACATCAATATGTATATGCTAAAATATACACCTTCTTCTCTTTAATATTACCACCAAATGTATTCTCCAATAATAGTTCAGGAAAGACAGAGAGTTTAATTAGCCATTCAAGTACTGTCCATTAATGGTGCTGACACTATATTCTTCTTTAATAGCATCAACAGACTTGTTTCTTGAATTGAATGTGATTCCTAATTGCCACAACTGGTCTGGTACTGGCCAGAATACAAAGTGTAAGGGATCCCAGATATTTACAGCAAGGGGACATGATCTTTCTAGAATGGCCACCATTAGGCAGAAGCTGAATTCATAACGAATGGAACAGGGCAGGAACAATGTAACTAAAAAATCCATGGTCACTGAAACAGGGTATAAACCTGGTCACCATAGTAGGGAAGGTGCCTAGGCAGAAGACCGACATAGACTAAAGACGGTAGAGTCTTAAGTCCCAGATGTGGCATATAAAAGGACAGGCCAAAAGCAGAGACCAAAAGCAGGCCAAGTCAGAAGAAGAAGATAAACATTGCTGAACTCAGGGAGACCAGCCAAACGACAACACTGCCGGCTGCTAGTGAAAGCGCTCAATGCAGTGAAGTCCTAGGTGCATTGCCCCCTGGGAAATATGAATATGCAAAAGAGGAGCCCGTGGAGCCTCTCTGAAGAGTCTCAAAACACCGGACTAGCCAGATATCCCTCCGGGAAGGACCCAGCCAAAGGGCAGCTCCTGTTAGGAAACCACCAAAACCACGATATTAAGTGGTCCTATAAGTCAATGTAATGACAAGGGATAAGCCAAGGCTAGGAAACCATCCACATACAGCTGTTTCGGGGTGTTGCACCTCATCAGTGTGGAGCAGGATTCTGGCTAGGTGGGAGCAATGCCTAGTAGAGCCATAAGAGAAACAGATTGCTGAACTCAGGGAGACCAGCCAAACGACAACAAGAAGATGACTTGGAAGAGACCAGTAATGGATCTGAAACAGGGCGGGTTAAGGCAGACTCCACAGAAAACTGGAGCTTGGCAGAACCAGAACAGAGGCTGTACTTTCTGGCACTCAGGCAATAAATGAAAGTACTAACTGGATTTATAGAGCAGACCTTGAGGAGCCCATGAGAAATAGCTGGAACGAAAAGCTGACCCCCTAAGTGCTCGTTAGTATTATGGCTAGCCTCACCTCCAGGCTCTGTGACATACAGTTTTATAAGAAAAATATTACATTGCAGCAGACCAATAGTAGGCCCCAGTTATGACATCTCGACTGCCCATGTAATAGAAATGCCCAGGAAATATTTTGATGTTGGCTGTTGTTCCATTAGATACAGCAGCCTGTAGCAGCCACAGCATCTATGGTCCTCAACAGAGTGAGGGGGTTCTCCAGTTGCCCAGTCAGCACCTCCGACACGGCTGGTCAATGGTTTATATGACAGCATTAACACACCTACATACTTATTTCTAAATTCAGAAAATCCAAGGGTGGCCATGTTTTGTTGTACAAATTTCTGTGAGTTCTTTTGGTGGAAAAAACGTGGAGTTCTACAAAATCTATTCAGATAAATCAGACAGTTGCGGAAATCTTTGCAACAAAATCTACAAGGTGTGAAAGCACTCTAAGAACTCGAAAGAAAACACATCAATCACCCGTATAACAGAATCACCTTATAAAATAATCCCAAAGACCACCACAGGACTGCTGTTTTTCTCCCATCCTATTTGAGAAAATGTATTCAATTAATTGCATTTACCCCAAATTGGTACTAAACAAAAATGAGCTATGTTGATGGGAAAATAAAAATGTTATGACCTTTGGCCCCCGTACGTGACGTGAATCTCCATTTAATTCATGCTGACGGTTTTAGGTCCAACATTCTGTGCTGGTCCTTACTACAGAATATCTTTTTAGTGGTCAGACCTTTAATTTTTCTGATACAAAGCTCAAAATTGCCAACATAAAACATACCCGTCACCAGAGTCCTTTCAGTGGCTTACAGCATCCTGTTTGCAGCAGAATAAAAGCTCCTACACTCCCTTTAGTGGAGACCACAAGCAACCAAACTGTTACCATTTCATTCTATGTCAATAGGAAGAATTTACAGTTCTGTCAGAAGAAAAGAGCTCTAATCACCATTAAGATATGATATAAAAATTATTATTGGGAGAGATTTATCAAACTGGTGTAAATTGGAGCTGGCTCAGTTGCCCCTAGCAACCAATCAGATTCCACTTTTCTTTCCTCACAGACTCTTTGGAAAATGAAAAGTGGAATCTGATTGGTTGCTAGGGGCAACTGAGCCAGCTCTAATTTACACCATGTTTGATAAATCTCCCCTATTGTGATAAATAAGAGCAAATATTCACCTTAAATTCATCGATGAGATATCTTTTTTTCCCCTGTATTTGTAGAAAGCCATTCTATCTTTTGTGAAAGAAAAGTGTTTTTATTAATTTTTTGACCTGCAAATTAAATTGCCACCAACAGAACAGTGGGCCATAGAAATAATGGGGGAGATTTATCAAACATGGTTTAAAGTGAAACTGGCTCAGTTGCCCCTAGCAACCAATCAGATTCCACCTTTCATTTTCCAAAGAGTCTGTGAGGAATGAAAAGTGGAATCTGATTGGTTGCTAGGGGCAACTGAGCCAGTTTCACTTTACACCATGTTTGATAAATCTCCCCCATTAAGTACAGTTATATGCTAAATAATAAAACTCTGGGTAACAATGCTTCCGAAAAGGACCTGGGGGTATTGGTGGACAGTAAACTCAACTTTAGTGATCAGTGCCAGGCAGCAGCTGCCAAGGCTAATAAAATAATGGGATGCATCAAAAGAGGCCAAGATACTACAAATGAGAACATAGCTTTGCCTCTTTATAAATCACTGGTCAGATCATTCATGGAATACTGTGTACAGCACCGGGCACCGGTATATTAGAAGGACACAGCTGAACTGGAGCGGGTGCAGAGGAGGGCAACAAAGGTCATTAAGGGAATGGGTGGGTTACAGGACAAGACAGGTTATCAAACCCGGGGTTATCATATAACAATGAGTAATTTTCTTCTTCTACTTACATAGGTCTAGTCTATTCTTCTTGCTTGATAATTTTCTATTATAATGTGTAAATAGCAATATTTTAGGTTGCATTCATATGGTGTCCTCTGTAGCCGTCTATCCTGTAGTTGCGGACGTTGATCATACATAAGCCAGCTGCTAATATATAAACCCCATACATACAGTCTTCTCTGTGTGATAATTAATCCCAGTAGTTTTCTCCTGTGTTACTTCTCATTATATCATAAATAAGCAATAAGGGAACAGGTAAATATAATTCCAGATATTTTTTTTTACTTGTTATGAACCTAGAATATACGTCCTATTCTCCTGGGTGTGCAAGATGGCAGCAGGGGAGACCATCGCTGTATCATCATTATAAATCATCCCTTGCTTATATCTACTCTTTCTGTTAAATATATTGGTATTATTATATTTTTAATTTTTCCATGTTCTAGTCTTTTCTCTCCGGCCACTAGACCAATATTTCCTGTTCAGAGATTGCTTCACAGACGTCTCAATGTTAACCAGCGTGTCAATCATTCAATTTCCACCATGGACAGCAGTGGACCTCGGTGGATCAGCAGGGTAGTATCAATTTTCTCCCAGGACACCAGTGGATATTGGTGGACCAGTGGCATCAAATCAAGTTTTCTTCTTGGACAGCAATGGACACTGGTGAATCAGCTATGTATTCTTATCTTTTCTCCATGGACATTGTTGGACGCCGGTGGATCAGCGACATTAAAATACACTTTATCCCAGGCCAGCAGTAGATCGGCAGCCCCATCAGGGGCAATGTCTTAGGGCCCTATTCCACTGGACGATTATCATTCAGATTATCGTTAAATCGTTCGAATCTAAACGATAATCGTTCGGTTGAAATGCAGTTAACGATTAACGACAGAACGAGAAATCATTGATCGCTTTATAAGACCTGGACCTATTTTGATCGTTGCTCGTTCGCAAAACGTTCGCATTAATTAAGACGTTGTTTGGTTGTTCGCAGTAGATGCGAACGCAATAGCGAAGAAACAGTGAAGAAAAAACGATCGCAAATATGATTATAAGTAACGATTATCGTTCCATGGAAATGAGTGAATGTTTTCAGCTCTTTCGCAATAGCGGTGGTTGGAGATCGTTAATCGTTAATGATTATGCAAACAATAATCGTCCGGTGGAATAGGGCCCTTAGTCCTAGAAGTCTCTAGAATAGACACCAGGATGTGGCAGCCGCAGTACTCTGACTCTCTTCAACAGACAGTTTTGGGGGTGGTAACTGTTGCGGGACTTACACTCACAGAACCTAATTTTTTTCTTTTACATGTCAATTAAAATTACTGTAATCTGACAGATGAGCGAATGGGCCATCCAACTGGCAAAAAATGGAAATGGTACACCTAGTCAATTGGGATCCACCAAGAATGTACCATGTGATGCAGAAAAGTTCAGATTCAAGAAGGCTTTTGATTATATTAAATAAAAATGTGGCAAATTTTCCAACAAACTTAAGTTGGAGAAGATTATCACACTGTACTGTATTTACGTAACAGTTACGTCATGGAAGTCTTTTACCAGACGACCCTTGACGTAACTGTACTTCATGGGTCTCTAAGGTGCTATGAAGCAGGTGGGGGTCGGCTAAAGTCAGTTGCCGGGCCCTCACCATTAATGACAGGCTGCATTGATTGAGCCTGTCATTAACTCCTTAAAAGATGTGATCGCTGCATTTAAGTTTAAGTGACAGGAGCAGCTCCTGTCACCTACCTATCGGTCACACTGCGGGGGTCCCGATCACTTTCACTACCGCCAGAGGTCTCTTACCTATCTCCTCTCTGCTGATTGAGTGTGCTACAGACATGCTCAATGAGCAGAGCGGCTATTACACTGATCAATGCTATGCCTATGGCACAGCATTGTACAGTGTATGCAATCTAATGATTGCATGTAAAAGTCCCCCAAGGGGACTTAAACTGTGTAAAAAAACAAAAGTTAAAATGTTGTTAAAAATACCCCAAAGCCCCTCCCCAATAAAGATTAAAACCACCCCCCTTTCATAAATATTTATTATAAATAAAACATATAAAAATAATTAAATAAACATATTAAATACCGTAGCGTGCATAATTGTCTAATTAAAATATAATAATCGACATCCCGTATGGCGAGCGTCGTAAACAAAAAGAGGGAAAAAGCGCCAGAATTGCTGATCTTTTGTTACATTATATATTAAAATAAAATAATAAAAAGTGATCAAAACATCTGATCTACACAAATATGGTATTAATAAAAACCAGAGATCACGGGGCAAAAAATTACACCCCATACAGCCCCATAGGTGGAAAACTAAAACCGTTCTAAGCGTCACAATAGGCCCATTCTATTATTAATAATTAATTGCAAAAAAAAAAAAAAAAAGGATTTCATTAAAAAATATATAACATTAGAGAATCTGTGTAACCTGCATATGGTTGTGTTTGGACTGACCTATAGAATAATGGTATCATTTACTGTATAGTGCATTACGTAGACACAGGAACCCCCCAAAAGTTATAACATTGCATTTTTTTTTTCCAATTTCACGAATGTATATTTTCATAAATAATATGTATAATTTCATATATGTTATGGTAGAATGAAAGTTGCCATTACATAGTACACCTGTTCCTGAAAAGATACAAGCCCTCACATGGCCCTGTAGATAGAAAAATGAAAGTGCTAGAGCTCTTAGAAGGGGAGGAGGACAAAGCAAAAGCTTAAAAATGAAAATTGGTGTGGTCCACTGGGTCATTTTGGGCTTGGTCCTCAAAGGGTTAATGAAGTAAACTGGGATGTTATTTATATATATATATATATATATATATATATATATATATAAATTTATATAGTAAAAAAAAAAAAGTAATACTTAGATAACCTGCTCTCATTGGAGCAGGACCTGCTCTTTGGCCATGGCAGGACACTGCGGCCAATGATTGGATAATAAACAGGTCCTGCTTCATGGTATTGTTCCTTCCTTCATTCCTCCCTTCCCACCCATGCGGCAAGTTTTTGAACAAAAATGATAGGTTTGTCGGGTTTTTGGACAAATTGTGTTGTGCACCTTTAGTAAATGTGTCAGTACACTAAAAATAGACAAAATGTAGACAAAAAAAAAAATGACAATTTGCTGCTGGGAACACCTTAGTAAATGTCAGTAATGTCAGTGTGTGACACCACAAAAAAAAACACATTTACATGTTCACTTTGCACAAAAATTGTATATATATATATATATATATATATATATATATATTTACATCATGTCATCTTTTTTTTTACATCATGTCCCTTTCTAAATATATGGGCAGGGCTAAGCAGGGAAATGCATAACCTCTGGCAGATCTACTAAAATTTATATTGAAAACTGGTGTAAATTGCAGTTGAAACATAACCAGCTATAAGCAAACTATTTCTATATGAAGCACACAAACGGGCACTTAAGTAATTATTACAAGGCGCCTGTTGCGGAGGTTGTGTAGGTTATAGCCTACTTTGAAGACTTAGGTTTTCAGGTTTGAAGGACTTAATAGCGGATGAGAGCCGGATGTGTTGGGGTAGCGAGTTCCAGAATATGGGGGAGGCTCGGGCAAAGTCTTGAAGACGATTGTGTGAGGTACGAACAAGATGGGAGTGCAGAAGGAGGTCATTAGAGGATTGGAGGTTGTGTAAGGGACGGTAGCGGGAAATCAGGTTAGTGATATACGGAGGGGACAGGTTGTGGATGGCCTTGTATGTCATGGGCCTCCACAACTCATGTATTGTGTGATATTACTGTAAATGTGTTGCCTTGCGTAAACTATATTTACATTCTGTGTATTGGCCTTAGTTTCTGTGTGGATAGGCCTTGTGCACCATACTGTTGTTTAGAGGTAGCAGGAGCTAACATAGATGATAGATAGGTGTTGAGAAGTGCATGCTCAATGATAAGTAAGTCCCCATAAAACAGGAATTTCAAGGTATTCATTAATATAAACATGTGGTAGATAATGTCAATTTTTTTTCCAAAGACAAACAACCCCTTTAATAGTATTGAAAGTCTTTTTTTTGCATTTGTACTGGGCAAGCAGCCACATTCTAAAACATTGTCTAGGTTCTTCTCCTTAAAGCCCTTTTCACATCTTTATTCTTAAGACTGTAGATCACCGGATTGAGCAAAGGAACAGCAGCCGTGTTGAACAAAGCAAAAAGTTTCTTGGACTCCAAGGTGCTACTTATGTTTGGGGTCAGATATTGGCCAAAAAGTGTTGTGTACAGTAATATGACCACCGTGAGGTGTGAGGAACACGTGTAGAAGGCCTTCAACCTTCCAGAGGTGGTCCGTATCCTCAGTATGGCATGTATTATAAATATGTAAGACACAAAGGTTAAGAGAAATGGGGTCAGTATTATGGGGAATAGTCCTTCTATGAAGAAGAGCATTTCAACAAAAGTGGTGTCCTCGCAAGAAATTCTTATCACTGGGATTATGTCACAGAAGAAGTGGTTGATCTCATTAGAGAAATAGCAAGAAAAACTATATACCGTCCCGACAGGAGGAAGAACTTGCAGAAATCCCATAATCCAACAGGCAACAGCCAATATCCCACACATTCTCGTATTCATAATTAGGTGGTATCGTAGAGGCTTACAGATGGCCACATACCGGTCATAACTCATGGCGGTCAATATTGAAAGCTCAAGACCTTCTAACGATCCAAACATGTACATCTGTGCCATGCAAGCAAACCAGGAAACCCTGTTATCCACAGTGATGAAATTTATAAGGATCTTGTGCAAGGAAACAGTAGTACAACAGATGTCTACCACGGACAAGTTACCCAAGAAGAAGTACATGGGAGTGTGGAGACGAGGGTCCCTACAAGCAATGAGAATGGTCACATTACCAGATATGGTGGTAAGATAAATCAGGAGAACCAGAAGGAAGATCAGAAGCTGCAAGTGGGGGTCATCCGATATCCCCTTAATGATGAAATATCTGATTGTCTGGTTTGTTTGCATTGTGGATCACTTCAAGAATCTGAAAGAAATTTTTTTATCAGTATGAAATGTATGGAAATGCGCAACTTTATTTGTTATTGGATGCTCTAAAATATCTTGATTGGTGGCGCCACAATTACTTTCCAATAGAACTGTCACCATAGTTCTCTCCATAAGTAGTGCCACCATTGTACTCTCAAATAATAGTGCCACCATAGTACTCTCAAATAATCATAGTGCCACCAAGGTACCCACCATCAATGCCTTAGTACCTTGTTTAGAGTCTCCATGACATACAGTTATGTCAGGATTCAGATAACAACAAGGCTTTTATACATCGGTCTTTTTATTCTTGAGATGTGGCGATCAATATTGATCATGACACTTAAAGGGGTTTTCCAGGCTCAGAAAGACATGGCCGCTTTGTTTCAGAAGCAGCACCTATCCTGTCCTCAGTTTGGTTTTGGTTTTGTAGCTCAGTTTTTTTTTTTTTAAGTAAATGGAGGTAAACTGTAAACCTACAGACAAATGTGGCACTGTTTTTGCAAGAAAGTAGGTCGGGATAACTCTTTTAAATGGATTAATTACAGGACCCGTGACCTTGTCCGTTCGGCAACGTAATGATTGGGGTGGGGTGCTGATTGGGGTGAGAGGCCTCAGGCAAACATCCAGAGCACCAATCTCATTGATCCTTGCAACGCTATCATAAGTGACATAATACATTTTTTAAAATTTGGAAAAAAAAAAACCTCCCCTAATAAAAGTCAAAATCGCCCGCTTTTTAACATTTTGCCAATGACTAAAATCAACTAAACAAACGCATGGAGAAGAACCCAAGCAATAAGTATATATATAATGTTATTGTTCCCACATGGTAAATAGTGTATACGAAAAATGGCAACATTTACGTAAAATCACACAAAAGTGACATAAATATCCACAAGAAAAAACCTCCAAAAAAATAAAAAGTCCATTCTAAGCCAACAAGTGGCAAACAGATCACACCACAAAAAGTTATTCCTAAGTCTATGTTCACACAACGTAGGTTTTGTAGTAATCAGGGCCGGGTCACAGAACGGCCGGTCTCATACAAAGTGTGAACAGCTCTATACAGCTTCATAGACAAAAAACAGACAAACTATGCAACCAGCAATTTTAAGCATTTTCATTTTTTAAAGTAGTAAAATAAAACTACAGCTATGTAAATTGTGTATCCTTGTAATAATACTGAGCCACAGAATACATATAACATGTCTGTTTTACAGTAATTCTCAGCATGATGTGAATAATAATCCCCCCCCCCCCTCAAAAAAAAAAAGAAAAGAAAAAAAATTGTATGGTTTTGTTTACTTAAAAAAAAAAAAAAAAACTCTACATATACCATTTTTTCCCCTTTAGCATTGCTGTACATTTTAAAGTGAGGAGAATAAAAAACATATAAATAAAAATACCGACCAAACCATCTTTCATTTTATCGTGGGAGAAAGAACTGAATATGACATTTTCTCGGTCCACAATTTCACAAATTTTTTAAAAACTCGCACGGCTTCTCCCGATGTGTCAAACGTCAAGAAAACTCCTTTAAATGATTAACTAGGTGGTATAGAACTCCTTATCTGTTCAAGAAAATGAACGTTCTCGACAACGACTGCTGTTGGAGATGTAGAGCCTTTCAAGGGACTATTTCCCATATATGGTTATTATGCCCAAAACTATTGGTCGGAAATCGCTAGCCACATTTTAAACATTTGCGGAAGCAACCTTCCACTAGATCCAACTCTTATCTTGTTATGGGTCCCCTGTCCTCTGTTCAGCCAAGCCAAAAATCATTTACCTACCATCCTATTATCGGCAGCAAAACTGCTCATTCCAATTCACTGGAGGGATGAATCCCCGCCTACGATATGTGAATGGGTTGAAAAGGTGCAACAAATTGCTCGCTTGGAGGAGTTGTGCAGTTGGGAAATAGGATCACATGATAAATATTTAAACCTATGGTAGCCATGGACTACATTCTATAGAAACTACTTGTCTTATTCCCCAACTCTTTGAGAAATTGTTTCCATCCATTGAAGATTTGACACTGTACTACAGAAACTTTCTAACTTAATAGGTATCTGGCATTCACCTATACTTCATATCCCTACTTTGTTTTCTGCCTAATTTAATATCGGTCCACTTACTGAATAATTCTGTTGAAACAAGGTTCCTTAGCCAAAGCCTTAGTTTTAGCTTTAGTCCTTGAAGCTGACTAGACTTGTAGCTAATCATTTGTTGGTTTTTACAAAATGTATGTCATCTCTTTGTAGGAGATTGCGACATCCATGATCTCTGTTAATTTTTGTTTCCTATGTATGCCCTACTCTTTTACCTGAGTTTATGTTTGCACAAAATAACACAAGATAGTTGATTTCTGGTTAATGCATAGGACATCCTGTTGACTGTGTATTTGGTGCTAGGTCCTGTGTGTCCTTATTGCTATTATATTTCTAGAAGATGTTCTTCTATTTCTATTTTGTCTGAATAAAAATTTGTTTGGGGAAAAAAAAAAAACATTAATGAAACATTTTTTTATTGTTTTTATCTACCAAACCATAAAAACAATCTAGTATTGTAACAATTGGAAAAACATATAGAATCTCGTAAACGGCGTAAAGAAAAACAAGTGAAGGGCTACTTTTATAATCCACCCTCAAAGACATTTATGAAATGTCAAATAAAATGCATTTAATTAACGACATGTACCCCAAAATAGTGCCAAAAAAGTTCCAAAAACAAAAAAGAAAAGAACCCAATAATCCCTGGTTCACGATACTTTTTTTTAATTTTTTTTTTACAAATAATAAAAAGTCAATAGAAAAACTGATCAAAACGGATGCACACATTTTTGTTTTTGCAAAAACGGATGAAAAAAAACGGATTGCAAAAACCTAGTGTGAACCCAGCCTTATAGAGATATGTGGGCTAGAAAATAGAAATGTAATCTTTCTGAGCTTCATCTTATTTTGCAGGTTCCAGCATTTCATGCTTTTTTTATACTCCTATTGTGTCTCTTTAACTTATCATTAACATCCATCCATATTTAGTGGTTATCCTCACTATTAAACTGCAGGGTATGCAAGGAGTTAACTATGTCCTCTACTTACATTTGCTTTTTTTTTCTTGTTAATGTTCTAATACACTGTGGAAAATCCTCCGATTACTCATCCCCTGTAGTAGCCCGCTCTCTCTTTTGTAGTGATACAGTACGTAGCTCGGCTGCTCATAGATATCTGCCTGTAAATATATATATAATTCTCTGTATGAAAATTGCTCCCAGTCGTATACTCACTTGAAATCCCTGAGTGTCAATTATTGAACAGCTACATATAATTTTGATAATTTTTGTCTCTTGTGATAAACATTAGGTATCTATTCTCTTGAGTGGGTAACACGGCAGTCGTCTGCAAACTATCATTAAAGAGAATGTCCACCATTATATTTTACAAAAACAGAGGTACTGTATACCAAAGGAAAAAGTTGTAACCCTATAACCCCAAACACCTATGTGATGGCTACACCTGTTGGGACATTGACACGGTCCTCAGAGCGTTTGCTTTGCTTGGAGACTGCCTCACTCCTTCTGTACTGCTATTTGTTTTACCTGCCCCACCTGTGTCTGCTCTGCTGAGTCCCTTTTGGCCACTTTATGGTAATCTCTGTTTTTGGTTTTGATTCATAGCTGGTGTCTCCATACTCTTTGCTGTTTTGTCCCGTCTGTGGTCCAATCGCCTTCTGGACCGGTTCCTGGCTTCGATTTAAAGGGGTTATCCAGTGCTACAAAAACATGGCCACTTTCTTCCAGAGACAGCACCACTCTTGTCTCCAGGTCAGGTGAGGGTTGCAATTAAGCCCCTTTCACTTTAATGGAAATGAGTTTCAAAACCTGCACCCAAACTGGAGACTAGTGATGAGCGAACATGTACCGAAATGTTTGTATGTTCGTACGAACATGACACTAATTGTTCACAATTTGGTGATCGGAATGCTTATAACGATAATTTTCAAACATTTTCAAACCTGTAAACCTACGCCGCTGAGTAATTATGCTTTGAGCCTGAAAATGTGCACACATGTGGATAATTTAGAACAAAATGTACGCAACTGTGTACGCAGATGAATGTAAATTAAATGCGCACACAAATGCGTTTGCAGCTGTGTAATTTACGTTTTAAACCTGCTACTGTGTGTGGAGCAAAACGTACTCATCTACTGTATGTTCGATATTTGTTCGTGAATGTTCGGCGAACACGAACTGAACATGTTCGGGATCCGAACCAAACATCAGGATGTTTACTTATCACTACTGGAGACAAGAAAGGGCTGTCTCTTCAAGAAAGTGGCCACTTTTGTGTAGTGCTGGATAACCCCTTCCAGGCCAGGGACCGCCGCCCAGTTGCCCGCTGCCACTTAAGGCAGATAGCAGTAAGTAGGCAGGGACAGTGGGCGGGGCTGAGCTTAAGATCCACTGTCTGTGTCTCTTCTGCACCACTCTGTGACCCAAGTTTACATTGTGAGAACATAGCCTTAAGTAGTCAGGAACAGGCTTGGCTGGTGATTTGATGTCCAGCTGGTCTCCATGAGGACGGCAGGGTCAGGGTCCATGAGGGCAGTGTGTATCAGGGCGGCACAGGAGCTCTGAGTGCTGGGGCCCTGGCTATAATAAGGCCTCTTCCAGCCTTCAGTTACTCTTAAAAATCTCGCCAGCTGCAGAAGAGTCCCCTTGGCAGCCGCCTACATCTCTGTAATACATCTCTGTGGGGCACTCTCATTAGCCAACATAACAATATTTATAAGTGGAAATATGCTCCTTTCTTTATTATTAGATACACTGAAATACCCTAATTGATAGTGCCATCAGAGTGCTCTCCATTAGTAGTGGCACCATGGTATACTCTAATAATAGTGTGGCCATAGTACTCTCCAATAATAGCGAGACCATAGCACTCCCCATTAGTAGTGGCACCATGGTACTCTTCAATAATAGTGAGACCATAGTGCTCTTCATTAGTAGTGGCACCATGGTATACTCTTATAATAGTGTGACCATAGTACTCTCCAATAATAGCGAGACCATAGCACTCCCCATTAGTAGTGGCACCATGGTACTCTCCAATAATAGTGAGACCATAGTGCTCTTCATTAGTAGTGGCACCATGGTATACTCTTATAACAGTGAGACCATAGTACTCTCCAATAATAGCGAGACCATAGCACTCCCCATTAGTAGTGGCACCATGGTACTCTCCAATAATAGTGAGACCATAGCACTCCCCATTAGTAGTGGCACCATGGTACTCTCCATTAATAGTAAGACTATAGTGCTCTTCATTAGTAGTGGCACCATGGTATACTCTTATAATAGTGAGACCATAGTACTCTCCAATAATAGTGAGACCATAGCACTCCCCATTAGTAGTGGCACCATGGTACTCTCCATTAATAGTAAGACCATAGTGCTCTTCATTAGTAGTGGCACCATGGTATACTCTTATAATAGTGAGACCATAGTACTCTCCAATAATAGTGTGACCATAGTACTCTCCAATAATAGTAAGACCATAATAGTAGTGCCGCTAGGGTTTCCTCTCTTAACCCTTAGTGGCTTGTCTAGAGATTGCATGAAATACAGTTATATGAGGGTTCGGATCACTAAAGGGAAAGAAAATCAACAGCATGTAGTATCTGTGATCAGAGAAAACATTGATGCTGGCACTTTAATCCTTTAGATAGAGCGGTCAAATGTCCATTATCCATTGAATACTCCGGGGCAGGATTGTATAATATCATTAGCTTAAAATGTCAGCCAGGGGCCTTGTAATGGTCTGCCGATTTTTTATTGTTTACTAGGCTACGACTCTGACAGGCACTGAAAGGGACTAATGGTCCAGAAAACCAAGATCTAGAAAGAACCGAATAGCTTCATAACAACCCTTTGCCCCTGGCCATCATCATGTCTTTTTGTAGGTTACAATTCTGTGTCGATATATTTCTTAACATGGAAATACTTTCTTTGTCAAAGCGGGGCAAGCCGCGAAACTGTAGTCACCCATTCCTGTCTCCCCCGTAGCCTTCGTAATAAAGCCGGATGGTCTGAATTTCAAGCGATGGTGAGTGCCTTCCTTATTTCTTTGGATTTGTTCATACTTTTTTGCTGTTGGGCTCCATCTCAGCAACATTTTGTAAGCTCCTAAAAATCAGAGGAGGCTTTGCACCATAGAGGTCCACTGCGCAGGAGGGCCCTCCTCGAAACGTGGTATCTCTGTAATAAAGACATAAATTAGAATCAATATCTATATATTAAGTGGTTATCCTCACCATTAAACTGCAAGGTCCAGCAAGGGTCCAGCTACGTCCTTTACATCTATAGCTTCTTACATCTGCATTGATCTTTCTATTACTCATCCCCTGTAGTAGCTAGAGATGAGCAAACTTTTCAAAAGTTCGTTCCGACCGGACTTCCGGATTTTTTTTTAAAAAGTTTGGTTCGACCAGATTTTGGATTTCTTCAGATTTCATAGATTAAAGCATCTATATGATACGGGGGTAGTGTATTTGGTTGAATTTAGAGCTCTACATGTCAGTAACATCGTTATTAGAGATGAGCGCACCTGGAGCATGCTCGAGTCGATCCGAACCCGAACTTTCGACATTTGATTAGCGGTGGCTGCTGAACTTGGATAAAGCCCTAAGGCTATGTGGAAAACATGGATATAGTCATTGGCTGTATCCATGTTTTCCAGACAACCTTAGAGCTTTATCCAAGTTCAGCAGCCACCGCTAATCAAATACCGAACGTTCGGGTTCGGATCGACTCGAACCCGAACCCAGTTCGCTCATCTCTAATCGTTATCTTTTCAATATCTCAAAGTCAATTTTTTTTTTTAGACTTTTATATTCACTGCAGGAAATTCTCCATTACATGGTCTATGCAGGAAAAAGGTCACAAATGCAGTGAAGGAGCAGCAGTAGTCATTGGAGGCCATTGGAGGTCCAGCAATAGTCATTTGAGGCCAGTACAGGAGCAGCATTAGGGAACATGGAGGCCGCTCCTCTTAAAGCAATACCGAGGTGACACAGGGGGTGGGCTAGTGCAACATCCCTGCTGATTGGAAGTGTTCGGGCATCATGGGAAAGCGCTTTTCCCGCCCGGAACACTTCCTGCTTTCTACAATGGCGGCTGACATCCTAGAAAGCAAGGAAAAAAAAAAATTCAGAGCGGACTTCCAAAAATCCGATCCGACTTGGACTTTTGGGAAAATCCGACCCGGATCCCATACCGGCCGAATACATATAATTTTAGATAATTGTCATCTTTTGTAATAAACATGCAGGTATCTATTCTCTAGGGTGTGTAACCCTGCAGCCACCTGTAAACTATTATTAAAGGGAATATCCACCATTATATTTCACATAAGTAATATAATTATAATACATTATTGCCATTCTTCCTTCTGAGGGGTGGAGTTTGAATACACTTGCCTTCGAGGGGCGTTCCATTTAAAAACTGGAGACTCAGGTTCTTTGGCTGTCTATATAGATGGCAGTAAGTACTAAAAAGCAGTTAATCTTATTAATATTAAATGTCTTAGGCTTGGGTTACTCTTTGGTGATGTTTTTAGATGTCTCAACTAGAGATGAGCGAACCTGGAGCATGCTCGAGTCGATCCGAACCCGAACTTTCGGCATTTGATTAGCGGTGGCTGCTGAACTTGGATAAAGCCCTAAGGCTATGTGAAAAACATGGATATAGTCATTGGCTGTATCTACGTTTTCCAGACAACCTTAGAGCTTTATCCAAGTTCAGCAGCCTCAGCTAATCAAATACCGAACCCGGTTCGCTCATCTCTAGTCTCAACCTCTTGGCATGGCTACATATTCATGTTTTTCACTTGTTGGCAAACAAACTCTCTGTGACTTTTTTTTTAGCTCAGTTTTATTAAAGTGTACATAATGGTATACACAAAAAAAACGCATACCAATAGGTAAAACAAATCAAACAGCTATCCAAATCATATACCATTATACAACAAAGGATAGGTTACACTTTACAGATAGGTTAGGCAAACATAGAAAAGAAGTGAGTTCATAGGTCAGCAGCTTCTCGTACTGTCATCATGACGATAATACAGAGCTCAGGGCTCAAAAGATCATCTAGAGGAGGTGTTTCGACATCCCAGGGTGACACTTCAGATAGGGTCGGGTAGGTCTTGAGGGCAAACCATTGTCCGTGGCGACTGGCACCACGCGTCCCAGACCTTGTGAAATTTGGTGGGGCATTTGCGGTGTTTATAAATAATTCGCTCATACGCTAGAGCCGAGTTAACTAGTGCTATCCATGTTTCAACCGTGGGTGGCCGCCTATCAATCCACCGTAGCGCGATCGCTTTCCTGGCAAGGAACAAAGTCTCCCTGAGGAAAATCACCCGGTGATGCGTCCACACCTCCTCGCACAAGGCACCAAACATGCATACCGTAGGATCAAGGGGCACCTGCATGGGACACATCTCCGTAAGTACCCGAACCACTTCCTGCCAGAATAACCGAATGCGGGGACAATCCCAGATCATGTGCCAGAAGTCAGCTGGGGCAAATTGACACTTAGGGCACGATGGAGTTGGGATTCTGCCCATTCTATGAAGACGCACTGGCGTTAGGTAGCTCTGATGTACTATATACAGTTGTGTGAGTCTATTATTTATAGAGGGAGACACATGCGTATGGGATTCTAACATGACATCATAGGTTTCATCGGACATAAATGGAATGTGATCCCTCCATCTATCCACTGCAGGGAGTGGAGTGCTGGCTGCCTTGTGTCGGATGAGGTGCGAATAAAGCAGGGAAATCAGTCCCCCAGGGCCCTGAGACCGAATTATACCAATTAGCGGGTATGAGGATATCGAGAGACCCCCCTCAGTGAACTGTGTCTGGAGCGCATGGCGCAGTTGGAGATATCTATAGAAACTGGAGTTGGGCAAGTCACGAGTATCCTTCAGCGTATCGAAGGTCACCACCACCCCCCCTCGATATACATCTGCTATATACAATACCCCCCTGTCTCTCCAATACTGGGCATCATGAAACTCAAGTAAATGGGGCAGGGCACTGTTATCCCATAGTGGGGTCTCCTCTGGGATGTCCGTATGGGATGTGATGTGCTTGGCGGCCTCCCACACCTTTCGAGCAACTCTCATAGCAGGCAGTAAGTTTTGGCTGGGGATCGTGTCAGCGTGGAGCACTGACCAGAGGGAGGGCAGGCCCGAGTAGTCCAACACGTGTCTCTCCGACGACAATGCAACGTCAGATGCGACCCAGGGTTCCATATATTTGAGCTGTCCCGCCAGATAGTATAGGTATAAGTCTGGCAATGCCATCCCCGCTAGATCCTTGGGTCTCTGTAATTTGGCCAACTGTAACTTAGATCTGGACGCTCCCCATATAAAGCTCACTATGGCAGAATCAAGGGATTTAAAAAACGTTTTGGGTATAGGAACAAAAATATGCTGCAGGACATAAGAGCATTTAGGGAGTACTACCATCTTTATAAGATTTATTCGGCCCGCTACAGAAAGCGGGAGGGTGCTCCAGGTCCTAAATTTGTCACGGAAGTGACCCATCAGGGGGGTGACATTGCTAGACAGCACCTCAGAGGGTGCCTTGGTGATATAGACTCCGAGATACTTAAATTTGTCAGTTACTATCAATCCCTCCACCCTAGTCCCCAGTAGTCCCTGCCTTCTAGGACTCAAGTACAGGAGGAATGACTTGGACCAGTTCATGCATAAGCCAGAATATGTGCCATAGGTATCAATAGTGTGAATGGCGCGCGGTAGAGAGGTATCCGGGTGGGACAGAAACAAAAGCAGGTCATCTGCATATAATCCGACTTTATCTTCACCTCCTACATACGGGATGCCAGTGTACATAGGGTCCGCCCGCAGCAGGGATGCCAGAGGCTCCATGGCTAGTACAAATAGTAAGGGGGACAGGGGGCATCCCTGCCGCGTGCCACGTCCCAGGGGGAACAAAGTGGAGGCGAGACCGTTTAACGTGATCGAGGCGGTCGGATGCTTATAGAGGAGGGCCACCCATGCTATAAACTTTGGTCCAAAATTGAACCTTTTCAGGACAGCCAACAAGAAGGGCCACTCTACAGAGTCAAAGGCCTTGGCAGCATCTAATGCCGCCAAGGCCCAGTCCTCGCTCCGACCCGCCCCCCTTTGCATCACCAGTTGGGCCCGTCTAATATTGTCAGAGGTACTGCGTCCGGGTAGGAACCCTGACTGGTCAACATGAATAAGGGAGGTGACAACTCTGTTTAAACGGTTTGCTAGAATCTTAGTCAGGAGCTTATAGTCTGAGTTTAGCAACGAAATAGGTCTATAGGACCCACAGTCAGTCGGTTGTTTATCAGGCTTCAGAATTAGGACAATATTGGCTGTATAGAATGAGGCCGGTAGCTGATTCCGGTCAAAGGAGGAGTGGAGGACCTCCAAGAGCGGAGGCAAGAGGATATCTTTATACTGCACATAGGCCTCCAGAGGGATCCCATCTGGTCCCGAGGCCTTACCTTTTGCCGAGTCCTGTATCGCCTCCTCCAACTCCTCCATTGTCAGAGGCAACTCCAGCATCGCCTGCCGTCCCTCAGTGAGGGTAGGCAGCGGGATAGCAGCCAGAAAGTTTTCTATTTCCTCCTCAGAGCGCTGTAGTCTGGACTGGTAAGTCTCCTGGTAAAACCCAACAAATCGCTGTAAGATATCTGTACTAGAGGTCAGCATGAGCCCTTCCGCCGATTCCACACGCAGGATGGCCGGGGAAGCATTATTTTGGTGGATGAGTTGGGCAAGTAGGGAGCTAGACTGATTTCCCAACTCAAAACCTCTCTGCGCATTGAAGAATAATTTCCTCTTGTTTTTTTCATATATACAATGTAGATATTGTCTGCCCGCCTGTAGCCATTCACACCTACGCTGTTCAGTGGGGTCAGAGACATACTCCACCTCCAATCGCTTGCACTTAGTGGCCAAGTCATCCTCCTGCCGAGCCGCCTCCCACTTGGTGAATGAGATAGATGATTGTATACATCCCCTCCAATAGGCCTTAAGGGCGTCCCAAAAGGCGTCAGGAGAGTCAGAAGGTGGGTTGCAATGCAAAAATGTACGTAACTGGTCAGGGATCCTATCATGATCTGCAAACAGAGAAAGCCAGAAGGGGTGAATCTTCCGGATGCCCCTGTTAACCCGCAGTGGATGAACATTGAATTCAGCAAGTATGGGGGAGTGATCAGAAACAGCGCGAGTCAAGTGTGTGATGGAGACAAGTACCCTGCATGTTGTAACATTACCCAACATATAATCAATACGAGACAGAGCCTGGTGAGTTGGAGTGTAGCATGTGTATTCTAGGAGATGAGGGTGCTGTAGTCGCCACAGGTCCGACCAACCCAATTCCGACACCAACTGACTAAGCGGAGTCTGTGTCGGCACCAAACCACCCGGGGGCTCTCTCCTGAAGCGGTCTAAGAGCGGATTCATAATGAGATTAAAGTCCCCAACACAGATAATAGCAGCTTGGGGGTATGCCGCTGCAAATTTGGCCGCCTCATGTAGGATAGATAGTGAGGCTGGAGGAGGGAGGTATAACCCCATGATAACCACTGGGAAGGTGTCAATCCAAGCTTGAACGAATACTCCCCTGCCCTCTGGGTCCTTAAACACATGTCCCACCTCCCACCTAAGTGAGCGGTGAACCAGCAGGGAGACCCCCCTCGAGTAGGACGTATGTGTAGAGTGTATAGCCCACTGGATCCAGGACCTACGCATATACTTTAATGTGGTGCTCTGCAGATGTGTCTCTTGGAGACAAATTATCTGAGGGTTACATTTCTGGATTTGAGAGAAGACAAGTGACCGTTTTTGTGGTGTGCCTAAACCTCGGACATTAAGAGAGAGTAACCTGAAAGTCATGAAATAGTGTAAACAAAGGTGTTACAAAAACAACAATCTTACAACATGTAAGAGAACCAATATAGCAGTCCTCCAACAGGAGGGAGAAAAAAGAATCACACGGAATCCCGCGCTATGAGGGATCCGCAAGCAAATAGACACGGGGGATAGTCTGCAAAAAGTTGTGGTATAGCAGACTATACAACCTCGTCTGTCAGCTGTACAGTGTTAGACCACTAAAGAGTATTTCGAATATACACATATGGAGAGAGGGCGCCATCTAGTGGCGCTTACAGGTTAGGCGTTACAAAACCCATTACAGAGATTATAACATAACATAGTGGGGATTAGCCTAACGTATATGTGATCCCGGTAGCCTTATGGCACAAATCATGACATGCGGACCAACATTCAGCCCCAAAGTCAATGAGATATCTAGTGTCCATATCCATGGCCATGCAGGATCACCTTTTGCTGTGTCAGAAAGGGGGGAAGGGGGGAAGGGGAGGGAGGAGGGAGAGAGGGAGGGAGGAAAGAGAGGGGGAAGGAAGGGGGGAGGAAGGAGGAGGGAGGAGGAGGAAGGAGGAGGGTAGGGGTTGGGGAGGAGAAAAAAATGGAAGGGAGGGGGGAAAGGGAAGGAGGGGGGAAAGGGGGGGAGGGGGGGAGGGGGGATAGGAGGGAGGGGGGGATAGGAGGGAGGGGGGGATAGAAGGGAGGGGGGGAATAGGAGTGAGGGGGGATAGGAGGGAGGGGGGAATATGAGGGAGGGGGGAATATGAGGGAGGGGGGGATAGGAGGGGGGAAGGAAAAGGGAAGGGAAGGGAGAAGGAAAGGGGGGAGGGAAAGGAGGGGGAAAGGGTCTCTTCAGCCCAGAATGTTACAGGGAAGTCTCCATCAACAGGTAGCAAGGTATACTCATCTGTCAGAACTATTCAGCAGGTTGTAGTGGAGGTCAATCACGAGAGGGGTGACCCAGGGTGTTCAACCAATTTTCAACCTCTGCAGGTGAAGCAAAGAAATGGGTCTTCCCCTCAGATATCACTCGTAACCTGGCTGGGTATGCCATCGAGTATGGCAGTTGTCGCTCTCGGAGTTTCGCCTTCACCGTGAGGAATGTAGCTCGGGTCTTCTGCAGGGAAGCGGAGAAATCAGGGAACATCATAATGGTGGACCCCTGATAGACGATTTTCCCCTTCTTCCTGGCTGCACGCAGTGCAGCGTCTCGGTCCTTACTGCTCAGTAGCCGGATCAGGAAAGGCCTCGGCGGAGTGCCAGGTGGAGGCGGTCGGGCCGGGACTCTATGGGCGCGTTCCACCGCGAACGCCATAGAGAATGCGGTGTCGGGAAACAGGTCTCGCAGCCACTGCTCGGCAAAGCCACAAGGGTCACTTCCCTCAGCTCTCTCGGGGACCCCAAGCACCCTAATGTTATTCCGCCGCAGGCGGTTTTCAAGGTCGTCGGCCCTTTGCGACCAGGAATCGGCTGCCTTCTCCAGGGTGGAAAATTTGGCGGGCATGGGCGCTGTCAGGTCCTCCAGCTGGGAGATACGCTGCTCACCCTCTCGGACCCGGTCTCTCAGCTTGTGCAGATCTTGCCGCAGCAACCCCACATCAGTGCGCACCTCGTCCAGCTTGCCTGTCAGGGAGGTGGTAGAGACCTGGATTGCCTCAAGGAGCTGCGCCGTTACCTGCGCCAGGGTGAGTTCAGGCTCCTCATGTAGTGGATCGGCGCCATCTTGGACCATGCGTTCTTCCCCAGCGCCGTGTTGTTGGAGCGGGCGGGCAAACTCCTTGAGCTGGGACTGTCTGGTGACCTTTGTCTTACTCATCTCCGGTTCGGGTGCCGGTACCGGTGTGTCAGGTGTCGGTGGTCACAGGATATCTGCAGGATAATAGCTATATTTCAGCTGCAGAGTCGGAGCTCTCTTCAGACACGTCCGTGCATGGCCGCGGCTAGCTCCGCCCCAACTCTCTGTGACTTTACCAGGGAAATGTGTAGCTTAATAACCATCTAGGCCTGGCCTGAATCCCTAGAAGGTCCTACATGTGTTATGGGATCCTTATACAACTTCCCATCTGAGTTTCCTATCTAATTCTCTGGCCCTCAGAATAGAATAGAAAGTCCATCATGTATTATAAAGTCAGCAGCTCATTTCATGTCCCCAAAGTTGAGAATGTGATTTTATTTATGGGAAAAGTGGGCGACCCCCTTCTACCCAATGTACTCCACACACTAATAGATAACAGATACTAACTTGGTGACTGGCTTATACATTTTTATTTAAACTATAGTGTCCCAGAGCACTGTTATGTGGGAGGGCTTAAAGGGGTTTTCAATAAACTAGCATTGCATTGATTTTGTAGGTTCTGTACGTTCTATATAGGCTTTTATTGTTTTTTTTTCTAACTCTTCTTGTGTTCTCTGTGTTTTTTATTTTTACTTCCCGTTATGTAACATTCAATATCTGTTTCCTGTTCCCTCCACTGAACATGATCACAGGTGGAGTCATTAGGTGGGCGGGGCAGGTGGCCCTCCCATAGGCTGGGTGGCATTCCACACTGGTTTTAGCCCTGCCCCTGTAGGCGGAGCAAATATTGAGCTCAGTAGAGGCTGTAGCTGAAAGGGCAGCATGAACTGGAGGAGAGCAGGAGCTGATAGCTACCTTGTTGAAGTCCAACACTCCAAGGCAACAAGACTAAACACTATTCCACCTACACAGTACTTTTCTACTCTACTAGATACATAGTAGATAAAATGGGTTAAACTGCTTGGCAATGTTAACATTTCGATGACCCCTAGATGCTGAGATTTGTCGCTTTTCAGTATTCCCGTCTTCCTTTTATTTTGTTAGCACTTAAGAAGCGCTTGTTGTTGGTAAACGTTATCCTCTGAACATGTCCTCTTTACTCTAAAAGTATATAGGGAATGAAGGAAGACAAGGAGGATGGCGCCTTGTGTAATCCTGTTTGCTAAATAGTAGTTCAGGTTGGTAATATAGGTGGGTTCTCACCTTTTAGCCCCTTGGGCTTTGTGCATATTACCCCAATAAATGAGGGGTATCGTTCGTCATGGAGAAGGCTGCTGGCCGGGTGTCCCAGATGATGGGATGCGTCCACAAGGGGGCATGTTCTTTCAAGGCGATGAGAAGGCAAAGGGAATCTGGAAAGGACTCCTAGCACTGCCAAAAACAAATGTCTCCAAGATGGTGTAGTAGTTGAAAAGTATAATGGCTTTATTGGCAAATAAAATTAGTAATAAAAATAGAAAACAGAAATGAGCAGCTGCAAAGTGAGAGAAGAAGGCCGATAAGGTAAAGACATGAATAAAAATGATTTGTTAGTCTCCAGAAGACAAAATGATTCAGCATTTATTTCACCTAGCCGGATAACCCCTTCAAATCTGTGATTATTACTCCCTGACTAAGTATCATTTTGGCAGTTTAGTGTTTGGTAAGACTTCAGAAGAGAAGGATTTAGAAGTAGAGATCGGTAAATCCAAAGTTATTAAATATAAACTTGCTTGGGTAAAACATGTATCTATAGTAAAAAAAAAAATTATATAAGGACAGACTAGGTGGACCAGACATGTGAATTGAGTAGCAATGAAGTCTATAGGCTGGATGAAGGATTCTAGGATATGTATTTAGATACAAACATGAAGAGAAAAGAGCTGCTGCACCTCACACCTATGGTTGACACTAATGCCTCTCGGCTACATTTAAAAACCAACGCCAGGATATTGGTATATAATTTGATCAAACCATATTGCCTCATGTACCATGTGCAGGTCCCCTGGTTCACACGAGTCCCTACACTCCACACTGTGCTGGTCAGCGACCGATAACCCCGCAAAGCTAGCGCAAGTAGGGAAGGGAGGCCACAGAATGGCCCTGCAACTCCAGTTGGCAGTAAGACCATGTTCACACTTGTGTCGCTTGTAGGCAGCTTTCTCCACCGGCGGCGCCTGATGGGTTTGGGGGGGCCCTTGGGGTTTGGTCCTGTGACAGTGGGGTTGCAGGGCCTTTCCGTGGCCTCCCTTCCCTGCTTGTGCTTGCTCTGCGGTGTTGACGGTCACTGACCGACACAGTGTGGATTTTTAGTGTAGGGACTCATGTGAACTCATGTGACTCCCCTGACATGCACATCATGAACAACATGACACTTACAGAACGCAAGGCCCTTAAAGATCTTATAGATGACCCCACCATCACGATTAAACCCGCGGACAAGGGGGGCTCCATTGTCATCATGGACTCAACCACCTACAGAAATGAAATCCTAAGACAACTGTCTGACACTACAACTTACAGACAACTACAAAAAAAAACGCTATCTGAAATACAAAACAGAATCCACGAGGTCCTGGATATACACTTACAAAAGGGCACCATTGACACTAAGATGAAAACATATCTTACAAAAAACCATCCCATCACACCTGTCATCTACATTCTGCCCAAAGTACACAAAACCCTGACGAATCCCCCAGGTAGACCTATAGTTGCATCTATAGACTCTGCTCTGAGTCCACTGTCTATATGCTTAGAAAAAATCCTTACACCACTGATTAGAAAAACTACCTCCTTCCTACTGGACACGTCACAGTTCCTGGATATCCTGAGAAATACCATAGGTATCTCTAGAGAGACATGGCTGGTAACCATCGACGTGGTAAGCCTCTATACGTCCATAGAACATCAGAAGGGCATTTCAGCCACTAGGTGGCTCCTACAAGATAGCACCTACTCTCAGGACCAATTGACCTTCCTTGACCTTCTAGAAATAGTACTGTACGAAAACTACTTCATGTTTGAGGGTAACTACTACCTCCAGTGCCGTGGCTCGGCCATGGGCGCTAACGTGGCCCCCCCTTATGCAAATGCCTATATGGCATTTTTTGAGGAAAATCATGTATATACACACCCCGATTTCTGCAGATATGCCAAAATTTGGCGCAGATTTATTGACGATATTTTTTGCATATGGGAGGGGCCACGCAACAGCCTTGATGCATTCTTTGCACATCTCAACTCGATATGGCCTGAACTGCAGTTCACCATGAACTGCAGTACCGAAACAGTCGACTACCTGGACACCAGGGTCACCAAAAATACTGACGGGGGCCTCATGACAGATCTCTTCCGCAAAACGACAGACCGCAACAGTTTACTCCACTACATGAGCGCACACCCAGACAGTATAAAAAAAGCCATCCCTAAGTCGCAGTTTCAACGTGTGAGACGCATAGTCACTGACCCCGCAACACGGGAAACACGGCTTAATGAAATGGAACAAAAATTTTTCCAATAGAGGTTACCCTAAACAGATTCTCCAGGAGGCTAGAAATAGCCCCACAAGTAGTGAAGACTCTAATGCTAATCTGAAACGTATCCCATTTGTCCGCCAATATCACCCTCTCAGCCCACGCATTGATTACGTGATCCGTAAACATTGGTCAGTTCTCCAAAAATCCTATCCTCAAATAGAGGAATTTCAATCACCACCACTGATCTGCAATAAGAAAGCTCCTAACCTGTACAACAGCTTAGTGAGAGCAGAGACGAGAACTGACCCCATGACATCTAGCCAAAGGACACTACTACCTATCAGACCGGGCACCTTTGCGTGCCTTCACTGCGCCCAATGCAACAATGTTATGAGAGGTGATGAGATCCGCCATCCGCACACGGCAGACCATACAAAATAAAAGGTCATTTTACCTGTGACACTAAAAATGTGATATATTGCATCAAGTGCCCATGCGGTTTATTATACATCGGCGAAACGATCCAGGCGATACGGGATAGAATCAGCAAACACAAGTCTACAATACTTTGTAAGAACCTCACACTACCTCTGCCATTCCATTTCAAAGAAAAAGGCCACACAGTAGCACAACTCAAATTCAAGGTCTTGGAGAAGGTCACACTACCTAAGAGAGGAGGGGATCTGAAGAAATTATTGCACAGACGTGAGGCCTACTGGATACACACCTTACAAACACTCTCACCAAAGGGACTTAACAGAGAGTATGAGTTATCCAGCATTCTAACCTAAATTTTGTCTTGCCATTATAGACCCCTCAACCATTTTGACTCCAGACTCCCGATGGGGATATGGTCGTCTGCGATGAGGTACGTTCCCCCCCCCCCGACATTCATTTACAGCCTATTTATCATGATCATTTGTTATAGGCAATGCTTTTTGTTCTCGTGTGGCTACTATTTATGTGGTTTGTTCTCGTGTGGTTATTATTTATGTGGTTACTACTGATTTATTTGTATATATTGTACATTACAGTCACTCTGTATATATTATATAGCACTCTCATTCCCCCGGGTCACAGGCCTTGTCTCCCATGCTTTGACGTGCCTGCTATCACTGTGATACGTTACCGCTGTATTATGATGCTGCTCCATAACGTCGCTTCACCTAATATGATGCCGCTCTACTCACCGTACTTCGCTGTATCTCCAAGAAGCTTCAAGCCAACACACAGTATTCTTCAGGCGCATGCGCCGGAGCGCACACACTTCTGTAACGATCTGGACTTCAGTTACTACGAACACAGTTAATTATGTCGCTGGGACTCGGTCACCCCCGCTCCCCACTACTCTTGGTGTCCCCTCGCCCCTTCCCCACTATTTCTCCCCTGTAGGATGGACAGCTATTATGTTTTGTTGTGCTCTGTATCCGGATGTGACAATGTTTTCATTTATGAACATGTGCTTTTGTTTACTGTCACGTCATTATGACGTCACTAATTAGTCACTCCCCTTACTGTTTCGCAGTCTTTCTGTACCTATTTAAACTATCTGTACACACTACTTCATTGAGCTGATGAAGGCAATATGCCGAAACGCATCCTCCTGTACTGTGTGATGTTTTGCACATAATAAATAAGCATATATTTGAATTGGTGAAGTGCCGGGACTTTCTTCTACATCATGTGAACCAGGGGACCTGCACGTGGTACATGAGGCAGTATGGTTTGATTAAATTATATACCAACATCCTGGCGTTGGTTTTTAAATGTAGCAGAGAGGCATCAGTGTCAGCCATAGGTGTGAGGTGCAGCAGCTTTTTTCTCTCCATGTCCGTATTTAGATACATGTATATGTAAGATTATTGTCCCACTTCTTACCACAGTCTCTCTGTCTCTATGACTCCTTAACCCTCCTCTCTCTTTCTCGGGAAGACTAGGGTAGTTTTAACGGGATGTAAAACTAACTTCACAGAGGCTGATGAACCTCAACTGATCCCTGATTTTAAATGTATCCACTATTATACTATGTTTAGTCCATTAAAATAAACGAGCCAAACAGGAACATGTCAGTGTATTTGTCAGCACGCCATTTTGATGGGTTTACGAAGCATACCTGTGCCGTGCAGAAAATACAGTGTGAACAGCAACTTAGCTATAATTTTAAAAGATGACCTGGTGACAACATACTATTCAAAAACTGTTCCAAAACATGTCCATTTTTTCCCTCACAATTTCAGTTGTCGTCGTAGGGCCGATTTTACATCTTTATTTTTCAGGCTGTAGATCAGCGGGTTCATCATGGGGACAATAGCCGTGTTAAACAGAGAGATGATTTTGTGGGGACCTATGTTTCCACCAGATATTGTTACTATGTATTGAAATATGATAGACGAGTAAAAGATGACAACCACCGTGATGTGTGAGGAACATGTGTAGAAGGCTTTACGTCTCCCGGCACTGGAGCTTATCTTTAAAATACATGCGATAATGAAGTTGTAGGGTATTACTGTCAGGACAAGTAAAGTAAATGCATTTGTGCTGCCAAAAATTAGAATGTAAAAGTCCAAAAATGAGGTGTCACTACAGGTAATGTCTCGCATGGGTAACACATCACAAAAATAATGGTCGATTTCCTTAGAAATGTAACAGGTGAACCTTGATATGAACAAGTCAACAGGGACCATCTCTATACACCCAAAAACCCAGCTGACTGAAGCCAACAGACCACAGACTCTACGTCTCATGATACTGTGATAATGTAGAGGCCTACAGATGGCTACGTACCGATCATAACTCATGGCGCCCAATATTGAAAACTCATTACTGGTTAATGTAGAGAAAATAATAAGCTGGGTTATACAGGCCGAGGCAGAAACCATGTGGTTCTGTGTTACAAAAAAAACAAAAATTCTGTGTAGAGTTGTAGTGGAGCCGGATATGTCTATTACAGACAAGTTAGATAGGAAAAAGTACATGGGAGTGTGCAGGTGGACATCAAGACAGACCAGTAGTAGAATGGTGAGATTACCAACAAGACAGATGAGATAAATGACAAGAACCAGAAGGAAGAGGAGAACTTGAAGTTCAGGAACATCTGAGACTCCTTTAAGTCTAAAGCCATCTATCATGGTCTGGTTTGTGGAAGCCATCGATGGTCCTGCTTTTCCTTCCTATAAAGGTATATATGCACATCTATGTGTAATAAAGGCTCATAGGCTCATAGGCTCAATGGCATTGAATCCAAACCCGGGACAGACTAAGGTTTTGTCAGATTTAAAACTTGTTTGTACCCCCGTGTTATACACTAAGTTTAGTACATTTAGATCAAAATGTATAGGCCCAGATGCCAACTTCATGGCCACCTCTGTCAGGTGGGTGCCTAATGACAGAGGTGGCCATGAAGTGGTCACAGCAACCCAATATCTGGAAACCTCACCCCAAAAAGTACACCACACAGTATACTTTTTTAACTAGATCCTGCCTTATGAAATAGGTCTATCGTAGAAGACGGTCTATCCAGAAGATGGAAACCAAGAGAGAAACCACCCAAAAGACAAAATTACTCCTTTTTTTGTGGTTGGGGGTCTATGAATATGTTGCATATAGTAAGTGAACACAAAGAGGTGCCATAATAACAAGACTACTACTTACCATCATATTATGGAAATATTGTATGTTATAAAAAAAAAAACTTATTGTATAACAGAGATTGTAACAGACCGGCACATTATATGACTTACAGTGCAGACAGGACAAGGAGATGTCATAATTTACCTTATTAAATAGTATTAATTAGGAAGTATGAGAAATGACAAAGTAAAACATCATAATAATAATAACGTAAAAGCATGGAAAACGGGATTCTCTGCCACACACATAAGACACCAATACTTATACCATCTATCTGAGCCCTGGGATGAGCGCTCCGGAGATCTGAACTACAAGTGAACCTTCCTGATTTCACTTGGTATACGTAACGCAGTTACTTTAAATTCAGATAAATATCTTTTTCTTCACTTATTAAATGTTTATTAATTTGAGTCATAAAGGAAATACAAGAAACATATTAATGTCATATATTATCTTATATAAGTGTAGGGCAAGAGGAAATGAAAGGGACTAAAGAAACAAAAGCCTTTAAAGGGGTTATCCAGCGCTACAAAAACATGGCCACTTTTGCACCACTCTTGTCTCCAGATTGGGTGGGGTTTTAAACTCGGTTCCATTGAAGTAAATGGAGCTTAGTTGCAAACCATACCTAAACTGGAGACAAGAGTGGGGCACAAGTGGACATGTTTTTGTAGCGCTGGATAACCCCTTTAAGGGCTGAGCCAGTTTTTGCACTTCTGTTTTTTCCACCTCATCTTTAAATGGCCTTAGCGCTTGCATATTTTAACCTACAGACCCAGATGAGCTCTTATTTTTTGCAACATCAATTGCAGTTTCCAATAAATCTCAGCATTTCTCCATAAAATGCTGGGTGTGGTATTCGTCTTTACTTTGTTCGACCTGTGGTAAAAATGAAATATTGTCTATGTTTCTCAAATCAGTAACATTACAACTAAGGGCAATGTATATAACTTTTATTTTATTTGACTGCTTTTGAAAAAATTAAAAACTTAAAAAAAATTGTTTAAAATTGCTTTATTGCCATTATTATAATGCTTTAATTTTGTTGCCTATCGGGTTAATTGAGGCATCAATTTTTGCACCACGATCTGTACTTTTTTATCGGTAGTTTGCCTTTATATGTGACTTTTGATTACCTTTTTTGAGTAGCAATAGCAAATATGTTTATTTATAAAATGGCAAAAACGGGTGATTTAAACTTTTAATATAGGAAGGCTTTTTTTTTAATTTAAAAACTTTTTTTTAATAGTAATTTGTAGTTCCCTGAGGGACTCCTATGAGCTATACGTTGATTGCTCATAGGGATCAATGCAGTACATATGTATGTAATCAGTGATCGATTGCTTCAGGCTTCTTAAGGGAGCCTGAAGCAATCACTGAGCCGAGAACAGCATCAGAGCATCTCTGAGGCCCTGGCCTATAAGTATGACAGATCACCAGCCGAGTTGTGGGGGGAAATCCTATGAATATGTGGTATCCCACCACAGGTCTTGCTATTGGTTACACCCTTCGAAAAAGCCTGTACTTATTGTGTAAAGGTGGTGATGAAGGTAATGATACATTTTTGCCACTAGATGTCTCTGTATTAGATGTATGTATTCAGATGCTGCATGGCTGAAGTGTATAAAGGGATATTGTCTGTTTGTATGTCACATGGATCTGTGAACCTATAGGAATCTGTTCTTCTCTCCTATCATCGCTCTCTTTACTTTACAAAGAGACTCTGTGATTCTTCATCCTACACTGACTCAGCTTAACCCGCAACCTTGCGACACTTCCCCTTTCTGTGTGTGGCGGTTCCGATTGTCCAAGAGGGTCACTACACCACTCTGGACTTCCGTGGCTACACTATTCCAAGGAACCCAGTAGCAGCCCAGCAGGACACTGACCACAAGGGAAAAAGGTACAACCGGCCTTCTAAAATAAAAGCAGGGGTGCAAGCACACCTGTGTGCCTACCCACCACTGGGGTCACGAGATAACACCTTAAGGTCCGGTTGTACCTCGGCCAACCACCACAGGAGTGGCGTCACACAGTACCATCTAGCAAGTGAGCGGCCAATTCTCTGACACATCACCGGGGGCTTACACAACAAATAGACCATCATGGAATGCTTTTATTGGACACTTAAATGCCACTGTCAGTTTTGACTGCAGCATTTAAATGGTTAATTAGCCAGCGCGAACGATCAGTTTGCATCAGCTATTAGCTGCAATTCCCAGCTGTTATGACATCATGAGCCCTCTCTATACTCTCTCAACTGCAGCATGATGGGTCCACCTATTATCTGTTATTAAGGGATTAAGCTACAAACATTAAAGGGGTTATCTAGCGTGGGGGCACGTTTTTGGGGGGACTGGGGAGGAGGTGGCTGAAATAAAAGACGTCCACTTACCTCCCCGGTTCCAGCGGTGGGTCCCGCATCACAGCGCTCCGGTGCCCGGTTCCCAGCCGCTTCCTGGTGTCTGACGCCGCCCGAGACACTACGTAGCGTCTCGGGTGGCGCCAGACACCAGGAAGCGGCCGGGAACCGGGCACCGTGATGCGAGACCCGCCGCTGGAACCGGCGAGGTAAGTGGACGTCTTTTATTTCAGCCACCTCCTACCAAAAAAGTGCCCCCACGCTGGATAACCCCTTTAAGCTAGACAAAACTTAAACATGTCTGGTGTAGGGTGGAAAATAAGGAAATGTTAAAGATGATCCCAGTACCAAGGTTAATAGAAATAGTTACTCAAAGGAATACTCAGAATTATCTGTGATTTACTCAAACTTATGGGACCTGTCCCAGGAAAAGTTCTAGAAAAGGGGTTATACAAGCTAATATTGATCCCATATCAATAACTCATTGGGAAGGAATTTGTAGGAAACTAAATCAATAAAGTCTCAAGTGGATCTGCTGTGCTACTCGACTGTTTAGCTTTGGGCCAAACCAAGAAGTGAAGCTCAAGCAGATGCGAATGCGGAAGCTGGAGTTCTGTGGCTAGAGGACAAGTTCTCTCCACAAGTGTGGCCCCAGTGTGAGCAGAAGCTGGTTCCCAAGAACTAGAAAGAGTCAGTGCAAGGTCTTAGGAATCTGAAACCAACATTTTGCATGGGGAGCTTATCAAGTGGTTCTTACAGGCAAAAAAGAACAGGAAGCCGGAAGGGAACTGTCATGCCCACAGCTCATACCTTCAACCCCGGCCAGATAAAGGTATGTGGCCGTGACAGTAACCCACACTTCCTGTTGCTCTCCCTGCTGCTCTCCAATTTCCGGTCTATACATATTTTTGCTCCCTGCCACTCTTAACGCCAGGTGTACCTTTCTCTGTGCTCCCGTTGCCTTCTTCCCTATCTCAGGCCAGAATGTACTCCCCACCCCCTCCTAGGGCATGCATGCGCCAGCTTTGATGTTATTTAAAGGGCCAGTGCCCTAATTATTGATTAGTGTCAATACACTGCATTACAGTGCAGGTGTACAACAATGCGTGTCTTCTTTGATCCTTTGATTCTATAGGTTACTCTCCCTTTCTTCTCCATCTGGCCCGGACCTCCATAACAAACACAAACCTGCCTTTGCAGAACCTTTCTGGAGAAACATCCTGTGCTCTGCATTTTACTAGCATATGTTCACCCAGTAAGTAGTTTCCCCCATTAAACAGGTATGCCCGGTATCTAGTGTATGCCATTAAGATGGTACCCCCAGTATATAGTTTTTTTTGTTGGTGCCCCCCACAAGATAGCTTCCTCCCAGTAGGCAAATTGTAGGTAGTTGCCCTCCTATACATAATTTTATCCCTGTAGGTAAATGTCCCTGTAAGAAGGTCCTTTTGTAGGTAGGTGACCCTTGTAGGTAGGTGACCCCAAGTCATGTCATGTAAGAAAATCATACAGACACATAAAAAATCATTCAGAAGAGGGGAAATAAAAGTACAACTAAAATATTGTGGTTGTATAAGTGAGAAGAGCCTCCTAGAATTGGGAAAGTGATTGTGTTCAGAATTAGCCGATCACATTTACACTAATGGCATATCGTAGTCAGTACATTGCAGCCATCACTCAAATTTTTTTCTAATTAACCCTAACGCCTAGAAAGTTCAGCTTATCTAGTAGTTTTTTTCCTGGCATTTTCTTAGTTACATTCTACAGTAAAAGCCATGGTCCGTAAACAGCTTAGAGCACATCACAGGGATCAAATAGCTCAAAGATATTATTTAGGAGAAGTATACAAGGCATTATATATATATTGGAACACAGTGGGGATGTCATCAAGAAGTGGATAAAAGAGCTTTACTAGTTGTGCACTGCATGTGACGATCCCCCGTACCCAGAGTGATATATGGTGGAGACAGTATAATACTTTGGGGCTTTTGCAGCTGGAGTTAGGGATTTTGTCAAGGTGTCGGGACATATGAACAGAGAGCTGTCAGAAAAGATAAAGGGAAATTTCAGTATGGCAATTAACCAATTAACCACATCAACTAAAGAATGGCTACACCAGAAGATCAAGGTATTGGAAAGCACAGTCTGAGCCGATCCCTGATTTCAATTAAAAATCTGTGGGATGCTCTGAAGAGGGCGCTGTACACAGCTTACAATCTGATAGGTTTGGTTCTTTTGCAAGGAAGTGGGGCAAGGATTGTTAAATCTAGATGTTTGGTATGCTCTCGGATGATGTTGTAGCCTTAGGACGGCCGGTCACTTGCTAGGTGGAAGTGTGGCGCCACTACTGTGGTGGATGACCGAGATACAGCCGGACCTTAGGGTTTTGTCACGTGACGCCAGTGCCCGGTGAGCACACAGGTGTGATGGCACGCCTGCTTTTAGAGTGTCCCGTGTCCTTCCCATGCCAGGGCCCAGTTAGAACCACGGTGAAAAGCTATCTGAGCTACCTCCTTTCTCCACCAAAGCTCAGCTAAGACTTCTCCTACACGCAAGGGACTAACTTCCTAACCAGCGAGTAAGGTGCGCTGTGGTTGGGTGGGAAAAGTGCAACAGAAGAGGGGAAAGAAGAGAGGTGATAGGACAGAATACAGGAAAGATCCTACTGGCTAACAGAATCTGGTAAATACACATACAAATAACCCTTGAGATACTTCAGCCGTGCAGCTTCCATACTTTAGTTACACAATACAGCGACATCTAGTGGTCATCTCTACTAATACTGGAGCTGCAATAAGACCACACAAACGTACAGACTTTTATGAAGCGTGTAAATAGGAGCAACATCCGTAGTGGGACACCACAGATGTGCAGTCTTAAATAAAGCCCTGCTCCAATTTTCCCTGCCAGTGTTTCTAAAAGGCAACCAACCTTAGTAAAAGTGTCTGGCTCTGGGCCTGGTGCAGGCATTGCAGCACAAATCTACACCTGCTTGGGAGCAGGTGCAGATTTGTATTATCTTGCCACCCCCGACCCCCAACAAACCATCTGGCAAGCGGGGGATACGGCTGGCATATGCCACAGAAAATGTGTGAATCTTCCTCTTTTCCATGATGTACACCAGAAGGTGCATCTAAATGCTCCCCCTAAATGCTGTCATAGATTCACAGAGGAATTGGACCAGTTTATCAGTGTGCATATTGTGTGTGTGCAACCATATTATTTTATTGCTTTATTTTTTATTTTTTCACCTGAAAAGATTTTAGTTCATTTTTAATAACATTAATTAACTTTTCTATTTGAAAGGGGAGACATTATTATCATATAATAGGGCGGCCTAAGCTCTTTACCAAAGCCCTTTTTACATCTTTATTCTTAAGGCTGTAGATCATAGGATTGAGCAGTGGAATGGCAGCTGTGTTAAATAAGGCAAAAAGTTTCTTAAAATCCAAGGTGCTACTTAGGTTCGGGGTCAGATATTGTCCAAAAAGTGTCAAATACAGTAATGTGACCACCGTGACATGTGAGGAACATGTGTAGAAGGCCTTAAATCTTCCAGAGCTGGTCCGTATCCTTAGTATGGCAATTATTATAAAAATATAAGACACAAATGTTAAGAGAAATGGCAAAAGTATCATAGGAAATAATCCTTCTATGAAGAAAAGAGTTTCCACAAAACTGGTGTCTTCACAAGAAATTCTTATCAGAGGGATAATATCACAGAAGAAGTGGTTGATCTCAATAGAAGAATAGCAAGAGAAGCTCCATACTATCCCAACGGGAGGAAGAACTTGCACAAATCCCACAATCCAGCAAACAGAAACCAATATGCCACACGTTCTAGTGTTCATAAGCAGGTGGTATTGTAGAGGCTTACAGATGGCCACATACCGGTCATAACTCATGGCGGTCAATATGGTCAGCTCATGACCTTCTAAAGAACCAAACATGTACATCTGCACCATGCAAGCAAGGAAGGGCACTCTGTTGTCACCAGAGATGAAGTTTGTAAGGATTCTATGTAATGTAACTGTACAACAACAAATATCTACCATAGACAAGTTCCCCAGAAAGAAGTACATGGGAGTGTGGAGACGAGGGTCCCTACAAGCAATGAGAATGGTCACGTTACCAGATATGGTGGTGAGATAAATCAGGAGAACCAGAAGGAAGTTCGGAAGCTGCAGGTGGGGGTCATCCGATATCCCCTTAATAATGAAATATCTGACTGATGTCTGGTTTATTTGCATTTTGGCCAAGATCAGGTATCTGAAAGAAACAATATATCAATATGGTATATACAGAAATATACATAATTTCTTTCAATATATCATCAGAAATACCTCCATTCAGGGTTCCACCCGAGTTTTTTCTATTACAACTTACCTTAAAGCACTATGGCATACAGTCAAAAGGATTGCACTCTAAACCCCTTAGATGCCACAGTCAGTAAAGTATTTAAGGAGCCTAAAAAAGGGAGGGCTTTCATACCTATTTGGCACCCCCATCATCGGCTCATGTAGCATCAATGGCTTTATGATTGGCAGAAGAATTGTTTAGTGTCATTTTCTGCCTTTTAATGTTTGATTGTTTATTAATGTCCTGTCTTTGTTTTTCTGTGTATTTGTTGATGCATTTTATTTTATTTTTTGTGCTGTCTTTCATTAAGACAAACACTCTCCCCTGCGGTACCAGTACTACACTGACATGGTGAGCGGCCCGCATTTTCAGTTCTGACATGATGGGAGCTTGTAAGATTTTGTTGGCCCTCTGCTGATTGGTCTCACTCCTGGTCTACCATAAGTCCTGGGAGAAGCTGAGTACTGGGAACAATTGTTAGGACCCAGGAAAGGGCCTGATTCTGCAACATAGCAATCTGTCAAAAATGTTTCCAAAAATAAAATAAAGTTAAAATATAATTTATCCTGCATATCCTATTTTTCTATATAGTGGTCTGAGATAAATGATAACATTATAACCACCTGCAGCCATCACTAGAGAGACGGTGTTTACTGCAAATTGTTATCAAGTTTTATCCACGATACATTAGCAGCATACATTAGGCTCCTGCTCTTACTTTAGTGTTGACTACAAACAGTCATATTATCATTAAATCAATGTTAATACAGGAATTTCGGAGTTCTATATCAGAAAAACAAAGCTCTGACTAAGCTTTGACTTTCACATGACCCAACATAGGGCCATGCAAGAATGCAAATGAGTACTGATCAGCGAAATTGGCGCTTGTTTGGAGTGTATTTACACGGCACGATTAACCCCTTCCCGCATCAGGGCAGAACTGTACGTCCTGATGGGGGAGGGGCGGTTCAGAGGGGGGGCTGTGTGGCGACCCCGCTCTGAACCGCCACAATCCCGGGTGCTATATGCAGCCCCGGACCACGGTTATTAGCAGGCACGGTCCGATCGCTGCACCAGCTAATTATACATTTAAATGTAGCTGTCAAAACTGACAGCTACATTTAAATGTATTATTTCCCCTTATCCCTGGTGTCTAGTGGGGGATCTCCCCCCGCGCGATGCGATTGCAGGGGGGGGGGGGGGGGGGGATCCCTTCTGCTTACTATCTATCTATCTATCTATCTATCTATCTATCTATCTATCTATCTATCTGGTCTGCTGCAGACCAGAGTAATAGATCAATGATCTGAACGATCATTGCTGTGTTAAGTATACTGCAGTGATCTCTATGGGAGATTATTGCAGTAATACTGAAAGTCCCCCAGGGGGACTAAAAGTAATGTATACTGTAAAAAAATAAGTGTTTTATTATTAAAAACTAGAGATGAGCGAGTAGGGAAATATTCGACTTTAGAGAATTCGAATCGAAGAGGCACTGAGATTAGACTATTCAAACGAATATTCGATCCCATTATAGTCTATGGGAAAAAAAATTGCGTCACTTGGAAATCCAAATTCGACCACTTGGGTCCCCCATGAAACCTCCCTAAACGATGCAAACACCTCCAGAATGACACTGGGACATTAGGGGGAGCATGCCTGGGTGCACCCCACACCCCAAAACTGCAGTATAATGCCACTCTCCGCAGTTGCGAAGTAAAAATATTTGCGAACGCTTTACGAACATTTATGGCAATGTTCACACATTTTGTTCGTATTTCTTGCGCAGCGTTACATATATGATTCCGAAGTGCGTCTGTAGAGCGTCATGTTATTTGCGCGTATCACGCGTCATGTTGTACGAACGTTACTGGAACAGTATGTATGACGTGCCTTTTTCTGGGCTACTGGAATAATATGTATCACGTGCCTTTTACTGGGCTACTGGAACAGTAATTATAACGTGCCCTTTGTGGTGTTAACCAGGGACACTATAAGTCACTTGTACACACAGGGTACTGGAATGAATACAGCTGCTGCTGCTGCTGTTATATCATCTATTTCTTAGCACTGAGAAGCTTTGGATTCAGAGATGACTTTTTCGCTTGATCTTAGCCCTGAAAAGGACTTTTGGGTTCTGTAGTAATCCTGCCTAACCAAAACGCTACTAAAACCTATCTCTCCCTGCTGCAAGATCTTTCCCTGGCTACGTTGAAAGCGCATCTGCGGTCGAGAGGTGGAAGCCAAGTATTTAAAGAGGATGTACCACCAGGTACATCCTCTTTAACCTGAACCCATGGATCGAACCGAGGCCCGGTTCCTGTGCACGGCGCCGTCCTATGCATGAGAACCGGCCGGTGCTCAAGCACTGGAGGCCGGCCGGGCCGCCCCCAGTGGGAGGGGATTACCTCCCCTGTATGACGCGGCTCCATTCATTCTAAGGGAGCCGCGTCATTCTACCGGCAGCCTTTTCTCTCCCATTCACTTCACACAGACCCGGAAGTGAGGGAGTTCTGAAGACCGGAGGTGACGGAGTCACAGGCGGCAGGGGATTCAAGTGCCGATCGTCACCGGAGGGATGGTGAGTATGATCTGTGTGTGTGTCTGTGTTTTTTCTTTTTCCCACGTCCCGCCGGAGTTGTCCTTTAATCATTATCGAGGGCGTGGTTTGCCACTAAAGGAGGCAGCACGCCCGCTGAGCTCCTGTCTACCCAGCGACTTTATAGCGGATATATGCGGCACCGCACCTCTTTTTACTATTTGGGGAACAGCCGCAACCTTTGTCAAGCTGCCCGAGATGAAGACAACTTCCAGACGGGCGTCGGCGGCCGCAAAAAGGAGAATACAGCTATCGCAGCCTACGGCCAAGGCACGGCAAGATGGCGCCGACTGCTTCTTGGAATATCTCCTGCATACTCTCCTAACAGATGTGGAGATGGCATGGCAGGACCCCTCGGCATCCGACACAGCTATACAGCATCAAGAGAGCCCTAAAAGGAACCGGACTCCTTCTAAAGCACAGAAAGAAAGGAACTGGAGCAGTAGAACTGCAGGTACGAGCCAAAACCATCCGACATTTGCATGTGAAAAGAGCTTTCATGGCAGCCGCAAGACGACATACCATATCTTCTCCTACCTATGCAAGCCTCGCTGTATTTCCAGATCTATCGGCAACCACGCTGAGCATACGCAGAGAGTTTGCTCCTATTACTTCCACCTATCCAATATAAATGGGGAGGAGCGGCTGGCCTTGTTATTATGCATAGCTCGGGACCTGTTACCATCCCTAATGTGGAAGCCGGCACCCATCTTATACACGCCGAGTCACCACTTAATACTTGCTCATGTTGCATTATGCGTTTTTTTCCCTTGTTTTCCTGTCCTACCCCCTGTTGAACCCTCATGTTTCTGTCTAATCCCTGATGTTCTACTATACCATTATATGCTACCTGTTATGAACATATTATTTCTTCTGTACTATATTCCGGCTACGTAATTGCTTATACATACACAGTGTTCTTTGTTATCTGATGATGCTACCTAGACTTCATTTGAGAAACATTTCCAGTCTTCTTGTATTCTCTCCTACTTTGTCTGTTAGAAAACTTGAAAAATCCTTTCAATAAAAATTATTGAAACATTTAATCATTATCAAATGATAAATTTTGAAGCCTTCTCTAAAGACACGATCAGCTCGGCTCAAAGTGGTCAAAATAACAATACAACTACTAAGTAATTCATTGAAACAATATCCATCTGCTCTATAAAGAAATAAAGAAGAAACGTGTAACCCAAAGAAACAAAGTGCAGTTATAGGGAGATTGTAATAAACAGGCACATTATATAACCTACGATGGCTACTGTACTAGAAGATGTCATCATTCACCTTATATAATAATAGAAATGAAGAAGTAAGAGGAATCACAGAGTAAAGAAATCATAATGATAAGACGATGTACATAAAAGGTCTCCAGGGGTTACATGGAGAGCCGGATCCTCCATCACATACGAGACACCAACCCTTATACCGTCTATCTGAGCTGTGGGATGAAATCTCGAGAGAGAAAGAGCTGAACAAGCAGTGAACCCTCCTGATTTCCCTTTGGACTTTCAGCAATTACTTGTTATTTATCTTTTATTACCTGCTGATTACTATTCTGCCCTTTACACTCATTCTGCTTTAGCTATAATGGAAATCAACTCCATATAATATGATCTGTGAGGCCAGGTGGACATTTGTGTTGGAGGTCTCCATTGCAGGTTTTTGTCCAGTAAAGTGCAAGACTCCATACTGAAAACCGGACCTCTTTAAAGCGGTGATCCAGGGTTTCAGAATGTGTTATATACTGTATTGCTGCCCTGTTGGTAAACATATTAAACATGTTATACTTACCTCTCAGCGTTCCCCCGGTGTCCTGATGCACTGTTGCCAGTGTCCCCCACTGACTGCAGCTTTGCTACTTCCAAGATGAACTTGATTCAGGAGTGACAGCCCGCTCAGCCTTGATGGCATGAGATGGGACTTGTCTTTATTTGTGATGCGAGAATAGTATTTGATCGAATAGCTATTCGATCGAATAGTAATCTATTCGTGCTATTCGAATGCGTTCGAATGTTTGAACAAAAAATGCAATAAAAATTTGATTTGCCTCCTACCCTCCATGGCGCTTTTTTCCAGCCAATAAGCATGCAGGGGGGGGGGGGGGGGGGGGGGGGGGGAGGGACAGGCACTAGGAATAGGCAGGACTTAAAAAAAAAACCTCTAACTGTGATTGGCTGGCTAAACCATGTGACCTCCTGAATATAAGAATAGTGATTTCAGATTCTTGTCAGTTGCTGGTTGGAGCTAGAGAGGGACAGACTGTATACCAGGGAGAGAGAGCTTTTAGGTGAAGTTAGGTAGGAAGGGACCCCCAAAAACCCTTGTTAGGGCTAAAAGTATAAAAACCTTATATTTAGAAGCTGTTGTGAGACAGGCAGTGTGTTTAGAGATCTACTGATACAGCTGTATACTATGAGTGTAGGATAAAACCTTTTATCTTGCTACTACTCTGTTACAGGACGCAGTTGACCAGTCCCTTAATTTTATTATTGTAAAAACAATTAGATATCCGGTATATGGCTGTATACTGTGAGCGCAGGATAATACCTGTTATCTTGCTACTACTGATTTGTAGTTATCGTTCATTTTTGTTATTACGTTTTTTACACTGCACCTGACCTGATACGTACAGTACGTATATGCGTACTGCTAGACCGAAACGTACGCTTCTACTTCATACTTTCTACATTCATAATTTGTTCGTGAATCTTCGGCGTACACTTGGGAAAATTGGGATGTTGGCTCATCACTAGTGTTAGATGATTCCAGGCATACTTCCCCTGCTGTCCCTTATGCATCCAGAGGTGTTGGCATCATTTCCTGAGGTGTCATTGTGCACTTGGTGACCTCCTAGTGGTCGAATATTGATGTCCAGGTAAAAAGTATTTTTCTCCCATAGACAGGCCCGCTCCTGCCATGAGGCAGACTGAGGCTTCAGCCTCAGGCGGCAGCTCCTGTGTTCCTGCAGGGGGCGGCACAATCTTCTCTGCCACTGTCATTTTAGTGAAGTTTAACGTCACTAAAATGACAGCAGTCCCGACCCCTATCAGTGCTGAGTGCCTGGCCGCCCCCTGCCGCCCTCCCCAGGAACTGCCGGGCTTCGTCTCTCTGATGTGTGACGTCACCTGGCAGTCTTCCTGAGGATTGGGTAGGAGCCTGCACAGCCGGCCACAGCGGCTCCACATGCTGATCCCTCCTCCTCCCCAGTACTAGTGAGTATAACAACGAGAGAAAGGGGGGAGGCTGGTGGCTGAGGGTCATGATTGTTTGTAAGGGGGAAGGGGGAGGGTCTGGAGGGGGGTCCCGACAATTGGGGGTGGGGGAGCAGGTCTCAGACCCAGGAGGGAGCCATGTGCCAGGTCTGTAGCTCTGGGATTACAACTGTGTGGTGCTCTGTGTGGATGTGTGAGCTACAGGCAGTGCAGTGTGCTTATAGGAGAGTGTGCACACTGAAGAAAGCACATAATCCGTCTTTGTGACAACAGACTGATAATAGCAGCAAACACAAGACTCGGCTCCTCCAGCAAGTTGTATCCTGTCAGTGTGTGCTCCCCCTCCTCCTGCCTGTGCTGGACCCCAGCCCCTTCATTACTATAGTGTACAGACTGGGGCATAGTGCTGGAGGTGGTGGTATATAGCAGCACATGTGATATATACTGTATATGTACTCTGGGGCATAGTGCTGGAGGTGGTGGTATATACTGTATATGTACACTGGGGCATAGTGCTGGAGGTGGTGGAATATACTGTATATGTACAGACTGGGGCATAGTGCTGGAGGTGGTGGTATATAGCAGCACATGTGATATATACTGTATATGTACAGACTGGGGCATAGTGCTGGAGGTGGTGGTATATAGCAGCACATGTGATATATACTGTATATGTACTCTGGGGCATAGTGCTGGAGGTGGTGGTATATACTGTATATGTACACTGGGGCATAGTGCTGGAGGTGGTGGTATATAGCAGCACATGTGATATATACTGTATATGTACAGACTGGGGCATAGTGCTGGAGGTGGTGGTATATAGCAGCACATGTGATATATACTGTATATGTACAGACTGGGGCATAGTGCTGGAGGTGGTGGTATATACTGTATATGTACACTGGGGCATAGTGCTGGAGGTGGTGGTATATACTGTATATGTACACTGGGGCATAGTGCTGGAGGTGGTAGTATATAGCAGCACATGTGATATATACTGTATATGTACACTGGGGCATAGTGCTGGAGGTGGTGGTATATAGCAGCACATGTGATATATACTGTATATGTACACTGGGGCATAGTGCTGGAGGTGGTGGTATATAGCAGCACATGTGATATATACTGTATATGTACACTGGGGCATAGTGCTGGAGGTGGTGGTATATAGCAGCACATGTGATATATACTGTATATGTACACTGGGGCATAGTGCTGGAGGTGGTGGTATATAGCAGCACATGTGATATATACTGTATATGTACTCTGGGGCATAGTGTACATGTATATCCACTTGTGCTGCTATATATCACCTGAGAAGCTGAGGTGTGTATGATGAGGTCCTGCAACAGCTGAGGTGTGTATGATGAGGTCCTGCAGCAGCTGAGGTGTGTATGATGAGGTTCTGCAGCAGCTGAGGTGTGTATGATGAGGTTCTGCAGCAGCTGAGGTGTAGTATGAGGTCCTGCAGCAGATTGGGTGTAGTATGAGGTCCTGCAGCAGATTGGGTGTAGTATGATGTTCTGCAGCAGCTGAGGTGTATTATGATGTTCTGCCGCAGATGGGGTGTATGATGAGGTTCTGCAGACCTTTATTTTTTTTGCCTCAGGCAGCAGAAAAGCTAGAAACGGCCCTGCCCATAGACTATAATGGGATTCGTTATTCGTTCGAATATACTTATATCGGGGGCTATTCGAATCGAATTTCGAATTTTTAAATATTTCACTATTCGCTCATCTCTAGTCTTTATGCTCCGCCCAATCCAAGGAACTAGATATACAAGAGGAGGAAGAAGGCAGCAGCCATAGCCAATAATAGGGTATTCCCACTTCCCACTTCCAATAGGCTACTAATTTGTAGTCACAGATCGCAGTTCTAATGGAACTGTGCTAATAAGGAAAAGAGGAAAATAAAGAGCAGGCAGGCATCACCTATAGGCATTGATTTACATATTGGGTGAGATTTATCAAGGAATCTTACAGTAGGGATGTTCTTTATTGCCCAGAGCAACCAATCACAGCTCAGCTTTCAAATATTCACGGTAAAATGAAAGCTAAGTGTTGACTGGTTGCTCTGAGCAGTAAGGAACATTCCCACCATAAGACTGTGCGATACTTGACTAGATCTTTAGAGAGTGGGAGAAATAAGAACACAACTAAAGGTCCAATGAGACAAAGTGAATTTTAACTATAAACGATCGCAAACCTGAAATCGTTCCCAATATTACACAGAGGGATAGTCGTTAGTTACGATCGTTTACTCCATCTGATCCCAGCAAATGAAGGAATGATGTGGAATAATGGTACGTTTACACGGAACGATAATTCGCCCGATCGTACGATTAACGATGTCGAAGTGACAATGTGTTTTTCATTACGATCAGCGTTTAGACGGTGTGATATATCATACAGAAAATTTGTTTTGCGATCGTTTTGCCATCGCTTAAGCCCATCTCACACATAGGGTATATCGGTGAACGACTGTTTACACGGAACGATCTGCAAATTTTTTGCGAACGATCAACGACGATTTGAGAACTTGTTGAAAGATCAAAATGAACGATTTATCGCTCTTCGCTTGATCGTTCGCAGCGTTTACACGTACGATTACCGTTAGAATTCGATCGTTATCATGCGAATTTGCACGATAATCGTTCCGTGTAAACGCAGCATTACACTGAACGATTAGTGAACAAATGCGAAAATACAACAAACGAATAACAATGACTTTGGTATCGGCACCAAATAAACGATTTCTCGTTGGTCAGTTGATCGTTGCCTGAAATGACACAAAATGACTATCATTTAAATTCGAACAGTTGTTCACACAAAATAATCACCCTATGTAATAGGGCCCTTAGGGTCTTATTCCACCGGACGATTATCGTTCAAATTATCGTTAAACCGAACGAAAAATTGTTGATCGCTTTATAAGACCTGGACCTTTTTTTATTGCTGCTCGTTCGCAAAACGTTCGCATTGAATAAGACGTCATTCGGTCGTTCGCAGTAGATATGAACGCAATAGCGAAGAAATAGAGAAGAAAAAAACGATCGCAAATACGATCATAAGTAACGATTATCGTTCCATTGAAATGAGTGAACGTTTTCAGGTCTTTTGCAATAGCGGTCGTTTGAGATTGTTAATCGTTAACGATTATGCGAACGATAATCGTCCGGTGGAATAGGGCCCTCACTCTCTTTGCTGTGGTCGTCTGTAGACACGTCTGTAGATTGGGGGGAGCTCTGGTAAAATAAAAGCTGAGCTATGATTGGTTGTTATGAACAACAAAGGACAAAGTCCTTATACTAGATTGCTTAATACATTTTCTTAGCCTTAAAGGGGCACTGTCCCTTTTTTATATATTTATTTTTAAACAAATCAAAAGGAGTTGTGTCTGCAAGAAGCTTTGTAATATACATGTTTAATTTTTCTCTTATGTTTTCTATATTGTAATCAACCTTAACCCCTTAAGGTCAAAGCCAATTTTCGTTTTTGCGCTTTTGCTTTTCCCATTTTATGTTTAAAAGTCCATAGCGCTTGCATTTTTTCACCTAGAGACTTATATGAGCGCTTATTTTTTGCGAAACCAATTGTACTTTGCAATTACAGGCATAATTTTTCCATAAAATATGTTGTGAAACCGGAAAAAAATCATTTGCACTGTCAAATTGAAAAAAAAAACGAATTTGTTTTGATTTCGGGGAGTTTTGCATTTACGCCGTTCGCCCTATGGTAAAACTGACTTGTTATGCATGTTCCTCAAGTCGTTACGATTACTATGATATATAACATGTATAACTTATATTGTATCTGATGACCTGTAAAAAATTCAAACCATTGTTAACAAATATATGTCACTTAAAATCGCTCCATTCCCAGGCTTATAGCGCTTTTATCCTTTGGTCTATGGGGCTGTGTGAGGTGTCAGTTTTTTTCTACCGGTACCTTGATTGCGCATATACGACTTTTTGATCGCTTTTTATTACATTTTTTCTGGATTTGATGCGACCAAAAATGCGCAATTTTGCACTTTGGGATTTTTTTGCGCTTACGCCGTTTACCGTGCGAGATCAGGAATGTGATAAATTAATAGTTCGGGCGATTACGTGTGCGGTGATACTAAATATGTTTATTAATTTATTTATTTATTAATTTATTTTATAAAATGGGAAAAGGGGGGTGATTTGGACTTTTATTAGGGGAGGGGATTTTTTATTAATAAAAACACTTTTTTACTTTTTTTTTACATACACTAGAAGCCCCCCTGGGGGGCTTGTATATACATAGCACTGATCTCTCATAGAGATCAATGCTGTGTATATACACAGCAAAGATCCATTAGATCGGTCATAGATTGCTATGGCCTGCTTCAGGCCACAGCAATCTATTGCCGAGCCGGGATCAGCATCATTCCGACGCTGAGGCCCGGCACGGGCAGAAGAACGGATCTCCCCCCCGCGATCGCATCGCGGGGGGGAGATCCGTGCCACTAGACACCAGGGATGCACGGAGGAATGCACTTCAATGCAGCTGTCAGGTTTGACAGCTGCATTGAAGGGCTTAATTAGCCGGCGCGGCAACGGGACCAGCGCCGGCTAATAGAGGCACTGCCCGGCTGCAGATTGCAGCCGGGATCGGTGCCATTCAGAGCGGGGTCCCGGCGGGACTCTGAACACCCTCTGCGGCACCATGACGTATCAGATACGTCATGGGTCGCTAAGGGGTTAAACTTGTGGCCATTAGGTACCTCCCTTTTCTCAGTCTGCAGACGATCTGTGTTTTTTTCTCTTTTCAAAAAAAGAGACTGAACAGAAGTGGTTGTCCTGGCATAACAGTGAGTTTGTGCAGCTTGGAATGAGAGTGTGTGTGTGATAGTGTGAGCTATATACTATTTTTTACAGGTGTAAGCGATTGTCCTTCTGGCATGGTGATTGCCCGTTATGAAAGTTTTTACTTTATCTTTCTTACCTGTTTGGTGTTGTTATGGTGGCGGCCGCGGCATGCTGCGGCCGCGCTGTGGCCCCCGATCCCCTCTCACCTCCTGCTGTGGCCGGTCTGCCACCCCTGGCCGCAGCTGTTCTGCATCCTCCACCCGCTCTCTCTCCGGCGCACGTGTCCCCAGCTCCTAGGGCGTGTGCGCGCCATCTCTGCTTCAATTTAAAGGCACAGTACATCCCTTATTGGTAGTTGCACCAATCACCTCCCATATAAAAGGACACTTTTCCCTGACCTTCCCTGGTGGAGCCTCTGCATGCTTCCCTTAGTGTGTGGCTCCAGCTCACGTTGTTCCTGCCCGTGTTTTCAGCTGTCTGTGCTTCCAGCTGTGAGTCCTGCTGTTATGCCGCTGTCTATCCACGTGATTCCTGCTGCACCTCGCTTGCCGTCGTGAGCAAGCCCAGCCAGGGGTTGCGACCTGGGGGTCGCCTGCCGCAGCAAGTCCATCCCGCTTTGCTGAGGGCACTGGTGAAGACCAGCGGCCTGTTCGAATCCGCTCCATGGTGTGGTTATGTCAGCGCTAGCAGTGGTTCAACGGATCCGCGACTCCAGTCGTTACAGGTGTTGACAGCAACATTTCTTGTTACAATGTTTTTACCTAAATGGTCTTTCTCAAGTATAATTGTAGCCACCCAATACATTTTTAGTTTATTCTTTTAGATGCTTAGCGCTTCCCCTTCCTCCAGGGTATTAAAAAGGATACAACCCCAGATTATACGGGCCCGAGCACTTTACTTCATTACCCCTAGGTAGACAATATTGTGTATGAACTAAATATTTATTTCACCAATAAATTCTCTTTTTCACTGCATCCTAAACTGTCGGCCACGTTTGTCAACTTCCTCTTAGTTTTCCTTTCTCGATGAAGGAAATGTCAAAAATAAAAAGAAGAGTAAAACATAAAACCAGCAATTTTTTTTATTATAGTGAAAATCAAATAGTTGTTAGTGAACATAATAATAATGGGGTCTCCATAGCAAAACTCTGTATAGAAACTCTCTGCTAGTCCACCCCTTAATAACATTGAATAGGATTTCAATTTGCAGTGGCAGAACACTATAATCTTCACATGATTTTAACATTGTCCAGGCTCTTTCTCAAAGCTTTTTTCACATCTTTATTTTTAAGGCAGTAGATCATTGGGTTGAGTAAAGGGACGATGGCCGTGTTAAACAAAGCAAAAAGTTTCTTGAACTGCAAGGTGCTACTTAGGTTTGGGGTCAGATATTGTCCAAAAAGTGTCATGTATAGTAATATGATCACCGTGAGATGGGAGGAACATGTGTAGAAGGTCTTCAGTCTTCCTGAGGTGGTCCGTATCCTTAGTATGGAGTGTATTATAAATATGTAAGACACAAACATTAGAAGAAATGGCGTTATTATCATGGGGAATAGTCCTTCTATGAAGATGAGCGTTTGGATAAAAGTTGTGTCTTCACAAGAGATTCTTATCACCGGGATTATGTCACAGAAGAAGTGGTTGATCTCAAGAGTATAATAGCAAGAAAAACGGCATACTATCCCAAATGGAGGAAGAACTTCCACAAATCCCACAATCCAACAGGCAGCAGCCAATATTCCACACGTTCTAGTATTCATAAGCTGTTGGTATTGTAGAGGCTTACAGATGGCCACATACCGGTCATAACTCATGGCGGTCAATATAGACAGCTCATGACCTTGTAAAGAACCAAACATGTACATCTGCGCCATGCAAGCAAGAAAGGAAACACTGTTATCACCAGAGATGAAGTTTAAAAGGATCTTATGCAAAGTAACTGTAGAAAAACAGATGTCTACCACGGACAAGTTGCCCAGGAAGAAATACATGGGAGTGTGGAGACGAGGGTCCCTACAAGCAATGAGAATGGTCGCGTTACCAGATATGGTGGTGATGTAAATCAGGAGAACCAGAAGGAAGATCAGAAGCTGCAGGTGGGGGTCATCCGATATCCCCTTAATGATAAAATATCTGATTGATGTCTGGTTTATTTGCATTGTGGCCAAGATCAGGTATCTGAAAGAAAAGTTACATTAATATATTTATACGGACAAAAAGAGAAAGGAGCGATGCACCTCACACCTATGGCTGACACTAATGCCGCTCGGCTACATTTAAAAACCAATGCCAGGATGTTGGTATATAATTTGATCAAACCATATTGCCTCATGTACCACGTGCCGGTCTCTGATCCCTAACCAAAACAACACTGTGCCGGTCAGTGGACACAAACCCGGGAAAGCGAACGCAAGCAGGGAAGGGAGGCCTGCAATCCCAATGTCACAGGACCACACCCCAAGGGCCCCTCCAAACCCAGCAGGTGCCGCCGTGGCAACAAGCAACAAGTGACCACCAAGCAACACAAGTGTGAACATCGTCTTACTACTCACCATTGCTCTTTCAGGTAGAATAGGAAGAATAGGAGGTACTTGCCATGTGTGCACAGGTGCTTCCTGCTAATTGGAGTCACATGGGTCTTACCAGGAGGAGTGCAAGCCACTCAGAAAAGGGAGACAAGTAAAATACGGACAAAAAGAGAAAGGAGCTTTATAAAAAGAGAAAGGAGGTTTTTAAATGTAGCCGAGTGTCAGCCATAGGTGTGAGGTGTTGCAGCTCCATTCTCTTTTTGTCCGTATTAATATATTTATACTGAAGTATACATCATTAGTTCTTTAATTCATGCTCCCTGACATTACGGATTGCTTATAGGCTTTAGAATTTAGTTATACCAGGAGAAATGAGCTGGTAGAGTAGATCAACAGCAGGATCCCAGTAATTATTATCCAAAAGGTTCCCCCAGGAACTAAGGACACAGGCTACTTTACCCATATGAGGCCTTGGTCAATAAAGGCAACATTTTTAGATTCTCAAGATTTTATGGAAGTCCCCCTGTTACCTCATTGGAACCTCCTTGATAAGATCAGATAGTCTCAATGGTTTACCATGGAAACTAGGGTAAAACAATGGCTCATCATCTACCATAAATAAACAAAAACCAGATATACAGTATAAATACAAATTCTGAAAAAAATAATGGTGCAACTGTTGCTCATACAGAAATTACATGTACTGTTCCTCAAAATGGAACTAATAAAAGCTACAAAATACAAAACAACAACAATAAAAAGCAGGTGTTAACAGAGCTAAATTGACTCAAAAAATGATTATGGCTTTGGGAACTTGTAAGTGAATTTTTGCTTTGATGCATTTTAGCCTTTATTAATGAACATTCTAAAGCCTTATACAACTTTTCAGCCGTCAGAGTTTCAATTGGCGTAATATAGAGCTTCAAATCTCCTGCATAGCCAAAAAGATGTAATTGTAGAGTTACAATTCCTTAGGCTTTTGGTATGTCCATCTAGATTATGAGTGTATTACTGACAGACAATAACACCTTAAGGCTATGTTCACACTACGTAAAACTGCGGCCGTAGTTCTCGCCGCAGAACTACGGCCGTAGTTTTGAGGGGTGGAACATAGCCTTATTTTCAATGGGATCCCGGCCGGAGCGTACACACATCGTGCATTTAAATGTAAAAGCAGAATTTGTAACAAAAAAAAATGTAAATACAAAAATATTTCTTGACCAAAAAATTATTTTATTTTTCAAAATGGTTAAAAGAACATCATTTAGGGCAGCTCGGCAATGTGAACAACCCGAACAATACGGTAACACATTATGGAAACTACATTGCAAACAAGTAAAAAAATAAAAATAAAATAACAGCAATAGAATTTTTTGTTTTTGTTTTTTTTCGTTTTTTTCATCCCTCTTTAAAAAAGAATAAATAAAAGTTAATTTATACTTTTACACAAACTTCCATACGGCAAAATTAAAAAACAAAGTTATGAACTTCTATGGAAACTTTTTTATTATGAAATCTGCAACTATGCAAAACAAGACAAACATAAAAAGGGGGAAAAAACTATACATAATTAGTATCGAAATAAACAAATAATCAGTTGTATGTACAGCCCATGATGCCATTCAAGAACACAACGCATGCAGTATAAAACAAGCCCTAGTAAAGCTATGCTAATTGAAAAAAATAATAATTAATTGATATGGAAAAATGTAATTTATTTCTTTACTCATTTTCAAAATACAAAAAAAAAAAAAAATTCAAGTTAATAGTGTTTTTTAGAATTTCTTTTTGGCCTAAAAATTTTGTTAAATTTATTGTTATTATCTAGTTAGTTAGTAACACCAATAACCTGCACGATACCAATACACCATATAGTAAGCCACAATCTCTACTCTCATACGTCCAGTCGGCTCTCCCTACCTGATAATGTTTATTATATTGTAAGATTTGGATCAGTCCGGTGCTCTCTGTAGCCAGCTCTCTCTTCTGTAGTTAGCACTTAATCCAGCTGCTAATAAATATCCGCCTGTACATATAGTGTTCTTTATGTGATAACTGATCCCAGTAGATTACTCCTGGGTGACTAAACATCACATGCGTAATTGGTGATTTAAAATAAATTTTAGATAATTTTCATTTCTCATAATGAACACAAGTACTGTCTCCATTCTCCTGAGTGTGGAACAAAGCTTCCAAAGAAACCAGTCACACATTATCATTGAAGACGATTTCTCTGCTGTATTTTATGTGATTACAGGAACTATTCTGTGCTGATCAATTTCATACAAATATTTTTATAGTGTTAAATATTTTTTTATATTGAGTTCTAAATTTTGTTGAGTTACATAACATACCGGGCGGCTGCAGTCCCCACTAAGAGGGAGATTTATCATAAGGCTGCGTTCACACTACGTATATTTCAGTCAGTATATTTCAGTCAGTATTGTAACCAAAACCAGGAGTGGATTAAAAACACAGAAAGGCTCTGTTCACACAATGGTGAAATTGAGTGGATGGCCGCCATTTAATGGCAAATATTTGCTGTTATTTTAGAACAACGGCTGTTATATTGAAATAATGGCCGTTATTTACTGTTATATGGCGGCCATCCACTCAATTTCACCAGTGTGTGAACAGAGCCTTTCTGTGTTTTTAATCCACTCCTGGTTTTGGTTGCAATACTAACTGAAATATACTGACTGAAATATACATATAGTGACTGAAATATACATAGTGTGAACGCAGCCTTATAAAGGTGTAAAATAGTATTGTCTTATTTGCCCCTGGCAACCAATCAGATTCCACCTTTTTTTCAATGAGGAATGAAAAGTGGAATCTGATTGGTTGCTAGGGACAACTAAGACAATTCTACTTTACACCAGTTTGATAAATCTCCCAATACGTGTCCCAATTTTAGCAGCACTCCACCACAAACTTGATAGCAAATTTCCATTCTTATTAGTTGGCAAGACAGCTGTTCCCCCCACCCCCAGGCCCAGTGCAAGTTTCGACTGGCAGATCCTTGGGCCTGTGGTGATGTGCCCCCCAGTCTGTGCTGTTACTGTCCAAGGGGGGGGGGGGTTAATTTTTGACTCGGGCAGCTTGAGGAGACAGCAATCAACATCTACCACCCATCGAGTGTCAGCCACCGAATAGTGGCTGCTTCTTTACCTGCAGGATCGAAGTCAAGAAATACTATTTCTAATGTTAACTAACACAAGAATAATGACACCTCTTACTGGTTATAAGCTCCCACTCCATGCCCAGACTGGTTTGGTTAGAAGGATCTTCCCAACAGAGCATGACAATATAAAATATTATTACAGTCATTGACAAAAGTTTTGAGAATGACACAAATATTATATTTTCCCATGATCTGCTGCCCTCTGGTTTTTATGTGTGTCTGTCAGATGTTTTTATCACATACAGAAATATAATTTCATCATATTATTAGTAACAAAAGCTTATACTGACAGCTAGAATGAGTTACTGCAGCAAGTCAATATTTGCAGTGTTGACCCTTCTTTTTCAGGACCTCTGCAATTCTCCCTGGTTGCTCTCAATCAACTTCTGGAGCAAATCCTGACTGATAGCCGTCCATTCTTGCACAATCAGTGCTTGCATTTTGTCAGAATTGATGATTGACCACAAGTTCTCAATGGGATCAAGATCTGGGGAGTTTCCAGACCATGGACCCAAAATCTCTATGTTTTGTCTGGAAAAGGCATTGTTGATCACCAAACTGCTCTTGGACGGTTGGGAGAAGTTGCTCTTGGAGGACATTCTGGTACCATTCTTTATTCATGGCTGTGTTTTTATGCAAGACTGTGAGAGAGCCGATTCCCTTGGCTGAGAAGCAACCCCACACATGAATGGTTTCAGAATGCTTTACAGTTGGCAAGAGAAAAGACTGGTGGTAGCGCTCACCTTGTCTTCTCCAAATAAGCTGTTTTCCAGATGTCCCAAACAATCGGAATGGGGATTCATCAGAGAAAATGACTTTACCCCAGTCCTCAGCAGTCCACACCCTGTACCTTTTGCAGAATATCAGTCTGTCCCTGATGTTTTTTCTGGAGAGAAATGGCTTCTTTGCTGCCCTCCTTGAGACCAGGCCTTGCTCCAAGAGTCTCCGCCTCACGGTGTGTGCAGATGCCCTCACACCTGCCTGCTGCCGTTCCTGAGCAAGCTCTGCACTGCTGGTAGCCCGATCCTGCAGCTGAAACACTTTTAAGAGACGTCCTGGCGCTTGCTGGTCTTTCTTGGGCGCCCTGGAGCCTTTTTGGCAACAATGGAACCTCTCTCCTTGAAGTTCTTGATGATGCGATAGATTGTTGACTGAGGTGCAATCTTTCTAGCTGCGATACTCTTCCCTGTTAGGCCATTTTGTGCAGTGCAACGATGACTGCACGTGTTTCTTTAGAGATAACCATGGTTAACAGAAGAGAAACAATGATGCCAAGCACCAGCAACCTTTTAAAGTGTCCAGTGGTGTCATTCTTACTTAATCATGACAGACTGATCTCCAGCCCTGTCCTCATTAACACCCACACCTGTGTTAATGGAGCAATCACTGAAACAATGTTAGCTGGTCCTTTTAAGGCAGGGCTGCAATGATGTTGAAATGTGTTTTGGGGGATAAAATTCATTTTCTAGGCTAATATTGACTTTGCAAGTAATTGCTGTTAAGCTGATCACTCTTTATAACATTCTGGAGTATATGCAAATTGCCATTTTAAAGCAGTTTGAAGCAGTAGACTTTTCTGTGGAAGCATGCCACTATGAGCGGTATTCCTTTTGTTAAAACTTGACCAGCTGACATATCAATAACCTCCTCCTTCTTTGACTGCATAGTTTCATGGATCCTACTTATTCGGGCTACAGTAAGGTAGAACATCAAATAAGTCCTTCTTTACGGTTTAACCCTTAGAGGACCGGGCCAATTTAAATTTTTGCATTTTAGTTTTTTCCTCCTTGTGCTTAAAAGGCCATAGCACTTACATTTTTTCACCTAGAAACCCATCTGAGCCCTTATTTTTTGCACCACTAATTGCACTTTGCAATGACTGCAAAAGCAGTAAAAAAATTAAATGTGTGGTGAAATTTTTTATTTGGAGGGTTTTTGTTTTTACGCCGTTTGCCCTGGGGTAAAACTGACTTGTTATATATGTTTCTCAAGTCATTATGATTACAATAATATGTAACATGTCTCACTTTTATATTATCTGATGGCTTGTAAAAAATTCAAACCATTGTTAACAAATATATGTCACTTAAAATCGCTCCATTCCCAGGCTTATAGCGCTTTTATCCTTTTGTCTATGGGGCTGTGTCAGGTGTCATTTTTTGCGCCATGATGTGTACTTTCTATCGGTACCTTGATTGCACATATACGACTTTTTGATCACTTTTTTATTACAATTTTTCTGGATTTGATGCGACCAAAAATGCGCAATTTTGCATTTTGGGATTTTTTTGCGCTTACGGCGTGTACAGTGCGAGATCAGGAAGGTGATAAATTTATATTTTAGGTGATTACACACGCGATGATACCACACATGTTTATTTACTTTTATTAAAAACATGGGAAAAGGGGGGTGATTCTAACTTTTATTAGGGGAGGGGGCTTTTTACTAATAACATTTTTTTTTCTACACTTATACTAGAAGACCCTCAGTGATAAGGCTTTTTCCCTTTGGGGTTAGGGTTATTCCCCCCTGGGGTAAGCGTTATTCCATCTAGGGTTAGGGTTATTCCCCCTGGGGGACTTCTAGTATAAGTACACTGATCTCTCATTAATATCTATGCTGTATAGTTGTACTGCATAGATCAATGAGATGGGCACTCAATTGCTTTCGGCTGCTGCAGCCGAAAACTGCCGAGTGCCAAGCCAGTATCAGCTCCATTTCGGTGCAGACCCCAGTCGGATAAGGACACGATGATCGCCCCTCCGCGATCGCGTCGCGAGGGGGCAATCCCCCCACTAGACACCAGGAATGAGGCTGCATATAGTAATCAGATGCAGGTGTCAACTTTGACAGCTGCATCTGATTACTTAATTAGCGGGCACAGCGATTGGACCGTGCCTGCTAATAGCCGCAGTCCTGGGCTACAAGTGGCACCCGGGACTGCGGCGGTTCAGAGCGGGGCTGGCGTGCGGCCCCACTCTGAACAATCCTAGGTGGCCCAGGATGTACCTGTACGCCCAGGGTTGTCTAGGGGTTAACCCTTTAAGGACGGGGCCAATTTTCGTTTTTGCGTTTTTGTTTTTTCCTCTTTGTATTTAAAAGGCCATAGCACTTGCATTTTTCCACCTAGAAACCCACATGAGCCCTTATTTTTTGCGTCACTAATTGTACTTTGCAATGAAAGGCTGAATTTTTGCATTTGTACACTGCGAAACCAGAAAAAAATTCAAAGTGTAATGAGGTTGAAAAAAAAACAACGCATTTCTTTCATTTGGGGGGTATTTGTTTTTACGCCATTAGCCCTGGGGTAAAACTGACTTGTTGTGCATGTTCCTCAAGTCATTACGATTAAAACGATATATAACATGTATAACTTTTCTTTTATCTGATGGCCTGTAAAAAATTCAAACCATTGTTAACAAATATACGTTCCTTAAAATCGCTCCATTCCCAGGCTTATAGCGCTTTTATCCTTTGGTCTATGGGGCTGTGTCAGGTGTCATTTTTTGCGCCATGATGTTTACTTTCTATCGGTACCTTGATTGCGCATATGCGACTTTTTGATCGCTTTTTGTTAAATTTTTTCCCCTGTATTTGATGCGACCAAAAATGCGCAATTTTGCACTTTGGGACTTTTTATGCGCTTACGCCGTTTACCATGCGAGATCAGTAATGTGATTAATTAATAGTTCGGGCGATTATGCACGCGGCCATAGCAAACATATTGATTTATTTACTTTTATTTAAAAAATGGGAAAAGGGGGGTGATTCAAACTTTTATTAGGGGAGGGGGCTTTTTACTAATAACAATACTTTTTTTTTCTTTTTACGCATATACTAGAAGCCCCCCTGGGGGACTTCTAGTATATACACTTTGATCTCTCATTGAGATCTTTGCTGTATACTTATACAGCAAAGATCAATTAGATCGGCACTCGTTTGCTTTCGGCTGCTGTAGCCGAAAACAAACGAGTGCCGAGCCGGGGTCAGCGCCATCTTGGAGCGTACCCCGGCCGGCACCACACACGGAGACATCGTCCCGGAGGAGCGATCTCCCCCACTAGACACCAGGGAACGGCTGCCTCCGGTGTTAACTTTGACAGCTGCCTCAGATTACCTGATTGGCGGGCACGGTCATCAGACCGTGCCCGCTAATAGCCGCGACCCCATGCTACACGCGGCACCTGGGATCGCGGCAGTTCAGAGCGGGATCGCCGCGCGACCTCGCTCTGAACACCTCCTGGGGACATATGAAGTACGGATACGTCATGTGTCCCTAAGAGGTCCCTAAGAGGTTAAAGAGAGGTTAAATTTTATGCTGCCCTATCTCAGAGTAGAATAAAACAGTGACAGAGAATCGAAGTCAAGGTGCTGCTAGTGACCTGAATAATAATGGGGTATCCTTAAAAAATTATCTTTTCAGACACTCTCTGCTCTGGATAATTGTTGGCCTTGAGCCTCCACCCTAACTTATAATGCTTGAAAGGGTATGCAAAATGGATATTCTAAACCAGTCCACACTTATAATAACACTGAATATTGTTTCCATTTTCAGTGGCAGACCACTGTAATCTTCACATGATTCTAACATTGTCCAGGCTCTTTTTCAAAGCTTTTTTCACATCTTTATTTTTAAGGCAGTAGATCATTGGGTTGAGTAAAGGGACGATGGCCGTGTTAAACAATGCAAAACGTTTCTTGAACTGCAAGGTGCTACTTAGGTTCGGGGTCAGGTATTGTCCTATAAGTGTCATGTATAATAGTATGACCACCGTGAGATGGGAGGAACACGTGTAGAAAGCCTTCCGTCTTCCAGAGCTGGTCCGTATCCTTAGTATGGAGTGTATTATAAATATGTAAGACACAAACATTAGAAGAAATGGCGTTATTATCAAGGGGAATAGTCCTTCTATGAAGAGAAGCCTTTGGACAAAAGTTGTGTCTTCACAAGAGATTCTTATCACCGGGATTATGTCACAGAAGAAGTGGTTGATCTCAAGAGTAAAATAGCAAGAAAAACGGCATACTATCCCAAATGGAGGAAGAACTTCCACAAATCCCACAATCCAACAGGCAGCAGCCAATATTCTGCACGTTCTAGTGTTCATAATCAGATGGTATTGTAGAGGCTTACAGATGGCCACATACCGGTCATAACTCATGGCGGTCAATATAGACAGCTCATGACCTTGTAAAGAACCAAACATGTACATCTGCGCCATGCAAGCAAGAAAAGAAACCCTGTTATCACCAGAGATGAAGTTTGTAAGGATCCCATGCAAAGTAACTGTAGAAAAACAGATGTCTACCACGGACAAGTTAACCAGGAAGAAATACATGGGAGTGTGGAGACGAGGGTCCCTACAAGCAATGAGAATGGTCGCGTTACCAGATATAGTGGTGATGTAAATCAGGAGAACCAGAAGGAAGATCAGAAGCTGCAAGTGGGGGTCATCCGATATCCCCTTAATGATGAAATATCTGACTGATGTCTGGTTTATTTGCATTGCGGCCAAGATCGGGTATCTGAAAGAAAGGTTATACCACAATATTAAAACTCATAAAAATATCTTTTCCTTTTTTAATTAACGTTTCATGACATAATGAATTGCCTTTCTCTGATTCTGGGGCCTGGGAGACTCTTACTCTGTCAGTAGGTCTAAGGATAAAATGAATTAGTGACAGCTGATCTAGAGATATCCTCCTGAATAACATGGACAAAAAGTAGTCCTCTCCATTATAAGCATGAGCCCAGTAGTCCTGGATGTTCATGAGAAGCAGAAAACTCCGCCCACCAGCTGCTGATTGGGTGGACTAACAAAATACCATCCACTTACCTCCTTGGCTCTTGTGAAGGTGCCTGCAATCCACCACTCTGGTCCCTGGTGTCAAGCCGCTTCCTGGTCTGAGACGGACTTGTGACGTGATATGACAGGCCTGCTCATCCAGCTGGGCACAACTACAGCCACTGACTGGCTGAGCAGGCCTCCAACGATCACATCACAAGCCCTTATAAAGTTACGTTGATAATGAAGATTGATACGGAAAGATGTAAATTGCTTCTCCACTCGTTTGCAAAATACAAAAACACAAGCAAAACCTTCAAATTTATAGTGAATTTTTAAATTTCTCTTTAGTCTCTTTGATTAAACTTATTGTTGGGGTCATTGACCAATCGGTTAGCAACACAAATAACCTGTCTAATACCAATACAAAAAGTAGTAAGCCACGTCCTCTACTCTCGTATGTCTAGTTGGCTGTCCCTATCTGATCTGTTTTTTTTTTTTTTTTAATAACTGTGTATTTATTGAGTTTTTATCAAATACAGTAACAATGTATACAGTACCAGAAGGGAGCAAATAAATCTTACATAAAATATACCACATACACGTTACAGAAGTAGCGTGAATGTACATATCATAGAAACATAGAAGATTGTTGGCAGAAAAAGACCACTGGGTCCATCTAGTCTTCCCGTTTAGTATTAGTCAAGAAGTCAATGATAACTTTTACTTCTAGTAACAAAAAAAGAAAAAACAGGAAGAATGAGACAGGCCAAGAAACAAAAAGGGAGAGCAGGAAAGGGGATGGTAAGACGGAAACTCTAAGCTATGGGGGTATTAATGACAACTGATCAGAAAATGTTTTAAAATATTGTAAAATAGTGACATTTGGATCAGTCCGGCGCTCTCTGTAGCCAGCTCTTCTGTAGTTGTGGCTTTGGATCATGCTTAATCCAGCTGCTAATAAATATTTGCCTGTTCATATAGTGTTCTCTGTGTGATCATTGATCCCAGTAGATTACTCTTTAATTTGCAATTAGGGACAGTTACAACAATTAGACTTTTTAGTTTTTTTATTTCTCTCATAATGAACACAGTCACACATTATCCTTGAAGACAACGCCCACAGCTGTGTTTTATGTGATTAGGTGAAATATTCAATATTCTTAATTTTCATACAAATATCCTCACAGTATATGTTTCATTTGTTTTCTATTATTCTATTTATATTTTTTATATCCAACCATACATTTTTGATTGATTTGCATAACATACTAATAATATCATGAAAGCACAGCAATCGCTGAGCTCAGGGAGACCAGCGACAAAAAAATCAGATGGAGTACTCACTGAAGAGTCTCCACTAATGCATTGCCCCCTATAAATTTAAATATACAAAAGAAGGGTCCGTGGAGTCTCAGTTACGAGTCTCAAAACACGGGAATAGCCAGATATCCCTCCAGGGGAGGGAAGCCTATTGCCAAGGGGTGCCTCCCAGTGGGGAGATCACCAAACCACCCTGATACGTAACCCCTTAAGTCCCAATCGGTTGCGAGTATTGGAACATAAATAGGGAAATACCAGGGTGGCCCCTTATACTTCAAAGTCTAACTCTGTGGCGAGTATTGCGACATGACAAGGGATATCCTGGAGGGATATCTGGCTATTCCCGTGTTTTGAGACTCGTAACTGAGACTCCACGGACCCTTCTTTTGTACTAATAATATCATGGTCTAAAGTCTTTTTTTTTTACTTTTATTTGCAGACCATATTATACAAAAAATGGCCATCACCGCCAATGAATATACCGGTATACTTACCGGTCCCCCGAACCACATCACCGGACCACACAGAGAGTAATTTTCTCTCTGGGTACATCACAAACTGACTGGTGGGAAAGGGTGGAAAATAGCCTGATCAGCCGTTCAGTGACTTCAACGGTGTAGCGCCTCAGTCACTGACTGGCTGAGATTGAGAATTCCAGTGAGGGTCCTGGAGTGGGACATAGGGCTGCGTTGGTATAGGAAGAGTAAATATACTTTCTTTATTATGTTTCCCACACCCTACCTGAACTGAATTTTTTCCCTCCCCGCACTACTCCTCTAACACATTTTCTATAAAAATCAGTGAGCTATGTATCAATGTAACACATGAAGTGCAAGGTCCCCCCAGACTAAGATATGCTCTTTGTAGCCACTCACTTTTCTGGCTAAAAAAGATAGACACATTGGGAGGAAGAGACCGGTATTCGCCAATGTGGGTTATGCCTATTGTGCTGATCTTCATTAAACAGATAGAAAAACACAGAATTACAGGTAGAAAGCAGGTAGTATTTTCTCCCCATCACCATTGATTCAGATCCTATTTTAACTGCGTTGTCCCTAGTTGGGCATTTATACCATGATTTAGCATCTCACTCCATTACACCTCCTGCCTCTGCTTGGATCATTTTTAGGTTGTTATAAGAAGGAAATTTGATGTCACCACCCCCATCGCATGCCTTGCTATTCATAACAGCCACTATCTCCTTAGGTTGCAATGGCGTCATGAACGGGAAACCTTTGAGCTTTTAGATCTTCCTCCCAAGTGTTGTATTGTACATTACTTGTATCCAGGCTGGAGGTTCTCAACAGGATCCTAGAGCCTCCCAACAATTATACAATTACAATAGTTTTTCCAGATAAAGGTACATCTTTATCTATAATGTTGTAATCGCTTCTATATATCCTTGTAAGGGTACTATTAGACGGGCCAATGGGGGCCCGATAATAAATGTTAATGAGTGCCGATCTGCTAGATCAGCGCTCGTTTACTGGGCCTATTACAAGGCCCGATAATCGTTTAACAAGGGCTGCGGGGACATTTTTACCAATGTTTTTGCAGCCCTTGTTTAAACGTTATACATTAACTGTCCAGGTTGCAGGGCTCCTCTTCCTCTGTGCTTCTCCCCAGGTCCCGCGCGCTCCAGCTTCAGAGCGGCCTGTCCCAGTTGACAGCCCACTCAGCCAATCACTGAGCCAGTGATTAGCTGAGCTCAGCCGACAGGCCACTCTGAAGCTTGAGCGCGCGGGACCTGGGGAGAAGCACAGAGGAAGAGGAGCCCTGCAACCTGGACAGGTAAAGTATATTGTCAGTCGCAGGCCGCACATCGCTATTACACGTAGCGATGTGCGGTCGGCGCCCGACAATTATAGGTCAGAACCTATATCAACGATCAGCCGATGACAACGATCATCAGCTGATCGTTGTCTTTATTACACAGAACAATAATCGGCCAAATTGGGCCGATTCGGCCGATTATCGTTCTGTGTAATAGTACCCTTAGGGTATGTGCACAGTATGGAACCCGGGCAGACCACCCGGCGTGGATTCCGCAACTCACCCCATCTCGCAACCATGCACATCTCCGTCCGTGCCATAGACTCCATTCTATGGTTAGGCAGATTCCGCCATCCACCAGGAGAATGAACTGGTTAATTTTTCGGGCGGAGGGCAGAATCTGCCTGTGCATAGAATGGAGTCTATGGCACAGGTGGAGATACACGTGGCTGTGAGCGGAGGCGAGGTGCGGAATCCGCGGCAGGTGATCTGCCCGGATTCCTTAGTGTGCTCTTTTCTGGTGCTAGATGAATCATTTAGTATTCAGGCATATCCCACTGATAAAAAATTCTGAAAATATACCAAAAAATATTGTTTTATCCGTCTCAAGCTCCATCTGAAAGCCCTTTTTACATCTTTATTTTTCAAGCTATAGATCATTGGATTTAACATAGGGACTGCAGCGGTGTTAAAAAGAGCAAAGTATTTTTTGGATTCCAAAGTGCTACTTAGGTTTGGTGTCAGATATTGTCCAACCAGGGTTGTGTAGAGTAAGATGACGGCTGTGAGATGAGAGGAACACGTGTAGAAGGCCTTCCGTCTTCCAACATCGCCCTGTATCTTCAATATGGTGAAAATAATAAAAACATAGGAATAAAATGTGAGAAGAAATGGAGTCAAGATATAAACTAACAACCCTTCTATGAAGAACAACTTTTCTAAGAAAGAAGTGTCATCACAAGAAATTCTCATCAGAGGAACAATGTCACAGAAAAAGTGGTTAACTTCAATGGAAAAATAACAAGAGAAACTACAGAGGATTCCAACTGGAGGAATGACTTGCAAAAAACCCAACACCCAGCAGGTAGAAGCCAATAGGCTACAAGTTCTACTGTTCATGACCATGTGATATCGTAAAGGGCTACAAATGGCCACATAGCGGTCATAGCTCATAGCTGCCAGTATGTGTAGCTCATGACTCGTCAGTGATCCAAACATGTACATCTGTATCATGCAAGAAACATAAGAAATGGCCTTGTCCCGGGTGACAAAACTTGATAAAATCTTATTTAAGGTGACCGTAGAAGATGTCATGTCCACTATGGACAAGTTACCAAGGAAAAAATACATAGGAGTATGGAGACGATGATCAAAACAAACCAAGAGGAAGAGGGTCATGTTACCACCAAGGGTTATGAGATAGATAAGAAGAACTATGAGGAAGATGGGAAGCTGGAGCTCTGGAACATCAGTGATCCCATTTAGGATGAAGTATCTAATATTCGTCTGGTTGGGAAACATCATTTTTTTTCAAGATAAAATATCTGCAAGGTAGGAGAGAGAGAGAGAGACAATAAAAAAATAGTGAGGATTGTATCAGTTGAAGCTCCTGATCCCCAAGCAAAGTCTTGAACAAACCCCTCAGGAACCAGGGCTAGGCGAAACTATTAACTAATAGATATTACTGTGGCTGGAGAAAGACATTACTAAATTATTCTCAACAATAGAAAGTAGCAAAACACAGCAATCACTGAGCTCAGGGAGATAAGTGAAACAAATCCAATGAAGTACTCACTCTAGAGTCTCCATTGATACATTGCCCCCTATAATTTAAAATATGCAAAAAAAAAAGGGTCCGTGTAGCCTCAGTTGTGAGTTTGAAAAAATGGGAATAGCCAGATATCCCTCTAGAGAAGGAGAACATGTTGCCAAGGGGTGCCTCCCAGTGCAGAGATCCCCAAACCACCCTGATACGTAGCCCATTAAGTCTCACTCAGTTGCGAGTATTGGAACATATATAGGGAAATACCAGGTTGGCCCCTTTTGCATCAAAGTCTAACTCTATTGCAAGTATTGGGATTACCAAAGCCAGGCATCTTTCCACAGACAGCTGTTTCAGGGTATTTGCCCCTCATCAGTGTGGAGCAGGAATCTGGCTAACGGGGCAATGAAAAGTAGACCAACAAAACACAACAATCACTGAGCTCAGGGAGACTTTTTTTCTTGTTGCAACAATAGGAAGTACCTAGATATATACAATATTACTAAATAAACATTAGTCTTCAAGTAAAATTTACAAATTTGGGTAAATTCTTACTGATTCACAAGTATATCTTGTAAGTACCAAATATTATCGATGGGCTGCTAAAGTATACCAATACAAGCCAGCCAGAAGGACATACTTTTGCCCTCTGTCACAGGAAGGGACTTAGAATACACCAGTAAGTACATGAAAGAAAGTAAGTGTCTGAACTGCAACTTCATGTCTTGTAAAATAATAATAAAAAAATCTATCTATCTATTATCTATCTATCTATCTCCTATCTATTATCTATCTATCTATCTATCTATCTATCTATCTATCTATCTATCTATCTATCTATCATTAATCTATCTATTAACTATCTATCATCTATCTTTCTATCCTTGTTCATTGTCTATATTAGAAAAAAAAAAGCTGCATCAAATCCCAGAGAGTGGAAAAATACAAATTACAGGCCCCCATAGCGTATGACCCCTGTCAGTTTTCTCCTGTACACATCTGCTACACTCACCTCCAGCCCTGAAGCATGTATAGCACTTACAGGGATGCAGTATTTACAAGTAGTAGTAATATACTCAGTTTAATGGTCCTGTATCCTCCGTCCACCACCGATACTAGATGCCACCATTGTCTCGCATGTGATTTTAGCTTTCTGTATACTCGGCTATTGTTAAGGAGTATATATATACTACATAAAAGTGATAAATAATCCCTCGATATTACTTACAGTCACTGGAGTCATACACTAATTGGTAAGTAAGGCCAGGGCTATACAAGATGTCATACACTCCAATTACTGTCATCATTAGGAAACTCCCAACATAGTACATCATTATATACTAAAGGGCAATAAAGTCAGATAAAGAAATTCATAAGGCAGCAGAAATAGCTAAAACTGCACCAAAAATGTAGAAATGGCATAATATAGATGACCATTTTGGTAAACGTCTTTCACATATTTATCTTCTTAATGTTATCTGGGCTTCATATTATATACAAGTGGCTGAAACACTCAATACTCACAGGCCTGTGCTACTTACCCAACTCCATTAATGTCAATGGACATTTTACAAATTTTCCACCTCGAGAAGCCACATGTCAGTGCATTAAGACCAGGGAGATAGGGGAGCGGACGTGTAAGCTCGACTTATGGTGACATAGATGCTAGGTACTCTGGTTGCAAATAACCATACAAACTTGGTAAATTGTGGTTGTTGGTGTTTTCCATATATATTACATAATGGGCTGTTACTCCTCTAACTGCTAGCTTGGGCCTAACACTTGTTTCCCTGACTACATAGCAGTTTACCTTTCACTCATAGTCTTGCTCTAGGGTTACAGTAATGGGCCTCCAAAACTGCACCCTCAGGCGTATGTACTGTCAGTGTGCGCACTTGCACCCTGAAATCACCACTATCAGGGCCATACTGGGACTAAAAATCAGCCCTGGCCCTGTAGGCAATACCCTTGTAGGTAATTCCACCCCTTTCCCCCTTGTAAGTAATCACTCATGTAGTATAATCCCTCCCCTTAATTGCCCTGTCGTTAATCCATTGAGGTAATGGCACCCTACCCTAAGTCCAACTTGATGCTGGTGTTGTGCAGAAAAATATACCACATCACTAGGAAAGAGACAAGACCAGCCCACAAAGGGGACCGACCCATCTGGCATTTGCCAGAAATTTCAAATGGCCAGTCTGGATCTGACCACTATACTCTAAAGTGGGGCTTAAATAACCTGTTTCCCTGAAAAAACAGACCTAGTAGAGCAGTGTTTCTCAACTCCAGTCCTCAAAGCCCACCAACAGGTCATGTTTTGAGGATTTCACAGGTGATATATTTATAGTCAGTGCACCAATAACTGCCACAGCTGTTTGTTGTAACTGACGCAGCTGTTCGTTGTATGGGATATCTGAAAAACATGACCTGTTAGTGGGTCTTGAGGACTGAAGTTGAGAAACACTGTAGTAGAGGTGTTGCTGAAATGCTATATATAAGGCCTCCCCTGAAAGTAAGACCTGGAAAAGTTTTTCTTTGTTTTGGCCCATCTCTTTTGCCCCCTACCTTCACCGTCCGTTGCAAAACAGCTGCATGCAGGACATAAAAACCGTCACCTGCTGCCAACCCGAATGTTCCCTTCCATGTACAACATTTGTAAACGTGCAAAGCATCAAGAGGCTGTTGCCTGCTGCCATCCCTGTTGTCTCCTGGCAGATGTACTGTATAGCTGCACAAAGTCTGCCATTATCCAGTCACCTGCCACCAATAAGTACACTGTCCCTGCTGTGCTGTAAAATTGTGCTGTGGTGAGCTCCCCCTAATGGCCAGAAGCTGCAATACCTTTACTGCTGTACAAGTGGTCCAGGAACTGCTGTGGTAGATGTTTTTTTTTAACAATAAGGGTGCCTTCACACCTACTGGATCCACAGCGGATCTCACTTCTGCGGATTCGAAGCGAGAACTGCTGCGGATCCGGTACCATTCACCCCTATGATAGCACATATTCCCGCTGCGAATATGTGCTTTAACCCGTCGCTGTCCGCAGCCCCGCTGCCGCATCCCCATCCCCGGCCGCATCCCCCATCTCCGGCCGCTTCCCCTCATCCCCGGCCGCATCCCCCCATCCCCCGCCGCATCCAGCAGCCCGCATCCCCTATCCCCGGCCGCATCCTGCAGCCCGCCGCCAAGAGCATAAAGTACCTGCTCGGCGGCGTGGCTGCAGTGAGGCTCCCGGCTCCGGTCCCGCTCATTAGGGAGCCTCACTGCAACCGCACCGCTGAGCAGGTGCTTTATGCTCTCGGCGGCGGGCTGCAGGATGCGGCCGGGGCTGCGGGCTGCTGGATGTGGCGGGGGATGGGGGGATGCGGCCAAGGATGGGCTAAAGCGGCGACGGGGCTGCGGACAGCGACGGGTTAAAGCACATATTCACAGCGGGATGTTAATCCCGCTGCGAATATGTGCTATCATAGGGGTGAATGGTACCGGATCCGCAGCGGTTCTCGCTTCGGATCCGCAGAAGTGAGATCCGCTGTGGATTCGGTAGGTGTGAAGGCACCCTATATGTATATCCCTGAAAATAAGACCCAGCACATCTTTGGGAGCAAATAATAAGATAAAACACTGTCTGATTTTCAGGGAAACAGGATAAACTACCTAACAAGCTACCCCAATGATTTCACTAATCGTGGCTAACTTGGTGAAGGGGATTTCTTTCCATATTTATAGCCCTAAGAACAGGGAAAATTATCCCTATTAAAGTAAAACTAGATAATTGCAGGAACACAAGGTTTAGGCTTCGGCTCCAGAGAAATAAAAAAGTCATATCTTTTTTAGGACCTCTCAAAAATGTAAGACTGATGTGACAAAGTAAAAAAAAAATATTAGCCAACGAGTTTTAAAGTAAAAACTTCTTATTCAACAAAAACTTCTTATTCACATAACAAACATATGACATCTAACAGACTGGTCAAGGATGGAGCAGGATATGCATTTGTTCATAGCAATATTTTTTAAGTGAATGTACCAATGATACATCACTTTTTTGTTTTTTTACATGAATACATCAGTGCCGGTCGTTTTTTTGAATCGCCGCCCGGTTCCCGCGCACAGTGTCGGTCTATTACCGAGCACCTGCCGGACATAAAGCACTGAAGACCTCCAGTGTGACCTTCTGCCCTCCCCTCTGTGATGCAGCTCCATTGAATCTAATGGAGCCACGTCACAGAGGGGACTTTGTTACACTGGGGGCTAGTGGGCCCACCTTCGGTGCTTCATGTCCAGCCGGTGCTCGGTAATAGATCAGCATAATGCGTGGGAACTGGGTGAAGCTTCAATAAAAGGACTGTGACACTGATATCCCTGTGCCGGTCTATTCATGTTTAAAACATAAAAAGCAATGTACTGTACCAGTGGTACATTCACTATAAGACGAAGTGTCCTCAGGTCTAGTTTTATTTCAGCTACTTTCTTGTAAAAACAGCACCACCCCTGTCCTCAGCTTGTATGTGGGATTACAGCTCCAATTCACTTCAATTGAACTGAGTGACAAAACTCCGCAACCAAAAGAGTGGCCCAGTTTTTGGAAGCAAGGAGACATGTATTCTAGGCCCCGATAACCCCTTTACTATTCCCTCCGCCTCCGCTATATGGATCAACTCAGAATTTTAACATTGGTAATTTCTGTGTGATGTGAACTGGGTTGGTCACCCAGACTAACACCACATGGACCCTCGTATTTATCTTAACCCAACTTTTTAGCCAAGTATCTGCCCTCACTAGAGGACCCTCTAATGGGCTGTATTCATTTTCCAGGCGGGACTCGGGCTGTCTCCACTTTCCCCACGGAACGGGAAGGCAGCGGGAATCAAATGCCAATGGTTCGGGTTCGTACAAACCTCGTCCTTGTTAGATCATTTCTACTCAGGACCCCATCTTGGATCTAGAGAGTGGGAAGCATTCTCTCTCAGGAAGCTTCTACATCTAACATGCAGATCTTCCTGACCTTTAACCTTATTATCCCAGGCTATTGGGATTTTCTGCTTCAAAAATGTATTTCTCGGAGTAGGGAAAAGCAATGCTGGAGAACTTCCATATTTCCCAACTAACCAAGGAAAGTTGACAATTTCCTCTTTGCTTACTCATTTTGCATCCTCAAAAATATCTACAATTGCTTATCATGGTATTTTAACATTTTGAAAACCTGGCTTTGAATAATATAGCTTTGAAATAATTGTTCTCAATTTTTAAAATTTTACACATTTTCACAAGGGGCCATCTTCATTTAGTGCATTTACAACCCATCCAATGTCTCCCAGCCTGATTCTAGATATACAGATGAACAATTTTGTAGAGTTTAGACATACTGTATTATCTGAATTATGACCTAATTACCCATCCAGGGGTCAGAGGGAACACCCGGACAACCTGTTTTTGGTGCTGTCAAGTCTTTGATATTGGCGCATGTCTGAAGCCACAAAGTAGTGCTCCCTTATCTCAGCCATACAGGTGGGGGACCACCTTTCATTTACTCACTCTCTCATACTACTATTCTGACCACTTAAGTATCACGTAGATATTCTAATGGTTCTTGCCAAATAATTTGGGCTGAAAGTATGAAAAGACAGGTTATAACATACCATAAGGTCCAACTTACAGTTCGAAAGGCTAGGGGAGACACATAGATATTGTAAGAAGAACTCTTACCATACACCGGTGTTTTAATCTGTGTGTCCCCTGGTCCTTCGTCTGCATAGATGTTGGGTCTTCAGGCATAGGGGGTTTTCTGCACTTGCCAGTCACATCTGGGGTGCCAAAAATGTTAGGGTGGTCTTCAAGGGGACCACTTGAGTATATTGGATGGTTGTCAGATCAGATAAAGCAGCGCGTACATCGGTGGATGCATTCAACACAGAGACAGGATGAATCTGAGCAGAAGCCTAATTTATTGATTTAATCCTCTCCTTATATACCCATCGCAGTGGGCGTATATACCTGAATAAGCATCTTTTACATAATTCGGGGAATTTTCCATCATGTAGCAGTTACGTTCATCTAGTATGTGATATATCAAAGTCCAAGTTATTAATTATATCTCTTATTTTTTATATAACTTGTTTTACTTCAGCTTTCTTATTCCCTTATCAGTCCAGACTCCTTACTGTCAGTAAAAAAACCTTCAGATATTAATTAATTATTAAACAGAATGTCATCTCCACCCGATACAAACATAAAACCTAAAATGTAAACTAATTAACCATTTCCAATTTTGGGCACCGGTATATAAGAAGGACACAGCTGAACCGGATCGGGTGCAAAGGAGGGCAACAAAGGTCATTAAGGGAATGGGTGGGTTACAGGACCAGGACAGGTTATCAAGCTTGGGGATATTTACGCTAGAAAAAAGACATCTTAGGGGCGGTCTGATCCCAATGTACAAATATAGGAATGGACAGTACAGAGATCTTTGTAGTGATCTTTTTAGTCCTAGGGCCTTTAACCATGACAAGGAAGCATCCTCTATGCCTAGAGGAAAGAAGGTTTTACAAGCAGCACAGACGCTGGTTCTTTACTGTAAGAGCAGTGAGACTGTAAAACTCTCTGCCACATGATGTTGACATGGCCGATTCATTAAATAAGTTCAAGAGAGGCATGGATGCTTTTCTTGAACAATATAATATTACAGGTTATGGGCATTAGATTTGGGAATTGATACATTGATCCAGGAATTATTCTGGTGGCCATTGGAGTCGGGAAGAAATTTTCTCCCTGCGATTGTCATCTGCCTCATAGGGATTTTTGCCTTACCCTGGATCTACACAGTAGGGTTTCCCTAGGTTGAACCTGATGGACTCTTGTCTTCTTTCAACCTTATTAACTATGTGACTATGTTAGGCCATGTGCACACTATGTAAAACACAAGCCGTTCTGTGACCTGGCCAGATTTCAAAACGGCCGGTGTTACTGAAGATCATCCCGGTCGGTACTGCAGAACCAACCGGATGATCTTCACTTCTGTTGAATTCGAATGTGAGCGCTTCAGTGTGCGCCCCCATCCGAATTCCCTGCTGCATACGATAGAGCGTGCCTATTGTGTATACTGATCTTTATTAAACAGGTGAAAAAACACAGAATTGGAGAACAATTCTTGGTGTTTTCAGCACCTCTTCATGAAGCTAGAAAGCAGTTAGTATCCTGATGTCCCTGGTTGGCCATTTCTTCCATGACTAAGTATCTTGTGGATCCTGGTACATCTGAAGAACCTCCAAAAGTCCCTGGACTGTTATAGAATGGAGCCGTATCTTGTATCAAGGCTATGAAAGAAAAATTTGGCGCACCAAGTCTTGCTTTCATATGACTATGAGGAGTGGAACCCTACTTGAACACCCAGATGTTCCTCCTAAGTGCCATATTCTATGTTAAATGTAACCAGGTTACAGGTGCCTAACAGGGTCCAAGGACCTCAGAAAAATTGTACTGTACCCCTTTTTCTCTAATATTGTATTTCATATATCATTGTTACGGTCACACGCAGAATGGTCCATTCCAAGTGCTTCTTGGTGTGTTATTTTTTTATATATATTTTTTGTCATTAAGTGTAACTCCTCTTTTACTTTTCTAAATTTTAAATCTATAGGGGAAATTTATCAAACATGGTGTAAAGTGAGACTGGCCCATTTGCCCCTAGCAACCAATCAGCTTCCACCTTTCATTTCCCAAAGAGTCTGTGAGGAATTAAAGGTGGAATCTGATTGGTTGCTAGGGGCAACTGAGCCAGTCTCACTTTACACCATGTTTGATAAATCTCCCCCTATATTTTTAGATTTTTTTTGTAGAGCTTAGAATTTGGATTCTGACCTGTGTATTTATTTCAGATTGAAAAAACATAATCTTACGGGCACATTTTTCTTTACTTCCCCCAAGCTCCATCAAGCTATAGATCATTGGATTTAACATAGGGACTGCGGCCATGTTAAAAAGAGCAAAGTATTTTTTAGATTCCAAAGTGCTACTTAGCTTTGGTGTCAGATATTGTCCAACCAGGGTTGTGTAGAGTAAGATGACGACTGTGAGATGAGAGGAACACGTGTAGAAGGCCTTGCGTCTTCCAACACCGCCCTTTATCTTCAATATGGTGTTTATTATAAAAACATAGGAAATAAACGTGAGAACAAATGGAATCAGGTTATAAACTAACAACCCTGCGATGAAGAACAACTTTTCTAAGAAAGAAGTGTCATCACAAGAAATTCTCATCAGAGGAATAATGTCACAGAAAAAGTGGTTGACTTCATTGGAAGAATAGCAGGAAAAGCTAATGAGGATTCCAACTGGTGGCATGACCTGCAAAAATCCCCACGCCCAGCAGGAAGAAGCCAATAGGCAGCAAATTCTAGAATTCATAACCATGTGATATCGTAAAGGGCTACAGATGGCCACATAGCGATCGTAGCTCATGGCTGCCAGTATGAGTAGCTCATGACCCGTCAGTGATCCAAACATGTACATCTGTATCATGCAAGAAGTATAGGAAACGGCCTTATCTCCAGTGATGAAACTTGATAAGATCTTGTGTAGACTTACTGTTGAAGAAGACATGTCCACTATGGACAAGTTACCCCGAAAAAAATACATAGGAGTATGGAGACGATAATCAAGACACACCAAGAGGAAGAGGGTCATGTTACCACCAAGGGTTATGAGATAGATAAGAAGAACTATGAGGAAGATGGGAAGCATCAGTGATCCCATTTAGGATGAAGTATCTGATATTTGTCTGGTTAGGAAACATCTTTTTTTTCAAGATAAAATATCTGCAAGAAGGGAGAAAGAGAGAGCGAGAGAGAGAGAGAGAGAGAGAGAGAGAGAGAGAGAGAGAGAGAGATTATAAAATTAAGGATTGTATCAGTTAACGCCACCCAAGCCGATCCCAGTGCAATATGTTGAATTACTCCCTTAGGCACCAGGGCTAGGTGCAACGGTTAACTCCCCCTTTATACCTTTATACCTACACCACATTAGGGATAAATATTACTATGCATCTACTGCAATCCTTATTATCCCCTCAGTGATCTTTGTGTCTGTTATTGGTATGTCTGATGCTGCGCTTACACGTAACGATTATCGTGCGAATTTGCGCGATAACGATCGAATTCTAACGATATTCGTACGTGTAAATGCAGCGAAGGATCAAACAACGAAGGAGAAATCGTTCATTTTGATCTTACAACATGTTCTCAAATCGTCGTTCGCAAAAAATTTGCAGGTCGTTAAGTGACAAATTTACATTTAACATGAAATAATTTCTTACCTTCCTAACAGCCCTTGTCTACATTTCCTGTGTTTTCTCTCTATCCTATCCATCTATCCGCACTGTAAATCCAATTTACATCCGCCCCTCTCTCCTCCCCAATGTATGGCTCCCATTCCTTCTACACTCTCACTCGCCGCCCTCCTTCCACTGTGCAGCACAGAAGTCACTCTTATAAGTCTTTTAACCTCTATTTTCTAGAGGTTAAAAGTGACTGTCTATCAGCTGTCTTTAACACTATGACCTCTCTCTTTCTCAAACTTAAAGAGTCACTGTCGTATTATTATTTTTTGCAGAAATCAATAGTCCAGGCGATTTTAAGAAACTTTGTAATTGGGTTTATTAGCCAAATCTGCCATTATCTGCATGTAAAAAGCCTTTTCCCAGGTCCCCCCCTCCTTCCTCTTTTTCATCCACTCTGAAAAATCTGAAAATTGTGACTTGTTGCAGGAGACGTCCCCTGTCTGCTCTAGGGAGAGGGGAGGGGGGAGGAGGAAGGAGGGAGTTAGCCGGCAGCAGAAAGCAAATAACAGAGGATTACAGGCAGGAGCTGGGTGACAGCTGTAATCCGAGCTCAGACAGGTCACTGGTAACTGTCACAGGAGATATCCCGTGAGGGATTTGTAGATTAACTCTTTGTTGTCCTGTTTTGGTCTTTTCTTTAGCTCTCTCCATAGGAGAACAATGAAGACAGGGGGGAGAGCTTCAAACTGCTTTTTCATGATAAAAATGCATTTTTCGGATAATAAACCCAATTACAAAGTTTCTTAAAATCGCCTGTACTATTGATTTCTGCAAAAAAAAAATTCACGACAGTGACACTTTAATCTCTCTAAAACTGAACTTCTCGTATTCCCTCCATCTAATCATCTTAAACCCAACATCTCACTCTCAGTCTGTGGTACTGGCATCACTCCTGTGCATCCAGCTCCACGTCTGGGGGTTATGCTAGACTCTGATCTATCCTTCACTCCCTACATACAAGCTCTTACACGCTCCTATCATCTTCATTTTAAAAACATCTCCAGAATCCGCCCATTTCTCACCACTGACACCACCCAGACTCTGACTGTCACCCTGATCCATTCCCGTCTTGACTACTGTAACTCCCTACTAATCGGTCCTCCTCTCTCTAAGCCCTCCCCTCTCCAGTCTATCCTGGATGCAGTAGCCAGACTCATCTTCCTCTCCAGCCGTTATACTGATGTCTCCCCTCTGTGCCAGATGGTAGATGAAGTGTCGGATCCTCGGGGTAGGCGGGGACCACTGGCCCTCTGTGCCAGTCACTGAACACAGAACACGTATATAAATACGTATATAAATATATTTATTTATCTGTCTATCAATCTAAATATATATATTAGTTATAATTAATCCCTCGATATTACTTACAGTAGCTGGAGTCATACATTAATTGGTAAATAAGGCCAGGGCTATACAAGATGTCATACACTCCAATTACTTTCATCATTAGGAATCTCCCAACATAGTACATTGTTATATACTAAAGGGCAATGAAGTCAGATAAAGAGATTCATAAAGGGGCAGAAATAGCTAAAACTATGATGTCTAACTGACTGTAAAACTGTTAAATGGCTTACATCTCGTTAAGCCAATCAGAGCTGAGCAACCTGTGTTATCTGATGAAGGGAGTCTGGCCTAACAGGGCTTAGACCCGCCTCCCTCTTGATGATGTCATTGTCACAAAATGGCTACCACAGAGCAGCCTGGAGTCAACAGTCATTAGGTAAGTATGAGTTTACTTTACTTCCTGGTGGGGGATTGGGTTGAGAAAACATAGGGAAGAGGGGCAGATAGGTGATTGAAGCATATTACAAAGTTATATAACTTTGTAATGTGCTTCAATTACTGGGAAAAGGTTTTTCGCTGGAGTACCCCTTTAATGTCAATGGAAGTTTTACAGATTGTGTTGGACAGCCGACCACCTCGAGAAGCCACAAACAGGCCGGAGCTGATGGGGAAGCCATATTTTACAGAGATTGGAATACCACATACATTTTTTTTTTAGATTTAGTATGCTAAGCTATAACTAGAGTACACATCATAAAGACCAGGGACATAGGGGAGCGGACGTGTGAGCTAGACATATGCTAGGTACAGATGCTAAGTACTCTGGTAGGTAAATGGTGGTAGATGGTGTCCCCCATATATATTACATAATGTGCTGGTACTCCTCCTCCTCTAACTGCAGGCTTGGGCCTAACACTTGTTTCCCCGACTACATAGCAGCTTAACTTTCACTTGTATCCTTGCTCAAGGGTTAGGCCTTATTCACACGTTCAGTAAAGTTGTCCGTAATTGCGGATCCGTAATCACGGTTAAACTTAGAGCACAATGATTTCTATTGGGCTATTTACACAGTCCGTTTTAATTCTGATCCGTATTCCGGCTCTAGTGCGGATTGTCCGTGCAGTATGGATTACTAATAGAAGGCCTCATTCAGGTGTTCAGTAATTTTTCTGGACCGCAAAACCTCCCGCTATTTTTACTCCGTTGTCCGTATAAATTCATCCGTATTTGCATCCGTAATTCCGTATTTGCATTCGTAAAATGTGAATAGTACTAGTTTGCATATATTTGATCTGCGTTTTTTACGGACATCACGGATGTGACATCGGCGACGTCCATAAAAAACACAGATCCCATAGAGTTCTATTGGTAATTTGGTAATCCGTACCGCAATCACAATCCGGACTAGAGCATGTCCTTTTTTTTTTACGGGATGGATTACGGATCAAAATTAACACGGATTGTGTGAATAGCCGAATAGAAATCAATGTGCCCTAAGTTCAATGGAAAATGGAAAATGAAAGGTGGAATCTGATTGGTTGCTAGGGGCAACTGAGCCAGCTTCACTGTACACCATGTTTGATAAATCTCCCCCAAAGTGTTATATGTATTATCAAATTGCACTGATAACAAGTAAAGGGGCGAGATGCACTGATTTGTACACAGATGATTTGAAATGTTGATGTGAATTTTATACTTAGTGCACATGATTGAAGTGATTTGTATTGATATTGGGCACCAGATTGAATTGTATTATGATTGATATATAAGGCTATGTTCACACTACGTATATTTTCATGTAACTATGGCCGTTGTTGCCGATTGCCACCTATGGAATCCCGGCCGGAGCATATACACAGAGGGGGACATTTATTACGTCTGGCGTTTTCTGTGCCGGACTTAAAAATGTCCCCGCTGCTCCGAAACTACGGAGATTTATGTAGAGGCAAACTGCCTCTACATAAATCCTGTGCACGCCGGTGCGGGCCGCAGGAAACCTACGCCAACTAAGAGCTGGAGTAGGTTTCCTGACTATTTTTCTGCAAAACAAGTGATGAATAGAGCGGACTCTGGACCCAGTAGGGTGGAAAACAGACATTTGACAGTGGAACCAGCAGCAGTAATAGTACGGTATTGGATAGAGATGAGCGAACCTGTTCAGCCGGTATGGGATCCGGTTCGGATTTTTCCAAAAGTCCGAGTCCGATCGGATTCGGATTTTTGGAAGTCTGCTCTGATTTTATTTACTTTTTCTTGCTTTCTAAAATGGCAGCCGCCATTTTAGAAAGCAGAAAGTGTTCTGGGCGGGAAAAACGCTTTCCCATGATGCCTGGAACACATCAAATCTGCAGGGATCTTGCTCTAGCCCACCCCCTGTGTGACGTCGGTATTGCTTTAAGAGGAGCGGTCACATGACCACACCACGCAGTGTGCAGAGAGAGAGAGAGAGAGAGAGGAAGCATACTGTAAGCGGTGAACAGAGCTCGTCATTGACATAACGCTGCTGGTGCTGCTGTGCTACTGACTACTGAGAAGCAATTGTATAAAAGCAAAGACCAAAAGATTAGGAAAGCGGAGAGGAGAAAGATCTAGTGATTGAGAGAGAAATATAGAGAGGGCGGCATGTTATCCTGACAGACAAATATACCTGGTGCATGTGGGTAGCATAAAACTCTAAAAAAAACTGCTATACAGACAGATTTGTCCCATATTTGGAGCCTTGTCTATCACAGCATAACTGTCTATCTAGCATAAAAAAAAAAAAAAAAGTGCTATACAGATAGACAAGTATTAAAGTGGGACGCCTGCTAGACTGTATTACAGAAAATACTGCTCTCATCTACCAAGTGTAGAAATCCTAATTTAAATATAAAGTCATGGCACAGCGGCAGCAGGAAACCTCACAAAGCGTTTCAGGCAGAGGGCAGGGCAGAGAGTCTGGCTCAAGGGGCAGAAGAGGAAGTAGCGCAGGAAGAGGGTCCCGTGGCAGGCCTGAGCTTCCTTTGTCACACCAGGGTCGTGTCCACACGTCTAATTCCACAGTCCTGGAGTGGCTGGTTCACATTTCGATGTCCACAAGGATGAGTAGTGAGACAGCCAGCCAGGTATCTATGTCGGAGGCGATATCAGAGCAGGCCCATGATAGGCCTGGCAGGAGAGCAGTAGGCAGTAGGTATCTGAACATTCCACTGCACACTATGGAGCGAGCGGCCGTATCCGTTCGCTCCACATTGTGCACTGACATGGTTTTCTGTGGCCACTATTCACTAAATAGCAGCCACAGAAAACTGACATGTCAGTTGTTTGCGGCGCTGCTCGGGACTATCTGTATACGCTCCGGCCGGGATCCCATAGAAAGCAAGGCAACATATCTTTTCGGAAAAAGTACGTCCGTTGTTGCCGATTTCAAGGAAAAGTTGACAATTTCCTGCTTGCTTACTCATTTTGCATCCTCAAAAATATCTACAATGGCTTATCATGGTATTTTAACATTTTGAAAACCTGGCTAATATAGCTTTGAAATAATGGCTTTAGATTTTTTTTTAAAATTTTACACGTTTTCACAAGGGACGATTTTCATTTCGTGCATTTACAACCCATCCCATGTCTCACAGACTGATAGACTTAGGGTCCTATTCCACGGGCCGAGGAGGGCCCGATCAACGATGTAAACGAGCGGCGATCTGCTAGATCGCCGCTCGTTTTCTGGGCCTATTCCACGGCCCGATGATCGTTGAGCGAGGGTTGCAGGGACATCGTTACCAATGTCCTTGCAGCCCTTGCAGTATCATACATTACCTGGCTGCAGGGCTTCTCCTCCGCTCCGTCTTCATCCCCTGGTCTCCCGCGCTCTATCTTCTGAATGGCCGGTCAGCTGACAGGCCACACTTAGCCAATCACAGGCCGCGGTGGTCCAGGCCTGTGATTGGCTGTGCGCTCCGTCAGCTGACCGGCCATTCAGAAGATAGAGAGTGTGGGACCTGGGGATGAAGACACAGCGGAGGAGAAGCCCTGCAGCCAGGTAATGTATTCTGCTGCTGCTTCTCAAATCGTCGGTCGCCCGCCGCACACCGCTATTCAACCGTAGCGATGTGCGGTGGGGGAACGATGATTTTAGGTCTGGCCCTAAATGAACGATCAGCCGATGACACGATCATCGGCTGATTGTTCTCTCTATTTCACCGAACGATAATCGGCCAAATCAGGCCAAATGGGGCCTTATCGTTAGTGTGGAATAGGGCCCTTATTGTCCCCAGCCTGGTTCTAGATATACAGATGAACAATTTTCGATTTAAGACCTATCACCTGGATTATGAACTGTTAGTCATTACAGATACAAAACACATACAGCATACTGAGAAATATTTCTTCACTTGCCCCAAGTTCCATATAAAAGCTTTTTCACATCATTATTTTTCAAGCTATAAATCAGTGGATTTAACATAGGGTCTGCGGCCGTGTTAAAGATAGCTAAATATTTTTTAGATTCCATGAAGCTACTTAGATTTGGTGTCAGATATTATCAAACCAGGGTTGTGTAGAGCAAGATGACGGCTGTGAGATGAGAGGAACACGTGTAGAAGGCCTTGCGTCTTCCAACACCGCCCTGTATCTTCAATATGGTGTTCATTATAAAAACGTAGGGAACAAGTGTGAGAAGAAATGGAGTCAGGTCAAATACGAACAATCCTTTAACAAAGAACAACATTTCTAAGGGTACTATTACACGGAACGATAATCGGCCGATTCTGCCGATTATCGCTCCATGTAATAAGTACAACGATCAGCCGATGACAACGATTATCGGCTGATCATTGATATAGGTTTGGACCTATTTTCGTCGGGCGCCGACCGCGCACCGCTACGTGTAATAGCGGTGCACGGCCGGCCACTGACGATATACATTACCTATCCACGTTCCAGGGCTGCTGCTGCGGTCTTCTCCTCCTCGGGTCCCGCTCGCTCTAGCTTCAGAGTGGCCCGTCGGCTGAAAGGCTGCCCGGCCAATCACAGGGCGCGGCGGTCCCGGCCTGTGATTGGCTGAACGGCCTGTCAGCTGACAGGCCACTCTGAAGTTAGAGCGTGAGGGACCCGGGGAGAAGAAGACCGCAGCAGCAGCCCTGGAACGTGGATAGGTAATGTATATAGTTAAGCAAGGGCTGCAAGGACATCGGTAACAATGTCCCTGCAGCCCTTGTTTAACAATTATCGGGCCGTGTAATAGGTCCAGTAAACAAGCGTCAATCTAGCATTAGTCGATCTCATTAGTGAAACAATATCACAAAAAAAAAAACGTTGATTTCAATTGAAGAATAGCAGGAGTAGCTAAAGAGAATCCCAACGGGAGGAATAGCTTGCAAAAATCCCCACATCCAGCAGGAGGAAGCCAATAGGCTGCAATTTCTGGTGTTCATAACATGTGATATCGGAAAGGATTACAGATGGCCACATAGCGGTCGTAGCTCTTGGCTGCCAATATAAGTAACTCATGACCAGTCAAAGACCCAAACATGTACATCTGTATCATGCAAGTGGTATATGAAACGTTTTTGTCCCCAGTGATGAAACTTGATAAGATCTTGTGTAGACTTATTGTTAAAGAAGACATGTCTACTATGGACAATTTACCCAAGAGAAAATACATAGGAGTATGGAGGCGATTATCAAGACAAACCAAGAAGAGGAGGATCATGTTACCAACAAGGGTTATGAGACACATAAGAAGAACTATGAGGAAGATGAGAAGCTGGAGCTCTGAAATATCAGTGATCCCACCTATTATGAAGTATCTGATATTTGTCTGGTTAGGAAGCATCTTGTTTTCCAATACTTCAGACCTGAAAGGAACAGGAAAGAAAGAAAAGGAACCAATAATAGATTTTGTAGTGTTGATCTTCGGGATCATCAGCTTCTGGAAAACTGGGGCCCATAGCATTAGGGGGCCCTTTTGCACACTTCTGCAATACACTGGACCCCCTGTGCCGTCATTATTTGCAGCACCAGGTGGCCTCCCTGGCCACGCAGGTTCTGCAAATGTCCCTTTAACTGCAAGTACTCCTCACGAGCGCTTACAGTTATGCAGTTATGACTACACTTGACGGCTTAGTGGTCAGTCGGGAAGGGGGGGGGGCAATAAAAAGTTTGCTATGGACCTAGCCATTTCTAGTTATGCCCCTGCCTACTATATCTTGCTAAATTGACTAAACATTTAGTAGTGTACATGCGCCAATGCATATCCACATGTATTATGATATCATCAGCTGCCTCTTTGCAGAGATTACCTAAAGCAAAGTCCTGGACAGGAGGTTAAAAAGTGAAGATATGGGAATCCTTTAAACTCAGCTTTTTGGTTGAGTGAAATCAAGTGAAATCTGTTGCAACTCGGAGGATTTAGACAGGCTCCATGTCAGTCACCAGCCCCTCATTGGCTGAATTCCCCATTAGGTTTGATGTTAACACCACCCAACCTGCCCGACTCCCTTCTGGGTTGTTGTTGTTGTCGGTCACAGCAGACTGCCCAGAAATGTTTCCTCCCCAAGCTGACAAATATGCCTGATGTGTACTGATTGACATATCACCTGGATTTTGATCTGTTAGATATTAAAGGTGCAATCCACATACAGCATACAGATAAATATTTCCTCATATGTCCTATAGTCCATCTAAAAGCTCTTTTCACGTCTTTATTTTTCAAGCTATAAATCAGTGGATTTAACATAGGGACTGCGGCCATGTTAAAAAGAGCAAAATATTTTTTAGATTCTAAGATGCTACTTAGGTTTGGTGTCAGATATTGTCCAACCAGGGTTGTGTAGAGCAAGATGACGGCTGTGAGATGAGAGGAACATGTGTAGAAGGCCTTGCGTCTTCCAACACCGCCCCGTATCTTCAATATGGTGATAATTATGAAAATATAGGGAATGAATGTGAGAAGAAATGGAGTCAGGTTCAAAACCAACAACCCTTCTATGAAGAACAAGTTTTCTAACAAAGAAGTGTCGTCACAGGTAATTTTCATTAGGGGGCCAATGTCACAGAAAAAGTGGTTGACTTCAATGGACGAATAGCAGGAAAAGTTAAAGAGGATCCCAACTGGAGGAATGACTTGCAAAAATCCCCACACCCAGCAGGAAGAAGCCAATAGGCTACAAGTTCTAGGATTCATAACCATGTGATATCGTAAAGGGTTACAGATGGCCACATAGCGATCATAGCTCATGGCTGCCAATATGAATAACTCATGACCTATCAAAGACCCAAACATATATGACTGTATCATGCAAGAAGTATAGGAAATGGTCTTGTCCCCAGTGATGAAACTTGATAAGATCTTGTGTAGAGTTATTGTCGAAGAAGACATGTCTACTATGGACAAGTTAGCTAGGAAAAAATACATAGGAGTATGGAGACGATGATCAAGACAAACCAAGAGGAGGAGGGTCATGTTACCACCAAGGGTTATGAGATAGATAAGAAGAACTATGAGGAAGATGGGAAGTTGGAGCTCTGGAACATCAGTGATTCCATTTATGATGAAGAATCTAATATTTGTCTGGTTAGGAAACATCTTCCTTTCCAAGATTCAAGATCTGCAAGAGAAAGAAAAGAACCAAAACATTGTGAGGGTATGTTCCCGTGTGGCCTCCACTTGAAATTTTGGCGCGTGTTTTGGAATGGAAACATACCCTTAGGATTTTTCAGGGTTAATTTTAGGAATTATAAGGTCCTGAATAGGGATGGTCCGAACCTGCCGAGGTTCGGGTTCGTACGAACCCGAACTCTCGGCAATGATTCCCGCTGTCTGCCCGCTCCGTGGAGAGGGTGGATACAGCCGGAGGACCGCCTGGAAAACTGGGATACAGCCATAGCCATAGGCTGTATCCCAGCTTTCCAGGCGGTCCTCCCGCTGTATCCACCCGCTGCACGGAGCGGCCAGACAGCGGGAATCTGATGCCGAGCGTTCGGGTTCATACGAACCCGGACCTCGGCAGGTTGGGTCCATCCTTAGTCCTGAACATCAAAGTAAACTCTAAAACAGAACCCCACCTACCATAACACTAATGCCTTTTTATGTTGCGTTGATCGAATGATTTATCATTGATCCAGGGATTTGTTGTTGATCCGGGGATTAATTCTGATTGCCATTTTGGTATCAGGAAGGAATTTTCCTCCCATTGATGGGGTAATTGGTTCAACTTTATGGACTTTTGTCTTTTTTACCCCTATTAACTATGTAACTATGAAGGGGAAACTGGGCCCCGTCAGGCATTAGAACTATGTAAAGCTTTTACCTTGGAAGCTCCAGTCTCTATAAAATGCTACTAGAGAAATGGACTTTATAAATTAGTATCAAATCACACTATTACTGTGTATTTGTATCTGGAAAATATATGCCTGGAGGTGTACAGCGGTAAACACTACCCATAGGATGCTGATAAGTCTTTGGCTTTGTGTTCTTTTTTTTGTTTCTATGGTAATAAATGTTGCATCACATGAAAGCCTTATGTGTCTAATATATGTTTTCCAAATTTTGTGTACTTAGCTTATGGCAACAGAAAACAAAATGGCGGAGTCTAAGGCAATATTCACAGCAAATGAGAGCAGAGGAGAGATAAAATTCTTATTTATGCGAGGAAAGTCAGCGAAGTATATTCATGGTGATATTTCGCAGACATTTGGGGGTCAATGGTCTTCATATTCTATAGCTAAAGCGACTCTTTACCCACAATCTGTCCCCCCCAAACCACTTGTACCTTCAGATAGCTGGTTTTAATCCAAGATCTGTCCTGGGGTCAGTTCGGCAGGTGATGCAGTTATTGTCCTAAAAACAACTTTTAAACTTGCAACCCTGTGTCAAACGGCCATGGCCTAGAGTATCTGTGCCCTAACTTTTCCCTACCCCTCAGTCCCTCCTCCCCACCCGCTTCATCATTAGGAATGCCACTGGAACATTTTCTCCTGTATGAACATTGCACAGGTGCCTTAATGATCCAAACCATGTGCCGGGCTGACACAGCTGATGAATTGGATGCAATCTGCCTGGAGCATTCATAATGATGAGGAGGGTGGGGAGGAGGGATGGAGAGGTTGTGCCAGCCTAATGCACACACAATCTAGGCCACGGCCGTTTGGCACAGGGTTGCCAGTTTAAAAGTTGTTTTTTTAGGACAATAACTGCATCACTTGCCGAACCCCAGGACAGATCCTGGATTAAAAGCAGCTCTCTGAAGGTACAAGTGGTTTGGGGGGGGGGGGGGGGGTCAGATTGTGGGTACAGAGTCGCTTTAAGAGCTGGGTTGCCAAATTTAAAACAGGCTGCTTCAGCACCAATGATGAGGAACATCCTGGACGACCAAGACCAGGAGAATCGTCGAATTTCAGGAATAGGACATAACGTGGATTTCTCGTGAACATGTTTGTGTCATTATCCATGAACATTTGAACTTTTGAGCTATCTGCAAGGTAGGTCCCTAAATGTTTGACAACAGATTAGAAAAGGATGAGAGTGAAAACTTGAAAACCTGGTCCATTTGTCAGTGTTTCTGGACTGATAAAACTTTCCTGGATTGACTGGTCACTATGGATGAGACCTGGATTTATTTTTATGACCCGTAAATGAAGGAGCAGTCAAAAGAGTAGAGGCACAATGGTTCTTCCTGTTGTTTTTGACCAGGTTTGCAGACACTTCAGCAGTGATTGTGTCCCACTTCTCCGTACACATCTTCTTCAGATCTTTCAGGTTTCGGGTCTGTTGATGGGCAACATTCAGTTTCTGCTCCCTCCAAAGATTTTCTATTGGGTTGAGGTGTGGAGACTGGCTTGAAATGCTTCTTATGGAGCTACTCTTTCTTTGCCCTTTGCCGAGTGTCATTGTCATGCTGAAAGATCCAGTTAAGATCCATCTTTAATGGGAAGGAGGTTGTTGGCAAAAATATCATGATACATGGCTCCATCCATCCTTCTTTTAATATGGTGCAGGCCTCTTGTCTCCTTTGCAGAAAAGCATCCCCAAAGTATGATATTTGGGGATGGGGCAGCATGGTGGCTCAGTGGTTAGCACTCTAGCCTTCCAGCGCTGGAGTACTGGGTTCAACTCCCGCCAAGGGCAACCTCTGCAAAGGTTGTATGTTCTCTCCATGTTTTCGTTGGTTTTTCTCCGGGTACTCCGGTTTCCTCCGACACCCAAAACATACATATAAGTAAATTTAGATTGTGAGCCCTATTGGGGACAGGGAGCAATAATTGGCAAAATCTATGTAAAGTGCATTCTTCATGGTTGTGAATGTGTTGTTGGTGTTGTACTTATCCTTCTTCCATCTCCAAACACAGTGAGTGGAGTTGATACTTTGGATCATTCAGATAACCAGTGGGGAAAGTCAAATGGGCCTGGGCATGTGCTGGCATGAGCAAGGGGACCTTGCATGCCCTTCAGGATTTTAATCCATGATAACATAGCGTCTTACTAATAGTAATTTATGAAACTGTGGTCCCAACTTTTTCCAGGTTATTGACCAGGTCCTCCTATGTAGTTCTGGGCTGATTCTTGACCTTTTTCAGAATCATCCTTACCCTACAAGGTGATCCTTCATGGAGCCCCAGACCAAAGAAGTTTGACTGTCATTTTGTGTCTCTACTGCTTGCCTACTCTCCTGCAGCCCATTCCAGCCTTGCGCAGATCTATATATATGTCCCTATTGTCCTTAGACAGCTCTTTGGTCTTGGCCATGGGGCAGAGGTTGGAGTGTGATTGAGTGTACAGATAGGGTTTTTTTTTTTTTTTATAGAGGTAACAGGTATGAGTTTGAATAGGTGCAATTAATACACGTAATGAGTGCAGAATAAGAGGAGCTTTAAAAAAAAAAACAACAACAAGTCTTTGAGATCCAGAATTCTTTCTGGGTTGTAGGTGATCAAATACTTATTTCAAGCATCAAAATAATTATTTAAAATTAGGTTCGGACGGGGTTCGTACGAACCCGAACCCTCCACAATGATTACCGCTGTCTGGCCGCTCCGTGCAGCGGGCGGATCCAGCGGGAGGAACGCCTGGAAAACTGGGATACAGCCATAGCCATAGGCTGTATCCCAGTTTTCCAGGCGGTCCTCCCGCTGGATCCGCCCGCTGCACAGTGCGGGCAGACAGTGGGAATCCGATGCCGAGCGTTCGGGTTCAGCCGAACCCGAACCTCGTCGGGTTCGGACCATCCCTATTTAAAATCATACAATGTGATAGATTCTGTCTCTCATAGTTGAAGTGTACCTGCAATAACAATTACACACCTCTCCATTCTTTGTAGATGAGCAAAGCCAGCAGTGTATCAAATACTTCTTTTCCCACTGTATAATCCCTTCACCTCTCTTTGATATTCATTCCAGTTTTTTCAACAGATGTGCAAATTACAAGGGTCCCATGTCGTGTGACATCTGGTATAATGTTTCCTTCTAAGCACATCTGTTACACTTACCTCCAGACCAGGAGCATCTATAACTTATAAGGTGCTATGTAAGTAAGAGTAATAAACTGAGTTTAATGGTCTTTTTCTGTCTACTGGAACAGATGTAGCTACCTCCATTGTCTCCCATGTGATCTGCTGTTGCGGCATACTGTGCTATTGTTATGGATGTATTTATACTATATAATAGTGATAATTAATCCCTCGGTATTACTTACTGGATTCAACCACTAATTGGTAATTAGATATGAAGTATATAATACATTAAGTATATACATTCCAATTATTGTCATAACTAGGAAAATCTTCTCATGATATGTCATTGTATTCTACAGGGGGAATTCATCAGGGATGACACATAATGTCTATATTACATACTTTATTTAGTCCATTCACTAAACATTTGTTGTTGTATAGTGTACTTTGTGTACACCAATAATTAGCACTCTAAAAAGTCACATCTTTAATCGATTTTAAGTAGTCGCTCTCCCTACCTCAAAACTCAATCTGATTGCTTTCACCTTTACTGTTCACATTCAATCAAATCACTGTTACCTTCAAGGGGGCCTTTGGGCTATGATCCTCCCTATCAAGATTTCCCTTTTGTGGCCTCACACAGTAGTTAGGCATCTTTTTGTGCCTTTGTGCCCCCACACAGTAGTAAGGCATCTCGTTGTTCCTTTGTGTCCCCACACAGTAGTTAGGCACCCTTTTTTGCCCCTACAGTAGTTAAAGGGGTTTCATGGCCAAAACTGATTCATTAGCTATCTACAGGATAGATCATGAGTGACTGATCCTGTGGATTGCTTATTACTCTATTTTGCCTGGAAAACACTTCTAGTCCCCCTTTTTGTCCCCATTAAGTAATTATGCCTATTTGTGCCCCAAATGGTTAGGCCACTCTTTTTTATAGTGATTCTGTCCATCATTGAAAAGTAAAAAACAAAACAAAGTTGAAACTCACTTCTCTCTCTAATGGATTATTTTTCTTCCTGATGTTCACGGCCCAGTGGAGGCATTATATTTTAGTGATGTCAATGAGCCACCATACCAGGACGCTGACATTATCAAGGGAATAAACATGAAATTTTCCAGATCATAAACAGAATGTTTTCCATTTGTGTGGCACCTATATTATATGTCACTCCACAGGCCTGTGGAGCCCCTCCGTCCTTTGTCCGCTGTGACTGCTTGAAGCCAGAGAGAGGAGTATTCCGCCTCAGGCGGCAGATTCTGCGGTCCCAGAAGTGGCGGCATAATCTTCCCCGATTGCGTGTGCAATGGCAGTCTGCTGTGGAGCTGCGCTTTCGTGACTGGCCTCCACTGCAGATGTTGCGGAACAGACTGTCCTACGCTTTGGTGAGTATAATGGACAGGGGACTAGGCAGAGGTCATGCCGGCATGGGTGGTGATCGGGCGGCCGGTGGTTAGCTCCTCTCGGGGTGGGGGTAGGGGTTCAATGCTGAAGTGAAAGATCACAAGGGTGTCACGGCCACGGCGGCGTCCCGTGTTCCGGGCCACCGCCGCGACCTCCTCCTGCCCCATGCAGCCGCCGGTATCCTTGTGCAGGGACCCGGCGCTGCTGCTAGTTCGGCCCCTGGGGGCGCCTCACCTCTCCTCCGCTCCTGTCTCCGTCTGTGCCGGCCGGCGCGCGCGTCCCTGCGTGCTAGGGCGCGCGTGCGCCGGCTGTCTCAGATTTAAAGGGCCAGTCCGCCCTTAATTGGTTAATTGCACCTAGCACTCCCTATAAATCCCAGCATGCCCTGTCCCTTGTGTTGGAGCCTCTACATGCTTCCCATAGCGTTTGGCCCAGCTCCCTGTTGTTCCTGATTCCTGTCCGCTACCTGGTCCCAAGTCCTTGTTCCTGATTCCTATCCGCTACCTGGTCTCTAGTCCTTGTTCCTGGTTCCTGCTCCCCTGTTACACCACTGCTCCTGTGTTCAGCCTGTCACCTGCGGTTACGCCTACAGACCTCTGCCAGCACCATCTCCTGCCTACTGCTCCTGCCACGCCTCGCCTGCCGTCACTAGCAACCAAGCCAGGGGTAGCGACCTGGGGGTCGCCTGCCGCAGCAAGTCCATCCCGCCTTGCGGCGGGCTCTGGTGAAAACCAGCGGCCCCTTAGACTCCGCTCCCTGGTGAGGTTAGTGCCATCGCTGGTGACGGTCCAGTGGATCCACTACTCCAGGCGTTACAAAGGGCGGGGGTGTTTGTGTGATGGGGTGGTGTGGGCACTTGTTTTTGTGTGTGTGTGTGGGGGGGTGTCATTTCTGATTTGCCTAAGGTGACAGAAAACTGAGAAACCTGTAGAGGACTGTCCATGCAAGTCCCAGAAACCCATCCTTGTGAAAAATGTTGCAATTACAGAAAACATTTGGTGAAAGTTATTGCCTACACAGAAGAAAATAGAGTTTAGTAAATTCTAGTATGTACTTTCTAGTATTTATATTTTTCTCCCTTCGCGGTTGATGTTTATTTTACATGCTCAATAAAAGACACCAATTGTATAACTGTCTGTGTGTTATTAATTTAATTACACTGTAAAACATATGTATAGTTCTGGAAAGCAAATATTCTTTACAACAAAGTGACACGTATAACTAAATAAAATGCAAAACAATTACTACAATTATTACAATTTCTAGCTTTGAGCTGAGCTGACAGCCATTTAAAAAAAAAAAAAAAAAAAAAAAAAGAAGCCAAACGGGTATTATTTTTGGAATTTGCATGTTAAAATACATAATATAGTGCCATTGGCAATTTCGTTGTTATTGTCGTACAGTGTTATTAGTGTTTGTCTATGAAACAATTGTGGCACACAACCATAGACTTAGATCTTGTGCCACAATCTGGTGCACGTTCTGCTCTTGCCCTATGGTATTACGTTGATACAATGCTGGACAGTGGAGAGGTATGTACATTTTTTTTAAATTTTTTTTTCAGATTTTCAGGCGTACATAATAGTAAGTCTGGTGTCGGAGGAGTCAACGCCTCGTTCCCTGCTTGATAAGGAGAAAAAAGAAAACAGGGGCGCCTTCTGGTATAGTATATTAAAGTGCAAGAAAGAGACTAGATAGTGGTGAACATATGCACGCTCATCTTGATTGGTTGTGCTAAGGATAGGCACAACTCTATCTCACGCTCAACTAACACCGCTGCCAAGATGATGCTCAGAGTGTCTCTGACAGGACACTGCTTCACTTTGACAGCCGCTCTGAGTGTCTGGGAAGGGTGTTCTGTGATCACAAGCTCCTTGCTATGACAGCCGCTCTGAAGACCTGCACTGTCCCGGGGGTTGATGGGATGCTGTGAGAGAACTGCACACTGAAGACCTGTACTGTCCCCAGGAGGAGTGGGGTGTGAGAGCAGCACTGTATCGGGGGAGGGGGGCGGTTAATGGGGAGAGACCAGGAGGTTACTGTGAGTAGTGGCTCTGTGGGATCACCAGGACAGGTAAGTATAACTTGATTATTATGTTACCACCACCTCATGCCCTCCCTGGCTTTTTATGTTTGGCCAGACTACCACTATGCTTTACAAAGAAGCATACAGAGTGTCTGATATTGCAATTTATAACAGATAATAAATAACAGGAAATTGCTTGGTCTTTTGCTTGGTGTGCCTGGGTATCATGCTTTGTTTTTTTTTTTGTTTGTGTGTTTGTTTGTTTTTTTACAATTTTTACATAGCAATTTACAACAATTTCAGAGACTGACGTACACAACCCAATCTACTGCAAAATGCACACTTTTTTTTAGTCTTCAGACATACAGCTAAAAAATACAGAGAGCATATCGGAAACATTTTTTTATCTGCCCCAAGCTCCACCTGAAAGCTTTTTTTATGTCTTTATTTTTCAAGCTATAGATAATTGGATTTAACATAGGTATCAGGGCCGTGTTAAAAAGAGCAAAATATTTTTTAGATTCCAAAGTTATTGTTAAGTTTGGTGTCAAATATTGCCCAATAAGGGTCGCGTAGAGTAAAAGGAAGGCTGTGAGATGAGAGGAACACGTGTAGAAGGCCTTACGTCTCCAAATGTTACCTTGTATCTTCAATATGGTAATAATGATAAAAATGTAGGGAATAAATGTGAGAAGGAATGGAGTCAAGTTATAAACTAACAATCCTTCTATAAAAAGCAACTTTTCTAAGAAAGAAGTGTCATCACAGGAAATTTTCATCAGTAGAACAATATCACAGAAAAAGTGATTGATTTCAATTGAAAAAAAGCAAGAGAAGCTATAGAGCATCTCGAATGGTGGAATGGCTTGTAAAAACCCCAACACCCAACAGGTTAAAGCCAATAGTTTGCAAGTTCTAGGATTCATAACCATGTGATATCGTAATGGGTTACAGATGGCCATATAGCGGTCATAGCTCATGGCTGCCAACATGAGGAGCTCATGACCCGTCAAGGACCCAAAGGTGTATGACTGTATCATGCAGGAAATATAAGAAATGGTCTTGTCCTGAGTAATGAAAGTTGATAAGATCTTGTGCAGAGTTATTGTGGAAGAAGACATGTCTACTATGGATAAGTTACCCAGGAAAAAATACATAGGAGTATGGAGACGATGGTCAAGACAAACCAAGAAGAGGAGGATCATGTTACCACCAAGGGTTATGAGATAGATAAGAAGAACTATGAAGAAGATGGGAATCTGGAGCTCTGGAACATCAGTGATCCCACTTATAATGAAGTATCTGATATTTGTCTGATTGGGAAACATCTTCTTTTTCAAAATTGAAAATCTGCAAGAAACCAGAGAAGGAAAAAAATTGTAGATTTATACAGTTGATCTTAAAGACTCTTGGGTGCAACGGCTGCCTCCGCACCAACTATAACCTCACCAATGTTAATGAGAGAGAACAGAGATATACAGTAGGGCCTATGGATACCCGTTCAAAAAGTAAGTAGGTAATTATAAATTCTTTATTTTTCTCTTTAATGTAGGCTACATCTACCATAAAAACATTGGTACAGAGTGGATTCTTCTCTTTATTGCAGCCTACGTCTACCATAAGAACAATGGTAGAAGGTGGAGTATTGGCCACCGCATTGTGGTCACAGGGGCCATTCATCACAAAATAACTTACATCACTATGAGCATCACTATTGAATTTTCAACCTTAAATCAACAATATCTTGAATTTCATACTAATATCTCAAATCTGTATAAATGTATATAGGGACTGGTTGTCTAATGCTTGGTCAGCTGAATATAATTAGGATTTATTTCTGAAGTTGGGCTTATAGATCAAGCCTACTCCAAAAAGTCTGAAAAATGAAGTTAGGTTTTATTTGCGGGGTAGGTCTTATTTTCATTGAAACATAGTATTTTCTATCTTTCACCATCTATATAAAATAATCCATTCATCCATCGGCTGTATATATTACCCCATGGTTTATATGCACGTGAAAGCTCTTCAGTTAAAATAAAAAAGAGTAAAAAAAAATCCCAACATGTTTCTCCTTTACTTTGTTTATTCCAAACAAATGGGGAAGTTTCAGGGTATAGTATAATTCATCTCCATTCAGGCACGTTATACACTTACTGTACCTTCAGGTCTGGAGCATCTATAACTTTCATACAGGGATGTAGTAAGCATGCATTATAGCAATGTCCTCAGCTAGATGGTCCTGTATCTTCTTTCCAGCACAGATATTAGAAGCCACCATTGTCTCCCATGTGATCTGTAGTTAGCGTATACTGTGCTATTGTTATGGATGGGTAAATATATAATACAACATGTTAGTGATAATTAATCCCTTGGTATTACTGACAGTATCTAGATTCATTCACTAATTGGTAATTTGGGTTTACTGAAGATGTCAAACATAACAATTACTGCCATCATGAGGAAAATCTCGGACTGATATATCATTGTATATTGTGGGGGATTCAGAAAGAATGGGTTAGGATTCGTGAATTCATGAGCTAGCAGAAATGGCTAAAATTTCAACAATTTTTTTTTAAATTACTTTTTTTTTAATAAAAACACCCATTTGAATTAATATTTTTTTTTAACTGGTGAAGTAGGTGTTAAAAGTGTCAAAAAGTCTGTTACATGCAGATTTGGTAGCATATTTTACCCTCTGCATTAAAGAGGTGATAATAACATCTGAAGCTTTCTGGCAAAATAACTAGCATGCATTTTACTGCATGAGGATTTTTTTTTTTGTTATTGGTAGATAAGGTTTTGAAAACCTCATCCATTGTTTTGAAAATGATATATTTAACTCATACTCCCTGAAGAAGCCAGTAATGGTGAAACACGTTGAAGAGCAAAGTGTGATTAATTTTAAAAGCACCCTATGACAACAGCTTAAAGAGGTACTCCTGCCTTGTAAAACTTTTCATATGTTGCTTCCCTGGTGGAGAACATAACACACTTGCCATTCCTACCTCTCCACGCTCCCTCTGTGTCCTCCTAAGGCACCTCCGGGTCCCCAGCTAAATGATCTCACCTCCACTTCTGAGATGAATTCTTCTCAGTAGCACCAGCCTGCTCTGCCAATCACTGACTTAGACTGACAGGGCTGCGTCCAGTAATTGCCTGAGTGGGCTTTCACTGCCGAGAAAAGTCTGTCGTGGAAGTGGAGGTGAGATCATTCAGTGGGGGACCTGGAAATGGCAAAGAATGACATTGGGCAAGCGCCAGGAGGTAAGAGTAGCATGTTTGTTATGTTCTCTGCCAGGGAAGCAACATATCAAAAGTTTTACAGGCTTGGAGTACCCCTTTAATATAAAAGACAGTTAGCCAGTTTGTTTAGAATGTGGACTGCAACCATGTTAGTGTTTTCCTTATCAGTCAGTTTAAGAGAGACTGTAACAGTCTGTGGTATATAAAGAACAGTGCAAAATTTATGTAGGAAGTTTGGCTCCAAACTGTGCTTTACCCCCCGTTAGAGACCCCTATACTTACCTCATCGCGCGCTCACAGGAGAGTCCGATGCTCATAGAGAATAAATGGGGAGTCCGATGCTCTGTCATTCTCTATGGGCAACAGACTCTCCTGTGAGCGCGCGCCGGGCTTCTGACGCTGAAATCTCCTTCGCCCGACCAGCTCAGGAAGTGGGACCCGGCGCGATGAGGTAAGTATAGGGGGCTCTAACGGGGTCGGGAGCCTGTCACCCCAGCACGGGGGGGGTGACAGGTCCTCTTTAAGTAGCTGCCATTAGTAAAAAGTCGGAGCAGCTCATGTTCAGCACATTCTGTGACCTGAATGGTCGCATAATGTAAGTTTATGGCGCCATCCAGCTCACACCGACACAAAGCGGGGAGTGGCATGCACAGCAGTGCGGTTGTCACCCAGCTTGTTCTCCTGATCAATCGTGGTCTCAACCTTCAGACATGTTTGACATGTTTCTTTGACATGTTTAAATATGTATTAAGGGGGTGGGGCTAATATGTAGATATTACGGCACATGGGACCTTTAATATGGTGCTCCAGTGTGCCGATTTTATAAAATGCCCATTTAACTGGGGTACTTGGGGTGGGGCTTTACCTATTGGTACGGCCCAACAGTGCATGAAATGGCCTCATTACCATAGTAATAAAATGCTTATTTCAGAAAAGCAGCTTTGTTAAAGGCCTTATTTGCCTCTGGGTAATGTCATATTCTATCAGAATGTAAGGAGAAGTCCAGGGTCGGCCTTTTTTTTTTTTTTTTTTTTCAAAAGAGTCAGGGATGAGGTGGCTGAACATAGGAGGGACATGTGGCTGCTGACTATCTGAGTGGGACTTACACGTCACAACCTGGGTCCCTGCTTAGACCAGGAAGCAGCCAAGGGACCGGGAACCAGAGCGGAGGACAGTGGACCCCAATGCTGGAGCCAGGGAGGTACAATCAATAAGCAAAAAATATAGAGACTGGCACTCACCAGGTAGCGTGAAGTCTTTATCTTTATTGAGTGAATGTATCACCAATCCAACAGCGGGGAGAGGGAGCATGGTCTCAGCGTCCTCCGCGACGCACATTTCGTGTTACAGTAACACTTTGTCAAGCTGAAGTGAGACCTACATAACAGTGTCTGGAAGCTTCATTTATTTTGGGTCCAGTAGTGCCGAATCTTTAGCCTCTGTGGATTTGCATGATGTCATGTTCAATCACCTTCTAATCGGGCTGACCTCCGATTAACTTACCTGCTGAAAGATTCCCTTTAACCCAATGGACCACAGGGCTATAAGGATTATTGTAACAATTCGGTTACTAGTTACATATATGAATGTGACCATTCCTGTCCAACCTAGGGCATATATAATGTTAACTTTTCTTATGTATTAACATCTTAAGTGCTTCTGACCTCTTGTGGGCTTCACTCATACGGCAGCCTGCAAGACTCTTCCCACTATTCTTTCTTCTGTTTGTGGTGCCAGTTGCCATGCAATTGCCTCAGAGTTGATACATTACACTGGATCACCTAATCTTAAGAGGTTGTCCAGGGAGCAGAAGATGACTGAAGATATTTGCTACTTGGTGCTTTCTACTGGCGAATGCACATCTCCAAAGTAAGCCTTCCGAGATGTGGATATCCCAATCATTGCGTATGGATGAAACCTTGCCCGCATGCTTTGATCGTAATATGCTCCCATCCATCCACATCTTGAAAGGCTTACTTTCAAGACATGGAATTGCCACAAGTGACCACCAGACAGCCGAAGACTTTGGCAATCTTCAGTTCCTCGGACAACCCTTTTAACTTCCAACCCTGAATAGTTCTGAATGTAGTTCTTGACTGGTTAATTTTTTTTTATTTTTTTTTTAAATCCCTGGTTCTTGGAATTTATGTAGATTATAGTGTAAACTCTATGGCCCTGATTCGTCAACATGTGTAAAACAGAAACTGGTATAAACTTCTCATAGCAACCAATCACAGCTTGGCGTGCAGCTCTGGTAAAATGAAAGCTGAGTTGTGATTGGTTGCTATAGGGAGTTTTAAGGGTGCATTCATACCTAGCGACTCGCAGCGTAAATTACGCTGCGAGTCGTCTAGGTCCTGGCAGATCACTTTCACTACATACACACAGCGGTCTGAACGACCGCTGCGTGTATGTAATTCTGCCGGCCCCTTCAGCTTCCGCCCGCCTCCCGCTCCGCTCTGTATCATACCTCTCCTCGCTGCATGGGGTCCTGCCGTACTGCTCTCCCGTACGGCCAATCAGTGGCTGCGGCTGGGCAACACACTGATTGGCTGGGCGGGAGAGCAGTACGCCGGGACCCCGTGCAGCGAGGAGAGGTATGTATACAGAGCGGAGCGGGAGGCGGGCGGAAGCTGAAGGGGCCGGCAGAATTAAATACATGCAGCGGTCGTTCAGACCGCTGTGTGTATGTAGTGAAAGTGATCTGCCAGGACCTAAACCAGTTTTTTTCCCCTATATTTCTTGTGATTCTAGTGCCCTGTTGTAGTCTAGTCTTATCTTAGTTCCTTCAGTAATTATTAGTTTTATCCTGGCTAGTCATTAGGTTGTTGTTGTCTCAGATGCGTGTTTGTTCAGTTCTTGTAATTCAACTTCTGCTAATGTCTGCATTTGACAATGGACCCTAGTACCTGCATGTTGCTTCTATTACGGAGAATAAGTCCAGGGTTTCCGTAGGGACATTTGCGGCTTGGTGGTATCTGAAGCTTGGGTAATGTTTAGGGCCCGTTCACACAACGGAATTAGCACAGAGATTCCACTCGGAATCCCCGCCGGCGGACCCCACACTGAATCCCGTCTGCTGTGTCTTTCACTAGGAGGTCTTGCATGCCTCCGTTCTCCGCACCTTGGCATGTCAATTCTTTGAGCGGAAAGGTGTGGAGAGCGGTAGTGTGAATGGGCTCTAACGGAAACATTTAGGGAAAGATGAGGGCAAAGAACAGTCGCTAGGACCAGCCGAATAACTGTTCATATTTGCCTTGTCTTAACTGGCATGATAGTCAATCTTTTTTTACACTATACTTTATCTCAAGCTCCTGTTGTCTGCTGATGAGTTGCTAGTTATGTTACTTGTCATTTTTGTCTTCTTTCCATACTATTACCCCCTACTGTCTCTGGCTTGTCCAAGCCAGTGTCAGGACAAGAGTCTTCAAAGGTTCAAAGGGGTACTCTGGGCATAGGATTTTTTTTTTTTTTTTTTTTTTTACATATTCTTGGGGATAGGTTCACTCTCCGCCATTCAGATTCCACCATCCGACAAAATAGTAGACATGTCCATTCTTTAGGCGGATAGCGGAATCTGCCTGACCATAGAATGGAGTCTATGGGACGGGTGTAGAGTGAATTGGGAGCGCGTGGGGACGAGCGGCAGAATCTGCGGCAAGTTATCCGCGAGAATTTCTTAGTGTGCACATACCCTTAAAGGAGAAGTCCGTCAAATTTTTTCATTAAAGTATTGTATTGCCCTCCAAAAGTTATACAAATCACCAATATACACTTATTATGGGGAATGCTTATAAAGTGCTTTTTTCCCTGCACTTACTACTGCATCAAGGTGTCACTTCCTGGATAAAATAGTGATGTCACTTCCTGGATAACATGGTGATATCACTACCTGGATAAAATTGTGATGTCTCTACCCGACTCCCAGAGCTGTGCGGGCTGTGGCTGCTGGAGAGGATGATGGCAGGAGGACACTGAGGGGCACAGGGCACTGGAGGGACACTAAGCATCCCCCTGCCATCATCCTCTCCAGCAGCCACAGCCCGCACAGCTCTGGGAGTCGGGTTGTAACATCACCATTTTATTCAGGAAGTGACATCACCATGTTATCCAGGAAGTGACATCACCATTTTATTCAGGAAGTGACATCACCATGTTATCCAGGAAGTGAAGCCTTGATGCAGTAGTAAGTGCAGGAAAAAAAGCACTTTATAAGCATTTTTTGCAATAAGTTCCGTAATAAGTGTATATTGGTGATTTGTATAACTTTTGGGAGGCAATACAATACTTCAATAAAAAAATTTGTCGGACTTCTCCTTTAAGGTATGTTCCCACTATGAAATATGGGCAGAAATTTCATGTCAATTCTTTGGGCGGACGTCAGATTGAGCTTCAGAATATCATTGAGTCAATTTCCTTGTAGTGGGAACGTACCCTTAGGCAGCAACAACAGTGGAAGTAAACCACTTGGTGACACTGTAGTTGGGGTCTGTGATCGACTGGAGAAGATCTGATAAGGGAGCAAAGGTGTCAGAGAGCTTGTATTGCACACAGTCAGGTGTGAACTTGATTACAAGAGAGTGGTAAAGGGGAATATTCTGCTGTAATGGACATTGAGCGATAGACTGGACACAGGGCAGGGTATGCATTTGTAAATGTCCCAATGTCCCTTGAAATATTAAAAAAAAAAGACATCCCCAGAGTCCATTTTTATTACACACCTTAGGGTTCCCTCCATTATATGGTTTGGGTGTCTAATTGTGAACATAAGCCATATTGCCACCTCTCTGACTCAAAGGGCTCTTTTATTACTGTTACTGAGGGTTTCAGCCAAGTTTCTGTTGCCTGGGCCTTAGCAGTGGGCTCCTATAGTTTAAACAATATTTGGTAGCAGAACCCTCCTAAACTAGCTGTCCAGAGTGCCCCTAATTGTACAGTGATAAAGCAGAGGAACATCAAAGGGTATCTGTGGTTTTCATACCTGCTCACCAACTTTAACCAAATTTTCTCCATTATTTGTAAAGGGATTTACATGTCGGCTAGTAGTTCCACAGTTAAATAATCAATTTCTTTCTGTTGTCTATTTACCCCCTGACAACTAATACAATTAATACAATTTTTCACACCCTGATATTAGGACTAGAGATGAGCGAACCTGGAGCATGCTCGAGTCCATCTGAACCCGAATGTTCGGCATTTGATTAGCGGTGGCTGCTGAACTTGGATAAAGCCCAAAGGCTATGTGGAAAACATGGATATAGTCATTGGCTGTATCCATGTTTTCCAGACAACCTTAGAGCTTTATCCAAGTTCAGCAGCCCCCGCTAATCAAATACTGAACGTTCGGGTTCGGATGGACTCGAACCCGAACCCGGTTCGCTCATCTCTAATCGGGACCCATTATAATGCCACTGCTCCATATCTACCATATGTCACTGCAGCTTCCCAGCTTAAAATGCAAGCCTAGCCCTCTTGAATGCTGATGTAGCTCTCGATGATGGATGAAACCAAAAGAGAACTCTACACAGAGCATAGATGTTTCTTCAATAATAAGGCCACAGAACTCTTCCAGTTGACAAACCATTGGGCATTTTCACTACAAGATGTACCCCATGGTTTAGAGTAAAGCACATTAAAAAAAAGGTGCCAAACCTAACAAGAGGAATATTAGCCCATTTTCTCCCAGTATATTTATGTCTGAACCTCCAAAATGATAGAGTTGTAAATCTTATTGGCTTCAAGAACACTTGCTAACCTGGTGCTACATGTACATTTTTTTTACTTTTAAGATTTATAACCTGGACTCTTTGGGATACTACAGATAAAAAATCCGTTGACCATATCAATAAATATTTTTTCACTTGCCGCAAGGTCCATCGGAAAGCTTTTTTCACATCTTTATTTTTCAAGCTATAGATCATTGGATTCAACATAGGGACTGTGACGGTGTTAAAAAGAGCAAAATATTTTTTAGATTCCAATGTTCTACTTAGATTTGGTGTGAGGTATTGTCCAACCAGGGTTGTGTAGAGTAAGATGACGGCTGTGAGATGAGAGGAACACGTGTAGAAGGCCTTGCGTCTTCCAACACTGCCCTGTATATTCAATATGGTGTTCATTATAAAAATGTAAGGAATGAACGTGAGAAACAATGGAGTCAGGCAAAAAAGAAACAATCCTTCTATGAAAAACAACTTCTCTAAGAATGAAGTGTCCTCACAAGAAATTCTCATCAGTGGAAAAATATCGCAGAAGAAGTGGTTGATCTCAATTGAAGAATAGCAGGAGAAGCTATAGAAGATCCCAAATGGTGGAATGACTTGCAAAAAGCCCAATACCCAGCAGAAAGAAGCCAATTGGCTACAAGTTCTACTATTCATGACCATGTGATATCGTAAAGGGTTACAAATGGCCACATAGCGGTCATAGCTCATGGCTGCTAAAATTAGTAGCTCATGACCCGTTAAAGACCCAAACATGTACATCTGTATCATACAAGAAACATAAGAAACGGCCTTGTCCCGGGTGACAAAACTTGATAAGATCTTATATAAGGTGACCGTTGAAGATGTCATGTCCACTATGGACAAGTTACCCAGAAAAAAATACATAGGAGTATGGAGACAATGATCAAGGCAAACCAAGAGGAAGAGGGTCATGTTACCACCAAGGGTTAAGAGATAAATAAGAAGAACTATGAGGAAGATGGGAAGCTGGAGCTCTGGAACATCAGTGATCCCATTTAGGATGAAGTATCTGATATTCGTCTGGTTAGGAAACATCTTCATCAAGATATCAAATCCACAATTAACCAGATTTAAAAAAAAACTACAAATTTTGTAGAGTTGATTTCAAAGATCAGGAACTCTTGGACCTCAATGCAAAATCTGCAACAAGACAGAACTATCATCTGCCACTGGTTTATAACTTCATCTTACGCCTTGTGAGAGATGGAAATCTTATTTGCCAAAAACAATGTTTTTGTTTCAATCTGAGGGTTAGTGTTCCAATCTAATTCTTTCTCTCTACTTGAAATGAAAATCGATAAAGTGGCATGATAAATGTCAAGGAGGAGGATGTAAAGAAGTGAGAGGGGGGAAGGCAAAGATACAACAATCTGGTAGGACTGTCTGGGCTTGTCACAACTGGAGATACTTAGGACTTCTCAATGAAGAGCAAGAAAGATCGGGCCTTATAGTATCAAAGGATACTACTAAAACAACATAGTAATTATCTATCTATCTCCTATCTATCTATCTATCTATCTATCTATCTATCTATCTATCTATCTATCTATCTATCTATCTCCTATCTATCTATCTATCTATCTATCTCCTATCTATCTTTCTATCTCCTATCTATCTATCTATCTATCTATCTATCTATCTATCCCCTATCTATCTATCTATCTATCTATCTATCTATCTATCTATCTATCTCCTATCTATCTATCTATCTATCTATCTATCTATCTATCTATCTATCTTTCTCCTATCTATCTATCTATCTATCTATCTATCTATCTATCTCCTATCTATCTTTCTATCTCCTATCTATCTATCTATCTATCTATTTATCTATCTATCTATCTATCTATTTATCTATCTATCTATCTATCTATCTATCTATCTATCTATCTTATATCTATCTACCATCGCCTTGGTTGGTTTACACTTGTACAATTTATGTATTAGAAAAAAGTAGCACTGAAAGGATGTGCGGTATATAATCTATTTACCTTTCCACATTATTTTTTTCCTGTTTATTCAAGTTTTTCCAATAAATCTGCACTTTACAGGGTCCCATGACTTGTGACACATCTATTGCACTAAGTGTACCTGTAGACATGGAGCAGCAATAACTCCCATACAGTGATAAAATTTATAGATGACAGTAATATGTTGAGTCTAATGTTTATGTAGCTGGCACCATTGTCTCCCTTGTGATCTTCTGTTCCCGTATTCTGCGCCATTGTTATCGGTGTATTTATATAATACAATATGTTAGTCATAATTAATCCCACGTTGTTAGTTACAGTAGCTGGAATCATAGTCTAATTGGTAGGAATTATCATTATTAGGAAAACCTCAACACAATTCATCAGATACATTACTGTATTCTGCAGGGAATATGGGAGATTAATTGAGAATTTAGTACAATTCATGAATGTATGAACCAGCAAAAAAGACTAATAATCGAAAAAAAAAAAATTGCCCAAGTTGCTAAACATTTGACATGTTATTGTAATGGCACGTATTTACAACCAAGAATTGAAGGTTATTTTTTCTTTTTTCTTTTTTCTTTCAAAACTGTTGGCGTTTTTTAAAACACCATCAAATAGGCATTATATAAACATATAAAAGCCAGGCATCACTTCTTAAATTTATTCTAGTTGTAGAGTGCCAGTCTACAGTGTTTTTCCATAAGGCTACAAAAAGTATACTGTCATTTGTATAATAAAAGGCACAACAGTTGTAGGAGATTTGCTGTGTTGGATACTTTTTATTATCTCTGTATCATCACAGTGGTGCTTAAAGGGGTTATTCACCACTACAAAAACATGGCCACTTTTGCCCCGCTCTTGTCCCCAGATTGGGTGGGGTTTAAAACTCAATTCCATTGAAGTAAATGGAGCTTAATTGCAAACCACACCTGACTTGGAGACAAGAGCGGGACAAAAGTGGCCATGTTTTTGTAGCACTGGATAACCCCTTTAATGGACATAGATAGATAAGGAACGTCAACCAAAAGCCGAGCATCCCATCCCAATGAAAGAATGTTCCTCAGTTTGGTTACTTCAGCAGTTTATTGATAGAACATAATATAGCAACAGAGTTTTGTCCTATCCTGGACCTCCCTTAGGCATATCCTGAGTGAGGAGTTGGTCTGACCTCGGCAAGAAGTTCAGCCAAGATTACCAAGAAGAGCAGCCATGGCTGATAATATCTTCCTGCCTAAAGTAGTGTTGCACTTTCCTTAGTGCAACGTACTAGTGTTGGTGGCTTTGGATATATTGTATTGTTGTTCATGCCATGACTAAGGAGACACACTCCGAAACCTATCGCCTTTTGGACCTTGATGCTCTTCTTTTAACGAGAATACAACAAATATCTGAATATTATTCTACGCTGGAGCTGGAGGCCGTTCTTCATTCTTTTACAGTTTGTACACCTGTGAGCAGCCAGAGGAGATCTGATAGGTGATGATGTCATCCAGTAGTATACAGAAAGTCATCTCAGACCACTTTGCTGTGATTTTCTTTGGGTCAGACTGGTGGTCACATGACCCAGTTATCAAAATGAAATGCAAGGAGGCAGTTGTGCTGGAATAAAACAGATTGTATTGTAGGACTATCTAGGATTATCAATGGTGAATGAAAAAAGCAAAAAAAAAAAAAAATTGAGTCTTTATTTAAAGGTTAAAACATTTAGCCAAACCGCCCACCCACCAATGCCGGCATTACTCCCAGGAGTTTAATAGTCCTGCTATTGCTAGCAGGTGCAAATCATGGCAAAAATTTACACCAACTAAGATCTTGTGTAGATTTCTATGACTGCCTATAACGGCAGGGGTCATGGATCCGCAGTACCACTGCTATCGATGACAATGCCGAACCAGTGATCTTCACCAGCGCCCACCTCAAAAGGTTGGACTTGCTGCGGCAGGCGACTCCCAGGTCGCTTCCCCCCGGCTTGGCTTGCTAGTGGTGGTGCAGCTGGAGATTTTTTGGTGTTAGAGCCATTGCATTGCACACAGTCCGGTGTTATTGGATTACAAGACAGTGGTCTAAGGGATTATCTACCCATAATATACATTGACAGATACATTAAAAATATATATTTTTAAAAAATACATCTGATTTTTTACAAGTTAATTATGATCCCCTCCATTGCATGACTTAATTCAGACTTTTGACGTAAACCATAAACCATGTAAGCACCTCTCAAGGGATCCTTCATTACCATTGCCAAATGTTTCCTGGTGCTTAGCCCTTAGCAGTGGGCTAAAGAAGTTTGAAGAAGAATTCTGAGCAGAACATGTTCATGTAGCTCTCTGCCCGATCATAGAAAAAACTGTCAATCTATAAAGTAACTATGGTAGCTATGGAAGCCTGTATAGAGAAGAGTACTGCACAGAAGGAGGAGTACTCTCTATGGAGGAGGACATAAGAATAGGTATGAATAATGAAGAGCAGCCTGTGAGAGAGGGGGCAGTTTGTAAGACATGGGGGCATAAGAAACAATCTATGAAAGATTAGGGCATAAGAGTTTGTGAGAGAGGAGAATAAGAATAAGGAGCAGTCTGTGAGAGAGATGTAAGAGATGGGGATGTGAAGAGCTGTCAATGAGAGATGGGGACATAAGAGACCACCAGGCATAAGAAGCAGTCTGTATGAGAGAGGGAATAAGTAGGCTGCAGTCTGTAAAGAGGGGGATAAAGAACAGTCTGTGTGATATATTTATCTTTTCATAAAGGACACTTTTCCCTTGTTCCTTTGTGTATTTTAAACTGTACATATTTCAACCCCTTACTGTTTCCTTGTGTACTGCTAAAATAAAAATAAATAAAAAAATACTTTTTTAATTAAAAAATATTTTTGCTTAAAAACAATAAACTAAAAATACATACGTTGTTTTCCATTAAAACAATGGTCATTCTTTTCATAATGCCATTGTTCCATTGACTTGAATACATAGCCTTGCAGTATGAAAACAGCCATTGTTTTCATGGAAAACAACGACCACTGTTGCCAAAATAAAACTCTATACAGAGCACTGATTTTTGTTCAATGGAAAGGCTACAAGGCTATTCACATTGGCAAACCATTGGGAATTTCTACTACAAAGTATACATCTTAGCTTAGGATATTGCACACCTGAAATGATGTCGCACCTAACAAGAGCATTTTCCCCATTACCAGTTATTAGGGCATGTTCACACTGAGGAATAGGCGAATTTTACGCAAAAAAATTGAAGAGGAAAGTTTTCTGCTTGCAATTCCGCGCCTATTCAGCTCTGGCAGAAGAGGAACAGAATCTGAGAGGAAGTCGAGAGGAATTCAAGCAAAATACAAGCGGAATTCAAGCAGAATTTAAGCCCCCGTTGACTTCAATAGGATTCCTCTAGCAGAATCTGCCCAAAGAATTGACAACAAACAACAGAGCGGAAATTCCATACACAATAGCACAATAATACACTGCTCTGTATATATTGTACGGGAGAAATTTCAAGCAGAAATTAAGAGCGGATTCTGCTTCAATTCCTCATCTATTCCTTAGTGTGCACTTACCCTTAGAGTTATTCATTTCATAATGTCCAAAATTATATATAGTTGTTTTTTTTTTTCTTTTCTAACTGTTTAAAATCTGGGTCATATAGCTTTGATATAACCACTACTATAGCTTTCAAAAATGTTACATATTTTTTTTTTACAATAGAGCATTTTCATTCATTGCAATCACAACCTATCTTCTTTGCTTTCAGAGTCTTATTGGCTAACAGGACACTAACCTGGTGATAGAGCCATTTTTGTACTAATCAGATGTATAACCTGGACTCAAACCATTGGGAAATTAAGGATAAAAAATACATAGACCATATCAATAAATATTGTTTCACTTGCCCCAAGGTCCATCGAAAAGCTTTTTTTACATCTTTATTTTTTAAGCTATAGATCATTGGATTTAACATAGGGACTGCGGCCGTGTTAAAAAGAGCAAAATATTTTTTAGATTCCAAGGCCCTACTTAGGCTTGGTGTCAGGTATTGCCCAATAAGAGTTGTGTAGAGTAAGATGACGGCTGTGAGATGAGAAGAACACGTGTAGAAGGCCTTGCGTCTTCCAACACTCCCCTGTATCTTCAATATGGTGTTTATTATAAAAAAGTAGGGAACAAGTGTAAGAAGGAATGGAGTCAGGCAAAAAAGTAACAATCCTTCTATGAAGAACAACTTCTCTAAGAATGAAGTGTCTTCACAAGAAATTCTTATAAGTGGAAAAAGGTCACATAGAAAGTGGTTGATTTCAATGGAAGAATAGCAGGAGAAGCTAAAGAGGATCCCAAATGGTGGAATGACTTGCAAAAATCCCCACACCCAGCAGGTGGAAGCCAATAGGCTACAAGTTCTACTATTCATGACCATGTGATATCGTAAAGGGCTACAGATGGCCACATAGCGGTCATAGCTCATAGCTGCCAATAATAGTAGCTCATGACCCATCAAAGATCCAAACATGTACATCTGTATCATGCAAGAAACATAAGAAATTACCTTGTCCCGGGTGACAAAACTTGATAAGATCTTATTTAAGGTAACTGTAGAGGAAGTCATGTCCACTATGGACAAGTTACCAAGGAAAAAATACATAGGAGTATGGAGATGATGATCAAGACAAACCAAGAAGAGGAGGATCATGTTACCACCAAGGGTTATGAGATAGATAAGAAGAACTATGAGGAAGATGGGAAGCTGGAGCTCTGGAACATCAGTGATCCCACTTATGATAAAGTATCTGATATTCGTCTGGTTAGGAAACATCTTGTTGGCCAAGATCAAAAATGCAAATAAGGATTTTGAACAGTTAATCAGAAGCTCTTGGATCCCAATGCAAAATCTGAAACAGGGCTAAAGTACCACTTTCCTCTAGTTTATAACTTTGTTTCCTACAGCGTACACCTTGCAAGAGTTGGAATTCGTATGGGTCAATGAGAATGCTTTGGCTCTTATCCATCTGTTACATGGACTACATGTATTTGAACATTTTATACGGTATATTATTAAAAAATAAAAATAATTAAATAAATAATTGCAAGGATATATGGTATACAATGTCTTTACCTTTCTCCTTTAATTTTTTTATGTTCAATTTTTTCAACGCCCATGTCACACATCTATTGCCCTTAATGTACCGCCAGACCTGCAGCACAAATAACTCCCCTATAGTAATGTATTAAATTTATAAATGATAGTAATATATTGTGTCTAATGTTTATGTAGATGGCACCATCGTCTCCCCAGTGATCTTCTGTTCCCGTATACTGCGCTATTGTTATGGGTGTATTTATATAATACAATATGTTAGTCATAATTAATCCCACGTGTTTAGTTACAGTAGCTGGAATCATAGACTAATTGGTAGGGATTATCATTGGAAAATCCTCAGCACAATACATCAGATATATAATTCTATACTGTAAGGAATATGGGAGATTAATTAGGAATATAGTGTGACACATGAATTTATGAACCAGCAAAAAAACGAATGTCGTACAATATTTGCCCAATATTTTAAAAATTCACATACAGTCAAGGAAATAATTATTTGATCAGCTGGTGATTTAGCAAAACCATAAGTAATACTCTGGGTGAGAAGGAGACAACCATTGGTGCAATAGTAAGAAATGAAAGAAATACAAAATGACTGTCTATAGACATTGATCTGGGGCGCCATGCAAAATCTCACCTTGTGGGGTATCCTGGATCATGAGGAAGGGGAGATATTGGCCTAAAACTACATGGCAGGAATTTGTTAATGATCTCAAGGTAGCTGGGACCACCATTGATAACACATTACATAGATTAAAATCCTACATTGCCCGCAAAGTCCCACTGCTCATGAAGGCCCATGTGCAGGCCATCTGAAGTTTGCCAATGAACACCTGGATGATTCTGCGAGTGATTGAGAGAATGTGTTGTGGCCAGTTGAGACAAAATTTGAGCTATTTGTCATTAACTCCACTCGCCATGTTTGAAGGAAGAGAAATGCTGCCTATTGTCCCCACTGTCAAGAATGGAGGTGGAAACATTATGTTTTGAGGGTGTTTCTCTGCTAAGGGCAAAGGATTACTTCACCACATCAGTGGGACAATGGATGGAGCCATGTACTGAGTGACAACCTCCTCTCCACCTGGGTCTTCCAACAGGACAATGACCCAAAACATACAGGCAAGGCAACAAAGGGGTGGCCTAGCCAATCTCCAGACCTTAATCACGTAGAAAACTTATGGAGGGAGCTGAAGCTCCTAGTTGCCAGGTGACAGCCTCAAAATATTAATGATTAAGGGCTTGTTCTGCCGTGAGGCACAGGGGATGTTTGAGTGAACTCCTGCCGGGTCAGATGTTAAGATGGTGTGGTAGCTGAGTTGGTCTAGGGTCACTTTTGCACTTGTCACAGTAGCCTAAAGTGGTAGAGGAGCCATCCCAGACAGTTTGGCGCCAGCACAGAAAAAAGAATTAACCCAAGTGTAGAGATGCGGGTGCGGAAGAGACAGAGTCCAGTGCTTCAGAAATGTAGAACAGTTTACTTAGGATAACCATAGTGCAATACAAAGAATACTGGTGGCAACAATACAGCCCAGTGCAATACAGTGTACCAGAATCAGTCTGGTACCTCCAACAGTCACAAGGATGACTTGTCCAAGCCTAAAGCACTGTGGGGCCCTAGACTGCAATGGGGCCTAAGGACAATTTATCCCTAGGGGCAAGAAATCCTGCTTTACTCCCTATTCTTCTTCTTCGTCCATGTTTCCCTAAGTATTTGGCAAAGCAGACCATGATAAATTCAGCACTCTGCAGGGTCTTATTCTCTACATGTAATTGAGGGGTCTAAGGGCCCTATTCCACAGTAACGATAATCGTCCGGATCGGCCCCATTTGGCCCGATTCGGCCGGTTATCGTTCGGTGAAATAGAGAGAACGATCAGCCGATGATCGTGTCATCGGCTGATCGTTCATTTAGGGCCAGACCTAAAATCATTGTTCCCCCACCGCGCGTCGCTATGGTTGAATAGCGGTGCGCGGCGGGCGACCGACGATTTGACAAGCAGCAGCATCATACATTACCTGTCCAGGCTTCTTCTCCGCGCTGTCTTCATCCCCGAATCCCGCGCGCTCTATCTACAGAATGGCCGGTCAGCTGACGGAGCGCTCAGCCAATCACAGGCTGGCATCGCCACGGCCTGTGATTGGCTGAGTATGGCCTGTCAGCTGACCGGCTATTCTGAAGATAGAGCGCGCGGGATTCGGGGATGAAGACAGCGCGGAGAAGAAGCCTGGACAGGTAATGTATGCTGCAAGGGCTGCAAGGACATCGGTAACGATGTCCTTGCAGCCATTGCTCAACGATCATCAGGCCGTGGAATAGGCCCAGTAAACGAGCGGCGATCTAGCAGATCGCCGCTCGTTTACATAGTTGATTGGGCCCTCCTCGGCCTGTGGAATAGGACCCTAAGTCTAAACTAAGGAAGGCAGGAGGTCAGCTGCTTCCCTCGTTTCCTCACACTTGACTAGCCCACCATTAACCAGTCTGATTCTAACAGGATTTCTTCTCTTTTTGGGGAGAGAGAGAACAGTCTGGAGCAAGAACCTCTTGTAAGTCTTGTATGGGTTGATGTGTGTACAGATTACAGCTTGTAACAAGGATATGGAGCGTCATTAACAATATAAATCTAATAAACAACATATACAAATATAAACATCATAAAATGGGACAGTACACATGCACAGGATGTTGCAGCTTTAGGCTATGTTCACACTATGTCACGGAACGGCCGGTCTCTGCCCGGATCATCCTGGCCAGTACTTACGTACCGGCTGGATGATCTGTCCGGCCGCAGAGCTCTGATGCGCACGCCCGCATCAGAGCTTCCCCCTGCACACTATGAAGTGAGCGGCTCCGGCTTCAAAGTGTGAACTGACAGGGTTTCCTACGGCCACAATTCATTGAATTGCGGCCACAAAAAACTGACATGTCAGTTATTTGCGGGGCCGCATGGGATCCCGGCCGGAGTGTATACGATGTGTGTACGCTCTGGCCAGGATCCCATTGAAACTAAGGCATTGTTCCACCCCGCAAAAACTACGGCCATTGTCGCCATCGGCAACAACGGCCGTAGTTTTACGTAGTGTGAACATAGCCTTACCCTTACAAGACCAGTCCAGATAGCACCTTAAGGAACATCTGAAACATCCTGACATATTATTGTTCTTTAGGTAAGTGGTAAATTTTGGGCTTCTAGGCCCATTTAACCCCAGAGCGTAACTGTACGTCCTTGAGCAGCGATGCACCCCAAAAAAGGACGTACAGTTACACCCCTGGTCCTGAACAGGTTAATATAAAAATTATGATGCATAATTTTGTAAAATTTGAGCCAAAATGGGTTCATGCTGAACCAATGAGTTTATCTGTAACCCTGATGAACGGACCTACCCATCCACCTCTTGGAGGTGCTTATGGCCATTTCCCTTTTTTGCAAATTATAAAGTGATACCTTGCTCATGTTCATAATCCCAATGGATAATAATAAATGGGGGAGCTGTTTCGGATACCTGGATGGAGGCCTTCTTAGCGCCCCTCCCGTAATGATAAGCCACCATCCATTAAATAATTAATACCAGTTGAATTATAGATTGTTACGATCAAGTTTTAATTTCTTAGTTTTCTAGAAACACCAGAGAGAATCTGGCATGACGTCTGGGGTATAAACATTCCCTGATTAGCAAGGGTCTCTTGTGAGGGCAGGGAGTTCATTACCACATACGTAAATGGTATATAAACATCTGGAGCTGCCATCGATGTGATTATACAGAGCATCTGACTGCAGCCCCATGTAAGTACAACCCAAGATCCTGCACTTTCCCTGGGCTATCACATTGGGTACACTGGGGGAAGAATTGATAATGAAAACCAATCAGATCAATAGCATTAGTTTCTGAAAAATTGAACTGAAGGGCTCCTACGTGCAACTGCTCCATATTTACCCTTCACCAGTTCTGATGAAATTTTCCCCATAGCATTTGGATGGTGTTTTAGCTTCTGCACCCAGTTAGGGAATTGTACACATGTGTAATTTTGCAGCACTCTAATATTGGTGTAATATTGGTGTAATACTGGTGTAATATTTTTGATAACACTTGAAAAATTTGGAGGACCTATAAACGGACTCTTGATCATCTTATAGTTATCGTTGACCAATCAAAGAAGTACAGGTGGTTAGATGCCCATTGTAGACCAAGCATTGCTTCTGGTGTCTGATCTGGAGTCTGAATAGATTCTGTAGTCTGGTCTGGGGTCTGAATAGATTATTGTGTGTGGTTTGGGGTCTGAATAGATTCTGGTGTCTGATTAAAATCTGGTGCCTGATCTGGGGTCTGAAAGGCATCTGGGGAAGAAAAAAAATAGAAAGTGCAACAGCAACCTACAGGTGTAAGTGCCTACTACGTATTTTCCCTCCAGTGTACACACGATAAAAACCTGCTCTATAGATATTAAAAAATGAGGATCTTAGCAAACTATTTGATCAAAACGAGTGTACTATGTCACCACATTAAGGTGACCTCAGAGATATTTTCCTACTTTAGCATTCTCACACTATCAATGGCCTCTCCTGGGCTAAATAAGCCTACAACTGGGCAGATAGGAGCCAAATCTCTCTCTTTTTTTTTTTAAAAAAAAAAGCATCTGGGGTCTGACCTGAAGTTGGAATAAATTCTTGTGTCTGGTTTGGGGTCTGAATAGAATCTGGGGTCTGAATAGATTCTGGTGTCTGGCCTAGGGTCTGAATAGATTCTGGTGTCTGGCCTAGGGTCTGAATAGATTCTGGTGTCTGGCCTAGGGTCTGAATAGAATCTGGGGTCTGAATAGATTCTGGTGTCTGGCCTAGGGTCTGAATAGATTCTGGTGTCTGGCCTAGGGTCTGAATAGATTCTGGGGTCAGAATAGATTCTGGTATCCGGCCTAGGGTCTGAATAGATTCTGGTATCTGGCCTAGGGTCTGAATAGATTCTGGTGTCTGGCCTAGGGTCTGAATAGATTCTGGTATCTGGCCTAGGGTCTGAATAGATTCTGGTATCTGGCCTAGGGTCTGAATAGATTCTGGTGTTTGGCCTAGGGTCTGAATAGATTCTGGTATCTGGCCTAGGGTCTGAATAGATTCTGGTGTCTGGCCTAGGGTCTGAATAGATTCTGGTGTCTGGCCTAGGGTCTGAATAGATTCTGGTGTCTGGCCTAGGGTCTGAATAGATTCTGGTGTCTGGCCTAGGGTCTGAATAGATTCTGGGGTCTGAATAGATTCTGGTATCCGGCCTAGGGTCTGAATAGATTCTGGTATCTGGCCTAGGGTCTGAATAGATTCTGGTGTCTGGCCTAGGGTCTGAATAGATTCTGGTATCTGGCCTAGGGTCTGAATAGATTCTGGTGTCTGGCCTAGGGTCTGAATAGATTCTGGTATCTGGCCTAGGGTCTGAATAGATTCTGGTATCTGGCCTAGGGTCTGAATAGATTCTGGTGTTTGGCCTAGGGTCTGAATAGATTCTGGTATCTGGCCTAGGGTCTGAATAGATTCTGGTGTCTGGCCTAGGGTCTGAATAGATTCTGGTGTCTGGCCTAGGGTCTGAATAGATTCTGGTGTCTGGCCTAGGGTCTGAATAGATTCTGGTGTCTGGCCTAGGGTCTGAATAGATTCTGGGGTCTGAATAGATTCTGGTATCCGGCCTAGGGTCTGAATAGAGTCTGGTATCTGGCCTAGGGTCTGAATAGATTCTGGTGTCTGGCCTAGGGTCTGAATAGATTCTGGTATCTGGCCTAGGGTCTGAATAGATTCTGGTATCTGGCCTAGGGTCTGAATAGATTCTGGTGTTTGGCCTAGGGTCTGAATAGATTCTGGTATCTGGCCTAGGGTCTGAATAGATTCTGGTGTCTGGCCTAGGGTCTGAATAGATTCTGGTGTTTGGCCTAGGGTCTGAATAGATTCTGGTGTCTGGCCTAGGGTCTGAATAGATTCTGGTGTCTGGCCTGGGCTCTGAATAGGTTCTGGTTTCTGGCCTGGGGTCTGAATAGATTCTGGTATCTGGTCTGGGCTCTGAATAGATTCTGGTTTCTGGCCTGGGGTCTGAATAGATTCTGGTGTCTGGCCTAGGGTCTGAATAGATTCTGGTTTCTGGCCTGGGGTCTGAATAGATTCTGGTGTCTGGCCTGGGCTGTGAATAGATTCTGGTATCTGGCCTGGGGTCCGAATAGAATTTGGGGTCTGACTGGGGTCAGAATAAATTCTAGTGTGTGTCTGGCCTGGGCTCTGAATAGATTCTGGTGACCAGTTTGGGGGTCTGACTTAATCTTAGAGCCTGTTTTGGGGTCTGAATGAAATTTAAGGTCTGGGAGTTTGAAATAACTGGAAGGGGGTTATTTATTAAGGTTATGTTCACACTACGTAAAATAACGGCCGTAGAATTACGACCGTATGGGCTAGTCGTGAAACTACGGCCGTTGTTTAATTTTGATTCCTAGCATGTTTATAAACGGGCTGAAACATGTCATTTAATTGAAATACTGCGACTAGCCCAACAAACCACTCAGTAAATTTTTTACATTAAAATCTAGTTTAATTTGTCCGAAATAAATTTTACGTGTGTGGCCGCATTAAAATTCCCGGCTGTAGTTGTAACATTACCGGCCGCAAATAAATGACATGTTCATTTTTCACGGGTCCGTACGAACCACAGCCGTAGTCTTATACGCTGTGTGTATTGTACGACCGTAGTTCGTACGAATTGCTATATTGTATCATCCTCAAAACAACGGCGGTAGTTTTGCGGTGAAAACATAGTGTGAACATAGCCTTAGGGTGTAAAATTTTGTAAAAATCAGGGGGGAAAAAAGTTCAATAGAATGGTAAAATTGTCAAGTTTTTTTGGGTTTTTTTTTATCTCTTGCATGTATGGTACTGTGTTATATTGATATATTTCCTAGAGTACCTATGGAATACACAGGGACATTTTTATACTGACGGATATATAAAATTATAGGCTTAATAAGGTTTAGTAACCCCTCACCGCATGCTATAGGAGCTGTATTACCTTGTACACAGTAACATTGCTCTAACTCAAATACATATGTTGGTGTTACTAAGGCCCATGAGCCTCTGGGCCTTGGTTTTTAATCCAAACAAGGACATCTGGCATGGATTTTGAATGTTCTCCACAAGTTTCTTCTCCCCAAATAGTCCTCAGAGGTTACAAACATTAACTTGATGTTAAATCCATTACTCATCATTGTGTAGCAAACTTTAGATCGACACTTAACACAGCACAACTCCTTGGAGCTATGTTCCAAAAATGTAAGAATCGGAGCAATTAATGGCCGTTGCTGCAAAACAATGGCCGTTATTAAAGATCATTAATAGCAGCTGTTGTTTTGCAACAACGGCCGTTATTTGCGCTTATTTTTACATTGCGGGAAAATAGCCTGAAACTGTCATGTTAACGTTTGCTGCATCATGGTCTGTAAGGCGTCACGTTATTGGTTGCTACATCGGGAAATTAGATTGTGAGCTCTTTTGGAGACAGAGACAATGAAGAATGTATATTAACCAAACAATAGAAAACATATAAAGCCATATGATTTTAAGCAATATAATTGTATTTTTTTTGACGGTCATGTATCCTTTATATTTTTTCTTCCTGTTTCAGTGCGGTATTATTGGATGTTTCTGTGAAGAAAGAAGAAAAATTAAAAAATGTGTGTGAAAATAAGATTATAGAATAGATATAAGAATAGATTGCATTTCCTGTTTTGATTCAACAATATATGCCCTGTAATCATAGTAAACATTGTACTATTATATAGGTGCCCCCCTCATGTTTACCTATGTAACATTACCCTGGTTGCCTCAGATCATCGGCCGCAATGCAAGCAAACCTGACGACAATCAGATATTTCATCATTGCAGGGATATCCGAAGACCCCCATCTTCAGCTTCCGATCTTCCTCCTGGTTCTCCTCATTTACCTCTTCATCTTATGCGGTAACGTAACCATTCTCATCGCTTGTCAGGACCCTCATCTTCACACTCCCATGTATTTCTTCCTGGGTAACTTATCCATACTGGACATGAGTTGCTCCACTGTTACTTTACATAAGATCCTCATACGGTTTATTGCCGGTGACAGAACGGTGTCCTTCGGTGCTTGCATGGTGCAGATGCATATGTTTGGCTCCTTAGCTAGCGTTAACCTGTTGATATTGGCAGCCATGGGCTATGACCGTTACGTTGCCATCTGTAGGCCCTTACGATATCACGCGGTTATGAGTAGTGGAATATGTGTGACGTTGGCCTCTTCCTGTTATGTTTTAGGTTTTTTACAGGTCACCCCTTTCACTGTTATCATTTGCGGCTTCTCTTGCTATTTTTCCAATGAAATCAACCACTTCTTCTGCGACATTGTCCCCGTCATGAAAATTTCCTGCAATGACACATCCTTTCTGGAGACCCTCTTCCTTATTGAGGGACTTCTTACCATGATCCTGTTGCCATTTCTCTTAACATTTGCATCCTATTTGTTCATAATAAACTCCATACTGGGGATACGGACCAGCTCTGGAAGATTAAAGGCCTTCTACACATGTTCCTCACACCTCACTGTGGTCCTCTTACTATACACAACACTTTTTGGACAATATCTGACCCCGAACCTAAGTAGCACCTTGGAGTTTAAGAAACTTTTTGCACTTTTTAACACGGCTGCTGTTCCTCTGCTCAATCCATTGATCTACAGCCTTAAGAATAAAGATGTGAAAAGGGCTCTAAAGATGATTCTGTGCCATGCCAAACCCCAGGTAAATAGTACAGTCACTTAGGTTGTCCATCATGTCCATCAAGTTCAACTTTTCTCAGTGCTAGATGTTTGATGCAGTTGAAGGCAAAAAAAAAAAAAAAAGTATCCAGTCTTTCAAAAAAACAAAAAAGAAAGCCGGATGACTTTCTATGATAAATTAATAATTTTTACCTCCTGTTCTTCTTCTGACTCTTGCCTCGGAGGATATTTTTATAATGGAGCTGATGGGCCCATTGCAGGTGTAACTTAAAGGTCACACAATGCAAAATCTCTAATAGGACCTCCACTTACTGACCTCCTCATATGGACTTTATGAACTCTCTCAGACTTTTGCCCCCTCAGTAGTTACCACCCTGGTCTGCTTGCTGTTGGCTTAAAAGGGGCATCCAAGACACAGAGTCTGCTTTTTTTTGCCAGTAGCTGTTACTCTTGTCTATGTAGTGGAGTATGACACCTCATCCCCACCAAAGTGAATAGGGTTTAGCTGTTGACGTTTCTAAAAACAAAGACCTTTTTTTTGTAATCCTGGATCACTCTTCTAAAGGTAGAGTTTTTTTGGCCAATGCATTCTGTGACCCAAAGCAAATGTATCATTAGGTACATCGCTGCCTTTTTTAACCTTAATTAATTGGAGCCAACGTGGGGATGCAACTGAAACGCTGCCCATTTCCCTGGCTGGTCCTTTCCTGAGCATTGGCCTGGCATAGAGTATCAGTGTGGCGATATCCCCTCTGTGATGCAGCTCCATTGATTTTAATAGAGCCGCACAGAGGGGAGTGGGTTTCATCATACTGGGGGGGGGGGGCATGCCTGTTCCCAGTGCTTCGGGCCGGTGCTCCGGAGAAGACCACCACCAAGTGCCGGAAACTGGGCAACGTTTCAAAAAAGGACTGTGCCACCGGCCTCCCAGTGCAGATGCTGATCGATTAAGATAAAAAACCAGTGATCTACCTGATGGTACATTCGCTTTAACCCCTTCCCCAAATCCGAGGCTGTCAGCTGCAGATCCATCTCCTATATTGGGTGCTGGCTGCTATCTGCAGCTGGATAACTCTGATCCCAGTTGCTTAACTCATATAATACAACAGGAACTAGCCACCATGATATTAGAAGCTGTATTCTGGCCAACTCCAGGCTGTGATTTCATAGTCATATCTTTGGTATTGTCATTTGTGTAAATGTCCACAATATAAAAAAAAACATTATTTATCATGTATAATGAATGCGAAAAATAAAAACAATGCCTCAATTGTTTTTCAATATTGTAGCAGAAAGAACAGCTGTCAGGGCCTGTGGCCAAGTGGAAACAAGTCTTGATGACCACATGGTGACTTTCTAGACTTGGCCACCCAGACGCCACTCCACCACTCATCCATTGTGTGCCTACACACTCTCCACCTCAACTCCAGTTGTCTGTCACAACTCCACATCTGCCAACCAAACCAACAAGGGGTCACCACTAAAACATCAGACTTATGGTCAACGATCTTGCATGGTCTCAATAAAATAGGAACAAAAGCACTTTCAACTGAACAACAAAAGTCTCTTCTCTTTTTTTCCCTTATACAATGGTTTTTCAGTCAACTAGCGTTCCAGAAAACATGAATGAAAAAGCAGTCACAAAGCCCCATCTGGCCCAAAATACTACCAGTAAAAATTACAGAATATAACCAGAATATAACCAGACAAACATATATCTGGAAAGTTAATTTTTATCATATTCTATGTGTGTCCACAAAGCAGAAAAAATGCTTAATACAGGTATACTTAGAAAATTGGAGGCAACACAAGTATATTAATCATAAAGTAATACACATCATTGAATGAATAATACTACATAAGAGGTCTCAGGAATAAAAAACAGTACAAAGAGGGTCAATAACTGATAAGCAAAAAAAGCTATGCAGGTAATGTGACTGTTTAGAGCTATTTAAAGGGGTACTGGGGGGGGGGGGTCTTTTTTCACTATGGCCAGGGAAGGGGTGGATGAAAGCAGCCAATATCCGCTTACCTTTGCGGGTTTCAAAAGGTAAAAGGAACACACTGCTGTATCCCAGGATCACAGTGGGTTTCAGAAGTGAGACCAATGTGATTAGAAGCTTTTGACATGTCAAAGGACATTTCAAAAGTTACTGAAAATTACAATAATGCCTTAAAGGGAACCTGTAAGGTCGTATAAGCCTTATTAGCGCTCCCAGTACCTTTTAGATACAGAACAAAGCGTGGCATAACCTTCCTCCATATCCAAACTACCACAAAAATTACATTATTCACCACCCCCTTCCACTGGCTAAGAAGACATGGGCTGGATCTGCAGCATGTGTAGCCATGCTGCCCCCATCCTACCCTTTGTCGCATTTGATTGGCACACTAAATGTTGGGTCGTAAAGGCAGTGCCTGGCACTCAATCAATGAAGTGTGACTGACTGGGAGGGGGACGGGATAGCATGGCTTCTTAGCCCCCATGCCTACTTATCCAGCAATGGGCATCAGTGAATAAAGTTGTTTCTTGTGGTAAAGTGGCAATCGAGGAAAATTCCTGTTATTAACTAAAATAGACAGAGCTTATATCTAGAGGAATTAGTTTACTCAACAGTAAGCAAAATAACATCATCACTTCCTTGTAAAATGCTTGTAGATTAGAGATAAGCGAACTTTTCAAAAGTTTGTTCCGGCTGGACTTCCGGATTTTTTCAGAAAGTTCGGTTCGACCGAATTTCGGATTTCTTCGGATTTCATAGTTTAAAGCATCTATATGATACTGGGGTAGTGTATTTGGTTGAATTTAGGGCTCTACATGTCAGTAACATCATTATCTTTTCGATATCTAAAAGTCAATTTTTTTTTTTAACTTCAATATTCACCGTTACAGGGTCTATGCAGGAAATTCACCATTACAGGGTCTATGCAGGAAACTCACCATTACAGGGTCTATGCAGGAAACTCACCATTACAGGGTCTATGCAGGAAACTCACCATTACAGGGTCTATGCAGGAAACTCACCATTACAGGGTCTATGCAGGAAATTCACCATTACAGGGTCTATGCAGGAAACTCACCATTACAGGGTCTATGCAGGAAATTCACCATTACAGGGTCTATGCAGGAAACTCACCATTACAGGGTCTATGCAGGAAACTCACCATTACAGGGTCTATGCAGGAAACTCACCATTACAGGGTCTATGCAGGAAACACCATTACAGGGTCTATGCAGGAAATTCACCATTACAGGATCTATGCAGGAAACTCACCATTACAGGGTCTATGCAGGAAACTCACCATTACAGGGTCTATGCAGGAAATTCACCATTACAGGGTCTATGCAGGAAATTCACCATTACAGGGTCTATGCAGGAAACAACACGGAGGCCAGTACAGGAGCAGCAGTAGTCAACATGGAGGCAAGGGCAGGCACACCAGTAGTCAACCTGGATGCCAGTTAAGGCCCAGCAGTAGCCAACATAGAGACAAGGACAGGCACAGCAGTAGTCAACATGAATGCCAGTTAAGGCCCAGCAGTAGCCAACATAGAGCCAAGGGCAGAAGCAACAGTAGTCAACATGGAGGCCCGGCAGGAGCAGCAGTAGCCAACATGGAGGCCCGGCAGGAGCAGCAGTAGCCAACATGGAGGCCCGGCAGGAGCAGCAGTAGCCAACACGGAGTCCAGTACAGGAGCAGCAGTAGTCAACATGGAGGCAAGGGCAGGCACACCAGTAGTCAACCTGGATGCCAGTTAAGGCCCAGCAGCAGCCAACATGGAGGCAAGGGCAGGCACACCAGTAGTCAACCTGGATGCCAGTTAGACTTTTATGCTACACACCTGCCCCAGGTGTTTTTGTCTCTCAGGATAAGAAAGATGTGATATACACACTATCAGAAGTATAGGACTTGTATATCTGTAGAGCATGTTTTTGTTCCGTGCACCCTTTGCTGTCCTATGCCTAATCTATCTATCTTTCGCCCTCTCTTTATTTCTCTCTCAATCACCAAATGTTTCTCCTCTCTGCTTTTCTAATCTTTCCTTTCCTTTCCTACAATATCTTCTCAGTAGTCTGTAGTACACAACAGCAGCAGCACTACCAGCAGCGTTTTGATAATCACAAGCTGTGTGCACTGCAGCCAGTAACAACCTTCTTCCTCTCTCTGTGCAGACTGCGTGGTGCGGTCATGTGACTGCTCCTCTTAAAGTAATACCGTCATCACAGGAGGTGGGCTAGTGCAAGATCCCTGCTGATTGGATGTGTTCCGGGCATCATGGGAAAGTGCTTTTCCCACCCGGAACATTTACTGCTTTCTAGAATGGCAGCTGCCATTTTAGAAAGCAAGGGGGAAAAAAATTGGAGCGGATATCCAAAAATCCGAATCCGATTAGACTCGGATTTTTGGAAAAATCCGAACCGGATCCCATACCGGCCGAACCGGTTCACTCATGTCTATTGTAGATATGAACAGGACTGTATAAGGTGCTGGGAGGAGTTGGTGTTCAGGAAATCAAGTAGGTACGTAGAGCTCTGATCTCAACCCGATCCGACACCTTTTCGACCAACTGGAAAAATGACTGAAAGACCAACTTCTCCCTTAGGAGCAGTGACTGGTCTAGCACCAAAAATGCTCTTTTAACTATAAGAAATGACTTGCCATGCCAGAGGGATGTTTCTCACAGCCCTTTTAACCCTGTTGTTTCCCTATTTATGTTCCAATACTCGCAACCGAGTGGGACTTCAGGGGCTACCTATCAGGGTGGTGGGGTGCTCTCTCCATCATAGAGCCACCCCATGGCAACAGGATAGGGATATCTGGCTATTCCCGTGCGATTCGCAACCGAGGATCTACAGACTCTTGTCAGCCCCTAGAAGAGATGAAGTGGGACTGATCCCCAGTAAGATGAAGCTGCTAAGAGCCGACGTATCTTACTGACAAACACTCATCCACTTGGGGAAATCTCGAGTTGGAGCTCAGCCTAAAGACAGAGACCTAGGACTCGTACTACCCTACCTGATGGTTTCTGAGCGGGTGGGGCAGAAGGTGGTCATATATGCAGAGTCCATACATATGCGTGAGTACGAGAAGTTCTTCCTTCAAGTATCTACACCACAATCCCGGACGAGTACTGCACCACCTAGAAAAGGGCCTCTACACAGCCCCTACAGTACCCTCTCTACCAAGTTTCTCTCTACCTTTCACCTCTACCTGTAGTCTACCTTCAGAGTTGTATTATTTTTGCTCTAGAACCTGTGAGCAGTTCCTTCTTTGTACAACTTATGTATTGCACTAAAGCGTTTACAAGTAAAGTATTACCTTGGGGTTACAGGCTGGACTCTGTGATCTTCTTTGCAGAGCACCCGCACCCTCATACCTCACTACCATTCGACAAAAGGGCTTGTACCCGCGTGTCAGAGCAAGAATCGCTACTCCTGGCCACCGAGGCAAAGCCAGCCCCAAACACCAGAAGCCCACCTGCAGCCTCAATACCAGTGTGCAGCACCCCAGCCTAGCTGTCTAACTTTGCTTATGTACTAACATATTAAAAAATAGATATTGCTTGGAGTTCTTCTTTAATATAGTAAAATATTAGAAAAGCTGTTGTATCCGGACTGACATACAGAATAAACATTACATGTCAGTTTTACCATGACTTGCACTGCGCAAAAAGGATACTTCCACCTAAATACTAGTACCGATGCATCCACCTGAATACCAATAGAGATTCCTCCACCTTAATACCAATACCGGAACCTCCACCTGAATACCAATACCAGAACCTCCACCTGAATACCAATACCGGTACCTCCACCTGAATACCAATACCGGAACTTCCACCTGAATACCAATACCAGTACCTCCACCTGAATACCAATACCGGAACCTCCACCTGAATACCAATACCGGAACTTCCACCTGAATACCAATACCGGTACCTCCACCTGAATACTAATACTGATACCTCCACCTGAATACCAATACCGGAACCTCCACCTGAATACCAATACCGATACCTCCACCTGAATACTAATTTCACTGCACAAATAATAGTTTTTGAGGTTTGGTGAGGTAGGGTACATGGCCCTGTAGATGGAAAAGTAAAAGATTTGTGACTCTTAGAAGGAAATAAGGATAAAAGGAAAATGGAAAAATTTAAATGGCCTGTGCCCACAAGGCCAAAATCCACAGTGTCCTTAAGGGGTTATAAAAAATCTCCTAGTAGATTGTATGATCCCGGATGGAAATAGAGGTTAGAAACCCCCCTATAGGTATGTGCCTCAACACTATTTTGGTAACAGGACCCATCCCCCTCATATGACCCATCCATCTCTTGCAGGGGCTCATGCTAAAGTGCAAGTGGTACCTTGTGCATGTTCATACTAAATAATCATAAGCAGGGCCGATTCTAGGGTCTGTGCCGCCTGAGGCAAACCTCAGGCTGCCGCCCCCCTCACTGGCACTCGAACCCCATCCGCCCCCAACCCCCCCCCCCCCCCCCGCGCGCAAGCCCACCACCAACATACACTACCACCCCCACCTCACTGGAACAGCCAGGGGCCGCGGCCGCCGGACCTCTTCAAGGCGGATCTGCCGCTTTAAAAGTAGGGGGCTCCGCTACCACTAGCTGTTCTATCCAGTCCATTGAGCTTCCGGGACAGGTCACCTGATGCACGCCGGCCCCGTAAGCTCACAGCTCCAGCCCCGCGCGCCGCACCTCTCTAGTCTCCTGCTCAGTGGCATACATGCAACAGCTGACCGCACAGGACCGCGGGAGAGGTGCGGCGCACGGGGCTGGAGCTGTGAGCTTACGGGGCCGGCGTGCATCAGGTGACCTGTCCCGGAAGCTCAATGGACTGGATAGAACAGCTAGCGGTAGCGGAGCCCCCTGCTTTTAAAGCGGCAGATCCGCCTTGAAGAGCTCCGGCGGCCGCGTCCCCTGGGTGTTCCAGGGAGGTGGGGGCGGTAGTGTATGTTCTGGAGGGGCCCGGCAGGCAGCCCTACAACTGATAATCTGGGCGGCCCAGTGGGCATTTGCCCGGTCCGCCAGATTATCAGCCGGGCATGCCGCCCCCTGCAGGACCGCAAAATCTGCCGCCTGAGGCGGAATACTCATTCCGCCTCATGGCAGAAGCGGGCCTGATCATAAGGGAATGTGATTTGGCACCCCTACTCTCACAGGTCCCAAAACAGTTGTCACGGCTTCCTCTATGTCTGGTTTCACATAAATTATACCAAGAACAAAGAACTCATTGTGACAACAGGGGCTGGACAAACAGGGGATTTTGGGAAATGTGAACTTATCAATCTGCAGAATTAGGAATGCAGCTCTGGAGGACTTCACTATAATATACACTATACCACAAATTCTATATTAAACAGCAATGCAAATTTGCTTTGACATTATTATTATTATTATTATTATCATTGTTGTTGTTGTTGTTGTTATTTATTTATTTATTTTTAACAGGTCATAACAGGTAAATTCATTGATTTGATCACATTTTATTTTCTTAGTTTGTCTCCAAATACCCAAGGGAATCCTCATCTGAAAATGTATAACGTGTATAAACACTTGCCCCTAATTACAAACCATGGGAATAATTAACACAATAAGGAATGGTATATATATATATTTATCAGGATTGGCTGGCTTTATGATCATACAGAGCATGTGATCGCCACGCCATGTAAGTACAGCACGAGAGCCTGATCTCCAGCTCTTCAGCTGATCTGCTTCAGTATTCTACTATTCTACTGTATCTTTTGTTTGTGTGCTTTTGGGCACAATGGTGAAGAAATTATAATTTACAACCAATCCGGTTGTTTCTTTAACTTATCGAAGGGCTTTGGAGAAATTTGATCAGAATTCTGATGGGTTCCTACGTGTAGCTGCTTTTCACCCTTTGTGACAAATTTTCCTTGTTGTATTTAAATGGTGTTTTGCCCCTTTGTTACTGGGTATGTTTCCCTGTTCCAATGAATTGAGGCTTCATTACACTTTCAGACGCATACATTGACATGAGTGACACAAGGTCCACAGATTTGCAATTTGTACCAGGCTCCACAGTTCTCAATTGCAGCTCTATATCCTCAACTTCTCATTTTTTTTTTTAATTCATTTTAGGACCTGGTCTGGGGTCCCAGGTAACCCTGAGTAAATTTTGAAGGTCTAGGCAAAAAATATGCTTTCATGCTTTTGGTTAGATTTTCATCTAATTTGAGACCAACTTGACTTGAACTACATGCACTAAGATTCTCAATTGTAAAATTATTCAATATCTATATGTCTTATAAGTCTTAGCATTGTCAGTATTTTACTGTATCTTTAGTTTGTTTGATTTTGTGTTGCAGCCATGGTGGCGGGCACTTTGTTAAGTTTGAAAGTACTGATCAATTCATTAATTTAGCATCAAGGCTGGGGTCTGAATTAATTCTGGGGTCTGGTTTAGAGACAGAATTTATTCTAGTGTCTGGTCTAGGGTAGGAATTTGTTCTGGGGTCTGGTCTAGGGTCTGAATTGATTATGTGGTCCGGTCTGGGGTCTGAATTTATTCTGTGGTCAGAATTTATTCTGAGGTCTGGTGTAGGGTCTAAATTAAATCGGGGGTATGGTCTAGGATCTAAATTCATTCTGGGGTCTGGGGTCTCAGGTTATTCTGGCGTCTGGTTTAGGAACTGAATTTACTCTGGGGTCTGGTCTAGGGTCTGAATTGATTCTGTGGTCTGGTCTGGCGTCTGAATTTATTCTGTGGTCTGGTGTAGAGTCTAAATTAAATCTGGGGTCTGGTCTAGGGTCTAAATTTATTCCGGGGCCTGGCGTCTCTTCTTATTCTGGCGTCAGGTTTAGAGACTATATTTATTCTGGGGTCTGGTCTAGGGTAGGAATTTGTTCTGAGATCTGGTCTGGGGTCTAAATTTGTTCCGGGGTCTGAATTTATTTTGGGGTCTAATCTAGGGTCTGAATTTATTCTGGCATGGTTTAGTGTTTAAATTGAATTGGGGGTCTGGTCCTGGGCCTGAGAGTCCTAGAATGGTTTTTGAATTTATTTCAGGATATGGAAATTTGGAAAAATTCAGACAATAAAAAAGACACATTAGAATAGTAAAATTGCCTTAACAGCCTTCCAGTCTCAGGCATGGCACTGCATTATGTTGGTGTTCTTACTTAGAATACTTATGCAATACAGCTAAAGATGGAGCAGCCAGAGTATTTTTTTTTTTTTTTTTTTTAACATTTAATGTTTATTAAGATTTTAAGTTTTGGATAACAGAAACAAAAGGACGGGCGGAAATAGGGGAGGCATACTAACCATCAATCATCCGACACTAAATACTGAGTAAGTCAAAACTGTCATCACAAGAAGGGGGGAGGGGAAGGGAGGGACGAGGGAGAGTATTTTTTTTTTAAATAAATTTTGCTTTCCTTCATATACCATCAGAGGCCTACCAAGGTACAGTTACACCTTACAGCATGCTATAGGACACCTTCAGTAATATGACTTTATGTGCAGGCCCTTACTAATATAATCTTTACGTGGAGAGATTTTGTTTATTTGTAGATAGTAGGGACAGGAGAACCGAAGTACACCCGGGGCTATGAGCCTTTAGTTAGTCCTCTAGGATTTTGTATTTGTCTTTGGAGGTAAATCTGTTACCTATGAAATTGACCTTAGTGTTTATTGTAGGAGAGAAAATTAAATTGTGAAATTGTTTGGAAAAAGAGAATAATGTGAGTGATGACCGTCTCTGTACAGCACCATGGAAAATTAACCAAATATACCCAAAAGGCAATAAATGTAATTGTAAAATATTTTTTTATTTTAAACAAAGTATATCCAGTCATGAGTGAACTCATCAAAAGTTCAGATTTGTCTGAACCTGAATACTCATCATTTGACTCCCGGTAGCTGGAGAAGTTGAATGCCCCCCTAGGGAGTCTTAAAAAAATGGGTGCACCCATAGGCTGTACCCATGTGTTCCTGTCAGCCCTAGGGCTGTATCCAACTTCTTCAGCCCCCAGGTGTCAATGCTAACATTCTGGTTATATAATTACTAATTATATTTTTATTGTTTTTATTCTTTTTTTTTTCTTCTCCTTTCAGTGTGCCATTGCTGGAAGATTCTGGAAGTCAAAGTGATGTGAATTAAAACAACAACAAAAAAAGTACTTCTATAGTAATTCCTAGGGTGCCTATATTTTTTTCCAACCAGATGCCTCATGTAAACATCACAGTATTGTTTGTGTTATTACATATATACCCCCCCCCCAATCTTTTTATGTAATATTATACTATTTGATTCAGAAAGTTGATCACAATGCAGGCAAACCTGACAACAATCAGATATGTCATAATTACGGGAATATCTGAAGACCCTCATCTTCAACTTCCAATTTTCCTCCTGGTTCTCCTCATTTATCTCTTCATCTTATGCGGTAACGCGACCATTCTCATTGCTTGTCAGGACCCTCGTCTCCATACTCCCATGTACTTCTTCCTGGGCAATTTGTCTATACTGGATATGAGCTGTGCCACCATTGCGTTACATAAGATCCTTCTACAGTTCATTACCGGTGACAAAACTGCTTCCTTTGGTGCTTGCATTGTCCAGCTGCATATGTTTGGTTCCTTAGGCAGCGTTGACCTCTTGATATTGGTGGCCATGGGCTATGACCGTTACGTAGCCATCTGTAGGCCTTTACAATATCACCTGATCATGAGTAGTGGAATATGTTTGACGTTGGCCTCCTCCTCTTGGGTTTTAGGTTTTTTACAGGTCACCCCTTTCACCGTTATCATTTGCGGCTTCTCTTGCTATTCTTCCAATGAAATTAACCACTTCTTCTGCGACATCGTCCCTGTCATGAAAATTTCTTGCAATGACACTTCATTTCTGGAGACCCTCTTCTTCATTGAGGGGCTTCTTACCATGATCCTGATGCCATTTCTTCTAACCTTTGTGTCTTACATATTTATTATACACTCCATACTAAGGATACGGACCAGCTCAGGTAGACTGAAGGCCTTCTATACGTGTTCCTCACACCTCACGGTGGTCATATTACTGTACTTGACTCTTTTTGGACAATATCTGACCCCGAACCTAAGTGGCACCTTGGAGTCCAAGAAACTGTTTGCTCTTTTTAACACGGCCGCTGTTCCTTTGCTCAATCCAGTGATCTACAGCCTTAAGAATAAAGATGTGAAAAGGTCTCTAAAAAGAATTTTGTTCCATAGGAAACCCAGATAAATAGTATCGTTTTTTAGGTTGTCCATCATGTTTGTCAATTGTCATTTGATTGGTCCACCAAGGAAGTGGTGCATCTCCCTAGGCAGCTAGGCATGTTTTGGGATTTTTCCTGGTTTCTGCAAATTCTCAGTGTTTTTGCCATGCCTTTGCAAAAATCTCAGCAAATCTTCTCAAAGCCCCTACAATCAGACCCTCATGTCACCAATTATCCTATAGCTCTAGTTATTGCAGCACAAAACAGGAGGAGATGATAGAACAAAGCATGGAGGACAGTCTCTGAGAATCCAAGAGGGCCTGGAGACAAGGATGGGGGATGGGCATGAGTAGACTTTTTTTATATATATCAGAGGAGACCCTCAGCAATTGTCTATTTGAGAAGAGGGGCTCCTGAGTAGCAGTCCATGAGAGAGAAGAGGGCCATGAGCTGCAGACCATGAGAGGAAGAGGAGTTCAGGGGAAACTTCATACACTTACTCTGGCACTGTCGTTAGAGTATAGAATTGGGTGAATTGGACGGTGCTGTAGGTACAGGGGATATGGGAAGGCAGCAGGGGCATTATTATTGTTAGCCTAAGGGTGGCATATTATCAGAGGGAGGGGCATGGGGGGGTGGGTTCAGATGGGAGACCAAAGACGTCTAGACAGCAAACTATGCAGTGGTCAGCATAGCCCAGCCTCCCTTTCTTCAGAGAGAGTAAATTAGATAAGTCTATAAGTAGATAATTGCAAAAACCATGTATAGAAAAAATATATGTACCATCCTTTATTAGGGCAATATTCTAATACATGGTACAAACATGGGATAAATGGCATGCACAGTAGTATACAACTGAAGAAGGGGACCGATGTCAGTGAGGTATATATATATATATATATATATATATATATATATATAGTTGTAGATGGACAATTAAATCCACAGCTTAAATATCAATGAGAGTGTTAAATGGTACTAGTATCCTCTAGGGGACACCCAGTGTATGGCACAAGACTATCAATTATAGTTAGTTACCTCCTATGCACGCTGGGCCATCATATAGGGCAGTTATAATAGTATATATGGTGGAGAAAAATAAAGTTTTAACCACTTATATGCCCACCAAAAGTAAATCCAGAGGAAAAAATGTAAAGGAGAAACAAAACAGCCAGACACAGAAATAAATACAAGGGAGAACACCAATTACCACTCTGACATCTTACCCCTCTCCAGCACAGACAGCCCGACGTATGTTTCGCTCACTTCATCAGGAGATGCACCATTAGCTCTTTTTGCATGGTTTTTGCAATTTTTTCTTTGGTTAATAAGTCTAGTTATAAGCAGCCAGCCTCCCAGGCAGGGAAATGACAAGAGTTGAATAGAGAGACTTTGCCCTGTTCCCTATACTGCCATTGAAGCCGACTGGTGAGACCTTGCTTCCTCGGGATGAGAGAGTGCTGCAAGAGCCTGTGGTCATCTTTCTTGGAACGTCTGAGTTGGCGGTTACATTTGTGAGAACGGCCAAGAAGCAGAGAAAAGGATATGTACACTTGTCAAAGTCAACCTAGAGCAATTGATGACATTTAAAGGCAAAGGGCGGTCACACCAAACACTAATTTACATTTCTCCTTTGTTCATTCATTTTGCATTATGGTAATTGATAAAGGTAAACTAATAAAACTTTTATTTTATTTTAAGTATTTTTTTTATTATCATTATTATTATCATTATTTTGCATCATTTTTCTTCACACCTGCATAAACTTTTGCACAGTACTGTATTTACCCTAGCAGTGTCTACATCCAGTGGGCACTGTTCAATGTTTTACTCAGGGTCCTGTTACAGGAGGCAATTATGGGCAGAATAGGCTGATATAGTCCTATGCTGTGTAATAGAGCTAGAATCCACCATCTAATCAGGTTGTTTTGATCCTTACAAATAATCATAAGCCATTGGCCACACATCTCCCCATGAAAAAGGGTATTTGCTCCAGACAGCTGACCACAGCAAAGGGCCACATGAACAATCAAGTGTTCGTGACTGCATGACTACTGAACTGGGCAATACTTTTAAAAAAATATACATTGCCTTGCCGTCTATGGAATCCTGTCCGAAATGTATACACATATTATACGCTCTGGCCGTATGCTCCATAGTGTGCTGTGGGGAGTTCTGATGCGATCTGATGCCAAGTCAGACGGGCTGCGCCCGCATCAGAACTCTATGACCCTAAAGGTCATCCGGCCGGTACAACAGTACCGGCTGGCATGATCTTTTCAGAGACCGGCCGTTCCAATACCCGGCCGGGTCACGGAACGGCCGGTCTCTTACGTTGTGTGAACATAGCCTATGAAAGTAAACACTGTAAGATATGTTCTGTGACATACTGAATAGAGAAACCATGTTTGTTTGTTTTTATTCTGAGATGTTATATCCTGAGAAGTAAATTACTAAAAGCAAGGAAGATACTAAAAAGAGATTTTACCCATTGAATGTCAGTGGTGGTGGCCAGTAACCCAGCATGGTTTTCGGCGATTATAGAACTAACAGTTGGAACAGGGATTGTACATGAGACCAATCCAATCACAGAAGGTTCTATAAATTGGAATAAAAAATACAATTGTTATGTCTGTGCCTGTTAAGACCTCAGTGCGGTCCTTTGTCTGTAAAGTATGGCAGAGACTAAGCTTTTTGCCGTATGATTCAGTACCTGAATTGTATGTTAAACAGATCACTGATCTCAGGGAGACCAGCTGAAGAAAACACTTTTGTCTGCTGATTAGAACTCAATACAGTGAATTCGTAGGTGCATTGCCCCCTAGAAAATACAAAATACAAAAAGAGTCTATGCACCGAGGAATTAACTCTATTGAGCGCTTTAACAAGCAGCCGACAGTGTTTTCTTAGGTTGGTCTCCCTGAGATCAGTGATCTGTTTACCATATCGTTTTAATACGTATTGTTCCCACATAGCCCAAATCCTGCTCCACACTGATGAGGGGCAACACCCTAACACAGCTGTCTGTGGATGAATACCTGGCTTTGATATTTCCCTTGTCAGGTCCTTAGACTCGTAAACTGAGCTGGATATTGAGTGAAAGTGTGGTAGGCGGGTCGGGGGTTGGTAACCAGATGGTATTGCATCTCGGGATTGTTTAGTGTCACTTGGGCACTAGTGATTGTTTAGTGTCACTTTGTCATGGTAGCCTGGAGTGGTATTAGATCCACCCCGGAGTGACACGGCCACACCAAAAGAGAAAATAGCCCAAGTGTACAGAGAGGTGTGGGTGCAGGTGCTTAAAGAGTAGACCAGAGTCCTGTGTGTTTTTGTAAAAATAGAATATTTTACTGGGTAGAAACTCGGCAAACAGTGCACGCAATTTAACAGTGCAAATCTTTACAGAAAACTTAGGTGCTGACAGTTGAGGTAGAACCAGTGCTTATAGTAGGTGCTTTGTAGTAGAGAGAGAGGAGTCGCCAGAGGAGTCCTGCCCAATGCAAAAAGTGTTCTGCTGGAACAGGTGTAAAAGTAGATGAGGTAAAGAGAATACTCATACTCACTGATGCCTATACCGGTTCTTTAACCTCCTTATGCCCCCTTGTTGCGGAAAACCCATCCTAAGTGGGTAATACAAGCCCCAGTCGTCAGTTATCTAGGTATAGCAGACTTCCCGAGGTTTCCCAGTTGTCCTACACTGTGCAGTAGGATGCGTAGACCTTTCTTTACGGTAGCTTTGTCCCACTGGGTCAGTTCCTATTGCTTCAAGTAAAAGCATGTTTTAAAGAGGTTCCTGGTGTGGGTAAGGTGTCTTCTGTTTGGCTTCTCTCCCCTTAGTGGAACTTAGCACTGCATAGTTGTCTTAGTTACTTGCATAGAGAAGAGTCTGTAGTTGCTGTCTTTTGTCCCTGTCAGGTGACCTGGCCAAAACCAGGCCCTGGCTTAACTCCTGCAGAGACTAGTTGGTTTTTGCTCCCTCTCACACTGAGAACTATATCTGGACTGACCACTTCCTCCCACCAGAAACCAACTCCTCCTACAGGGGCTGTGTTAACCCTCCTGTAAGTGGTGATGCTGTGTGAGTGTGAGTCTGTGTTTGTGTGTGTGTGTGTGTGTGTGTGAGTGTGAGAGTGTGAGAGAGAGAAGACAGGATAGGACAGAGGAGAATGCGCATCTGTGACTGGTCAATATTCGACACGTGATACAAAACAATTAATCCTTCTGCTCCTTCAGCTGTGCATAAATAAAACAGTAGTGAGACCTAGTGAGGAAAACACAACAGTACACAATCTCTCACTTCTGTGAACCTGAGGGAGTGACTTACTAAGGTGCCATAGACAGCACCCTGTGGGACACCACAAAAGGGCCACTTAATATGGCGGTATAGGTGGTCTCCTTTAGGAGCCACCCCCTGGCTAGGTCCTTCCCTGGAGGGATATCAGGCTAGACTAGGTGTTTGAGACTATTAAATGTATTGATTTGTGTTATTTTTAAGCTTTTTAAAATCCTTTGATGATCTCTGTCTAGTGTCTATATAAATCATGTCTAGTTGAGGAGACGGCACTCTGTAGTGGTGGTGCTAGTGGCGGGGCAGCGTCCCAGAAATAGCAGTAAGAAGGATCCTGGCACTCACCAAGTTGAATTAAGTTTTTTTATTCAGTGCAAAACATCATAGGGTACAGGAGGACGCATTTCGGCACATAGCCTTTATCAGTTAAAGACTATATGCTGAAACGCGTCTTCCTGTACCCTATGATGGTTTGCACTGAATAAATAAGCATAAATGAACTTAGTGAGTGCCAGGATTCTTCTCACTGCTAGTGTCTATATAAGTCTGTAAGTTCAGTTTTGTATACCATCACGTCTAACGAAGGGGGCTAGACCCCGGAAAGCTTACAATCTAATATACTCAGTTTGCCTCTAAAAGGTATCGCCTGATTTCTTCACTCTTGTGGAAAACCTGAAACTGCTCTGTGTAGATGATAAGTGAGAAAGTTGCAATGATAAGTGATGTAAGTACAGACACAAAAAAGAAAAAGTGCAGCAGCAACTTACAGGTGCAAGCGCTTACCGTATATACTCCTCCCAGCGTACACACGATAAACACCTGCTCTGTAGATATTAAAAAGTGAGGATCTTGGCGAACTATTTGATCAAACAGGGTGTACCATGTCACCAACGTTAAGGTGTCCTCAGAGACATGGTCCCCACTCTAGCATTTTCACACTAGCAATGTAGGTTACTGCTGCACTTTTTTTTTCTTTCTGTACTTAAGCCACTAGCAGCATACAATCTGCAGTGAGAACAGAGTCATAGATGTGCTGCCAAATTTTCCATTTTTTTCTGTTGAATGATTAGTGATGGTAAGAGGAGGACCCAAATATAATTACTAGAAGGGGAACTGCTGTGTCAGAATAAGAGACATTTTAGCATTATGTGCCTAAACTTTGCACATAGTACAGGACAAGAGGATGATTACACTAACATGGCTGCCTTTTTATTATTAGTTATAAAAATTCAGTTTCATTGAAGGGGTCTTCTGGACAAAACAGACTGCTGAGTTATCCATCAGGATAGGTCATCAGTCACTGATTGGTAGGGTGCTGCACTCCGCTCCCCCCCCCCCCCCCCCCCCATCAGTTGTTCAGCGCCCCCACTACACAATGGCTGGGGCTTCATGTGAACATTCATGTGAACAGGAGCTGAGCTGTAGTTATGCATTGCCATCACTAAACAATGAACAGAGGTAACAGCTTATGGCCCTGTACACTGTGTAATGCAAGTGCTAAACAGGTGATTGGTGCAAGTGCCATTTGTCATCACCCCACTGATCAGTGACTGATGACCTATGCTGAGGATATCTCATCAGTCTATTTTGCCCAGAAAAACCCATTAATGGGAGGATTTTACTGTGATACAATCAAAATGATCATCCATTGGTGCTGAACTTTAGGAAGTCCATGGCGACACACCTTCTGTTCAGGAACAAGACATTAAAACTCCCCATCTGTTCTGGTGTAGGGCACCTAAGCACAGTTCCTCTCTCACATATCTAAGGAAAGTAACTGTAGAGATTCATCCAATCAACCAATCAGAATAATGATGGGAAAAAGCTAAATTTCTGTGGGTTTCAGAACAGCCACCATTGAGGTATGTATGCCTTTGGGTGCGAAAGCATGAGCAATGCAGAAATTTTTAGAGTCTTCATTTTAGTCGGACCAGGCTCTGCCTCAGAGCTGCTTTAACATCTTTATTCTTTAAACTGTAAATCAATGGGTTTAGTAGAGGGACGGCGGCTGTATTAAACAGAGCAAAGAGTTTTGTTGAATCGTTCAGGTCTGGGGACATATACTGGCTAAATAGAGTTGTGTAGAGCAAAAGAACAACAGTGAGGTGCGAGGAACATGTGTAGAAGGCTTTACGCTTCCCTGTGGTGGAGCGAATCTTCATTATGTTACGAATGATAAAAATGTAGGAAATAAAGGTTAAAAAGAATGGGGTACAGCCTATAAGAACTAAGCACTCCATAAAAAAGAAGATGCGTAGTAATGAGATGTCGTTACAAGACAGTTTCATCAATGGAAGGATGTCACAGAAGAAGTGGTTGATGACTCTGGATGAGTAGCATGTGAAAGTATAGAATACCCCAAGAGGTGGCATGATCTGCAAGAATCCCCAAATCCAGCAAGCACCATTCAGAAGAACACATGTCCTCTTATTCATGATATTGTAATAAAGGAGTGGTCTACAGATGGCAACATAGCGATCATAACCCATAGCCGTCAATATTAACAACTCTTGACCGGTTAGAGATCCAAACATGTACATCTGAGCCATGCATGAACCATAGCCAATAGACTTGTCTTTAGTGATGAAACTTAGAAGGACATTATGTTGAGTGATGGTGGAACATAACATATCCACCACAGACAAGTTACCTAGAAAAATGTACATAGGAGTGTGGAGATGATGATCAAAGCAGACCAGCGAGAGGAAGGTCAAGTTTCCTGCGATAGTGGTGAGATAAATGAAGAGGACCAGGCAGAAGATGATAATCTGAAACTGTGGATCATCCGTGATTCCTCGTATGATAAAGAATGTGGTCTCATTACTTGGCATATTTGTCATGAGACTGTGTTTCCTGGAAATGGACCTTATCATACACATACATAAATTAGGAAAGTTCTTATCAGACCATGGTGGCAGCCTGGAGGTTCTTACAGTAGATATGGAACTCATAGATCCATTTCCTGTGGCAGTATTACTGCACCCCTGTACATAGGCAGAGGACTATAAAGACGTGACTAGTCAAGCTTAGAGTGGAGAAGTGACTGCAAAGACCAACAAACTCAAAACCCCATATATTTTCTGAGAAGAACTGGAACACTATCTGAGAGTTGAATTTTTTGCCCAACTGTGTTTAACCTCTTTTGGCTTAATGGAAACCAATTTTAACCACCACGCTCCAAAATTGTCCCCAAATCCTTCCCTGAATAGGGGAGGCTCTTACCGTGCAAAGGGGAACCCAACTGTATATCAATGCCTATGGCTTTGCAATGGGGTGTCATTCACAAAGCCTTGATCATATAGAGTATATTGCGAGTATATTAGAGTATATACACTTTCTCTTCTTACCTGGTCAGGTTGACCCAATGAATTCAGGAGTTTGTATCTAATCAACCTTACCTCCACTGTTCACTATGTATTTAGTATACACCAAAGTAATGATAAGAGTAAAGTATAATTATAGGATGTAATATTAACTATTAATGCAACCAATGAAGAGTTAAGAACTTTCAGAGTAATAGGTGTCTACGTTCCATGATATAAAACTTATTATAGACGCTGTAATAACCACAGAACTATAGAACTATACAGCACATAGTTCTATGGGTGTAAACAAATTCATTAGGAGATAGAATAACACTAAACTAATGTTCTTACAAGTAAGAATCAATCTAGCAGAACAGGGTAATGTGGTGATAGCCAGATGTGATGTGCTCTTTTTGTATAGAGCATATAGAGCTTGGTGCCGTCACAGGTATATATAATACTGTGTGCCTGCAATAATTAATCTAATGGGATTTTTAGAGTCTCGGCAGCTGCCCCAATGCACTTTAATTGGCAAAAATAATTGGTTTACATAAAGCATTGTAAGTGTTACCAAATATCTTGATAAGTACCTGATTATTATTACCATCACTGTCTTTTTTTTTTTTTTTTTTGCAGAAATCAATAGTACCAGCGTCTTAAGGACGGAGACAATTTTCGATTTAGCGTTTTCGTTTTTTTTCCTCCTTATGTTTAAAAGGCTATAGCACTCGCATTTTTTCACCTAGAAACCCACATGAGCCCCCTCTTTTTTTTTAGCGTCACTAATTGTACTTTGCAATGGCAGACTTAATTTTTGCATAAAATATGCTGCGAAACCAGAAAAAATTATATGCGCGGTTAAATTGAAAAAAAAAACCAATTCTTCTTTTCTTTGTGTGTGTGTGGGGGGGGGGCCTTAGTTTTTATGCCATTCGTCCTATGGAAAAAACTGGCATGTTATACATTTTTCTCAAGTTGGTACAATTAAACCGATATGCAATTTGCATAACTTTTATATTATTTGATGGCTTTTAAAAAAATAAAACGTTCCTTAAAATCACTCTATTCCCATGCTTAAAACGCTTTTATTCTTTGGTCTATGGGGCTGATTGAAGTGTAATTTTTTGCGCCATGATGTGCACTTTCTATCGGTACCTTGTTTGCATATATGCGACTTTTTGATCGCTTTTCATTACAATTTTTCTGGATTTGATGCGACTGTACAGTTCTCTAGGCTGGCACAGTGATGAAGGGTCTGCACTAACAATGACGGTGATGTTGTCCCCCCTTATTTCATCAGACGATGATGTTTTGGGGGAGCTATGATTTCATGTGTGTCATGCAAGGTCATTTCTGCCAGATTTCTGCCACAACAGGCACATTTTTAATCACAGAATTAGGTTTTGGAGTACAAGTTCTTAGCACCTAGACACTGAGTGGGCTGGAGGTTAGCAATGAAGATTTATGCACTGTAGCTTTTACTCAGTACATTTGCTAGACTAGATGTGATGCAGGAGCAGAGACTCAAAAAACAAAGTATCTTTGGGTGGATCCAGCTTGTCTGTACTTTATGACCCAGAAGGAATGTCATATAATTTAGTTTTCGGAGACCCTTTAGCACTTGTTGGCAGTTACAAGACTACCATTATCTATGGCTCCTTGGTGCTCTACATTTAAATCTGTCAGCTGAATCTAAATCCAACCGTACATCGACATTATAAGATGTATGAGGGTTCTCCACCAATAGATGAAGTCAGTAGAGAGAAGGGTCGGACGTGATGGATTTAGGGTATTATTTCACGGGCCGAGGAGGGCCCGATCAACGATGTAAACGAGCGCCGATCTGCTAGATCGACGCTCGTTTACCGGGTCTATTCCACGGCCCTGTCAGGTCTTCTGCTCCGCTCCGTCTCCTCCCCGGGTCCGGCGTGCTCTAGCTTCAGAATGGCCTGTCAGCTGACAGGCCACTCAGCCAATCACAGGAATGGGGGGTACCGGCCTGTGATTGGCTGAGCGCTCCGTCAGCTGACAGGCCATTCTGAAGCTAGAGCGCGCCGGACCTGGGGAGGAGGACGGAGCGGAGCAGAAGACCTGACAGGTAATGTATGCTGCTGCTTCTCAAATCGTCGGTCGGCCGCCATGCACCACTATTTAACCGTAGCGATGCGCCGTGGGGGAATTATGATTTTAGGTCTGGCCCTAAATGAACGATCAGCCGATGACACTATCATCAGCTGATCGTTATCATTTTACAGAGAGATAATCGGCCGAATAGGGCCAATTCGGGCCGATTATCGTTACTGTGGAATAGGGCCCTTACACAGTCCTTTCATTCTCAGAGGAATAAGCTGGTCTCAGAGCAGTCTGCTTACACCTGCCCCTTCCCACCCCATAGGGAACACATGAATGTTCCTTATTTATGCGTAAATGGAGGGCTAAAGCGATAACTGTCAACCAACAGTTATTGAAGGATTTAGTCATCTTCAGTCTAATGAGCCACTGATCATCCTAAGGGGCACTAAGTACCCTACTCTACAGAATGATCAGCCACATCAGGATGATTCTGGCTCATATCGCTCTGTGTAACACAGACAATAAAGACAAATTATCGTCTGATCATTGTCTTTCAACAGGTTTAAAAATCATCAGACACTGGCTACAGGTAATATTGATGTGCGGACGATGGCTAATGACAGTGTAACTAAAATAACAAAGAATATACTTATACTTACCTGTCCAGGCTCCCCCACTTCCCACAGCAACTGTTGAAGCTGTCTTAACCAATCACTGGCCGAAACAGGACAGTGCCATGGCCAGTGATTGACTTAGTGGAATTTAACTCCAAAGACAGCTTCAAAAGCTTCAGAGGCAGTCACAGCCAATCAAAAAAAGGTAACAGGACATTGGGGGAGCCTGTACCGGTAAGTACAATCTTTATTATTTTTACCATAAAGCAAGGGCTGCACGGACATTGCTAAAGATGCCCGTGCAGCCCTTACCACACGATAATTGAGCTGTGTAATAGGCTCTGTAAGATCATTTACCCTGCTAATTGGGACGTATTATACGGCCCTAAGTTTCCTTTAAGTATTCGAACCTACAATGGAGTGGGCATTGCCACCTCTAACATGTGCCTCCCTTTTGTGTGTATAGAGCTCACAGATGTCTTAGCTATATGTATTATTCTATGACTTCTTGATAATCAACCATTGTTAGCTAAAATAATTGTAAATGGTAAATCTGATATGTTTATTTATTACACATTACTTAATCATATATTCAATGATAATTGGCCAAGTATTATGATATACAATTCTTCACTATGGATGCAGATTTCAATAATAACCTTGTATTTACAGAAATGTTTAACAATTGCTTTGTATGAGTCAAAGTAAAGATGATACCATAGTATTAGGATCAGTTTATGGCGGACCCCTACTACGGAACCAATTTTGCAGTTTTCATATCTTATTTTATATCATACGTCATGGTGCTTGTTCTAGTAAAAAGTGATCTTTTATCAGTGAAGTCTTTTATCATCTGCGGATTGTGCTACCTGGACTGGGATTCGTGACGTAATCGGCGCATAGGCCCCACACTCTCAGTGGCCATTGGTGTGGGAAAACCTAGTGAGGGTGGGGCCTAGATCTTTAGGCCGTCCCTTCCAATGGCTGCTGAGGGGTGGGGACTATGTGTTGATGACATCACTGAGGAGGTGGGGCTACATGGTGATGTGGGTGGGGCTAAGTGATGCTGCGACCGTGAAGCCTTGCCCAGGTAGCACAATCCTCAGATGATAAAAGATCACTTTTTACTGGAACAAGCAGCACGACGTATGATATAAAATAAGGTTTGAAAATTGCAAAATGTACCCTTTACACCTATGTAGAGAAGTCATAATGCAAAAAGGGGGTGACAGTGTCACTTTAAGTGTTTCAATGTCACTAAAACATCCATGAACATATCTCCTGTTTCACCTATCCCTGAAAAGAAGTCTTACAAGCCTTTGGACCATGAGGGCTTTGGCCTTTTACTTTGCAGTGTATTCAGCGGCAAGGCAGGTTTTGTAAGGAAAAGTCTTGTACAACATTTTTGCGCCCCTTTCACAGCTTCTGTCTAAACCTCCTCTTTAGAGCCGCCTTCACATCTTTATTTTTTAAGCTATAAATCACAGGGTTTAGTAGAGGTACGGCAGCCATATTAAACAGAGCGTAAAGTTTTTTGGAGTCAACATTGCTCGATGAACTTGGCACCAAATACTGACTAATAAGAAGGGTATAGAGGAGGATGACCACGGTGAGGTGCGAGGAGCAGGTATAGAAGGCCTTACGTCTACCATTACTGGTACGGATCTTCAGTATTGTAACTATTATAAAAATATAAGGGGCAAAGGTAAAAAGAAATGGGGCAATAGTGAACAGAAACAACCCTTCAATGAAAAATAGCATGTTCAAAATGGAGGTGTTACTGCAGGTGATGTTCAGCAATGGAACAATATCACAAAGAAAGTGGTTGATTTCGATGGACGTATAGCATGAAAAACTTGATAATATCCCAACAAGAGGACTAACAAAGAGAAAGCCCAAGATCCAGCATGAAGAAGCCAACAGGGCACATGTTCTATGGTTCATGACCAGATGATAGTTCAGAGGTTTGCAGATGGCCACATATCGATCATAGCTCATAGCCGTCAGTATGAACAACTCATGGACTGTGAAGGATCCGGACATAAAGGACTGAGTCATGCACCCAAGAAATGGAACCGTCTTATCCCCAGTAATAAAACTTAAAAGGATCTTATGAAGACTGGTGGTGGTGGATGCCATGTCTACAACGGACAGGTTAGCTAAGAAAAAGTACATTGGTGAGTGAAGATGAGAGTCCATGAAGATTAGGATGAGAATAACCATATTTCCTCCAAGGGTGATGAGATAAATCAGCAATACTACAACGAATATGGTAACCTGTAATTCAGGGACATCTGAGATTCCTTTAATGATGAAATATTCAATGACGGTCTCATTCATATCGTTATATCATCAATTTTAATCTGAAAAGATAAATTACACAGATAGTAAATTGTTTCCTCAATGTGGATGGTGATCTTCATACTGCACCTTGGTATATGGGTAAATGTAATGTGGTGTTCAAGCGGTTTGTGGATTTCTCTTTTAAGTATGGATGGACTTTACAATACTTTACTTTTGTGAAAGTGAAATGATTAGGGTTTACTTATAATCCTGGTAAGCAACACTGCTTAGGTTTCAGTCGCCAACCACTGTTCTAGGCTCTGACTACCAACTGACCATTGTCTGCTCCCTGTAATACCTCCAGGTTCAACTATGTGGAGCGGTTGCCCCCTCCGTAGGCCCAAAAGTAGGAAAGCAAAGGACAACCACTCGGGTCTCCAATCCGACTGTCCCGATGAACAACACCTCTCAGTCCTACAGATTGCAACCTGATGGAAACACTCAGGCCTAAAAGTTTCATAGGTCAACTACAGGTTCTTGAGGAGCCTTCTACATTTACTTCTCAAAATACCATCCCTTTACACCAAACCCCAATAAACTAGAACATGCAAATCACCAGCAGTGTACTCCAAGAGAACGCATGCTGCCTTAGACATTGTCTAGATGAACACAAATTTTTTAGTCCTACCGTTTACAACCTTATGGACACACTCAGGCCTAAAAGTTTCATAGGTAAACTACAGGTTCTTGAGGAGCCTCCTACACTTCTCTTGTGAGTTATTTTTTGCATTTCTTAAATCAGATTGTAAATTTTGAGAGCTGTGATTATCCATTGGCATAATGTCATAGCATCACATAAAGTCTGAGTGTCAGAGCCTACAGATAAACTCTGTGGTAATTATTGACCATGGCATCTAAGGAGTAAAATGGCCAGGTACTGTAGCAGTGTGTCTGACAACTACTGATGGCTGAGGAACAGCTCCTAAACTCTGCTGTAGATGTGAGTTTTTTAGTTTTTTTGTAGTTTTGTGACCTCAGTATATATATCATGTCGCCAAAGGGTTAAGGCAACATAAATAGGGAAATTAAAAATATGTTTTCGAAACACATAATTTTTTTAATTTTTAGTTCATTAATTTATTCCGTCCTTTAACAAATGTATTCCTCCCTAATTTATTAATAATAATAATAATAATAATAATAATAATAATAATAATAATAATTTTATATAATTTTTATTTATCCAGCACCAACAGATTCCATAGGAGTGGGAGCCCTGCTCGTCAGAGCTTACAGACTATGAGAAAGGGGTTTGAGGCAAAAGACAGAGGGGCAGGAGTGCTTCCTTACATTTTTTAAAAAGGCTTAAAATAAATTTCAAAATATATATATTTTTTAAAGGTTTTAAATTTTACAATAATATTAATTATTATGATTATAGAAAACTGATTTAAAAATTTTATATTGATCATGATTATAGTAATGGTAACCAAAAAATAAATACTAAAAATATAGTAAATAATTATCACACAAATGATAATAGTAATAATGATATTTACTTTATCATTTTGTTAGGATATTACTTTTATTATATTTTGTTATTTAAAATTTTTACTTTTATCATGATAAAATTTGTATTGCAGTAATTATTACAATTTCATAAGGATTATTGTTTTTTTTTTACATATTTTATATAAACAATAATTACATCTTACATTTGTTGCCCTCAATCATATAAAGCATGTTTAGAAAATTACAATTCTGTTATTTTTTATTTTTTATTTTATTATTTTGCTTTAAAAAAAAAAAATATCTGGATTTTTTTTTTATTTTCAACATTTTTTTACTTTTATTATTATATAAAAACTAGATGTCATTTTTTTTCTTTACATACAAAACTTTATTGGTTTTTAATTCCTAACATTCTAAAAAAAATTATCATTTTATTTCATCGTTATTTATTAATTTATGTTCATTTGTAAAAGTTAAGAGGCACCTAAAGTTATGGAGGTTAAAACGTAAAAAATATGACGTTATCCCACCTAATACATTAACTTACAAAGGTAATAAAGCCTGTACATAGTACCATCTTCTCAGGTAGGTTACTGTGGGCTACTTACTGTACAGCAGGAACTCGCAGTCCAGATCCAACAAAGGGGTCCAGATGGTAGAAGCGGTGGTACATTATCTGTCATCAGTCACTCTTCACCAGGATACATGTGAGATTATATATATACTGTATATACTTCAGGTTAATAAAGATAATTAAGTCCCCAGGGTCCAAGATGAACCGGTCATGTTCTTATTAATAGATAATCCCAACTGAATTGTCATGTTATTACGTACAGAGAAATAATTACATTTATCGTTTTCAGCGTAGGTGAGGAGAACTCATCTTCATTTTAACTTTTTCTTTTTGACTAAAAGCAATATCGTAATACTTTGGGTACGCAAAAAAAAAATCTTATTAAAAAAATCATGTTATCAAGTGCACAACAGCAACAGCCCCCCCCCCCCCTTTCACTTCTATAGTAATTGGTCGGAATACTCGGTTAATCCATGGTCACACAGTCCAGACTAATAATCTCTTATAATGAGTGGCAGGCAGGAAGGAGGCTAAAAAGAGACCATCGCAGCCATCAATGATCATAGGATCACTATACAGCCACCTATTTGAATGAAATGACAGTCAGGCAAACTGAGAAGGACTCCTGGGGAAGGCCGAGTTTGTGATTGGTGGATTCAGACCTTCACCACTCCAACATCTGTGGAAAAGGGAGAAGTTTTAATATTGAAAAATTCCATTTAACCCTTTAATTTAATCTACACCACCATGTATAGACCCCATTTCTTACATTAGACCTCTAGGGAATAAAATATTAAGCTTTCATTGATAGCAGGGCAGCTAATCAGTCACTGATGGTCAAGGTGCCTACACTTGGCACTCCCATTATTCAGCTGTCCAGTGCCTACACAGTTAGGCTGGGTTCACACTACATATATTTCAGTCAGTATTGTGGTCCTCATATTGCAACCAAAACCAGGAGTGGATTAAAAACACAGAAAGGCTCTGTCCATACAATGTTGAAATTGAGTGGATGGCCGCCATATACCAGTAAATAACGGCCATTATTTCAATATAACAGCCGTTGTTTTAAAATAACAGCAAATATTTGCCATTAAATGGAGGCCATCCACTCAATTTCAACATTGTGTGAACAGAGCCTTTCTGTGTTTTCAATCCACTCCTGGTTTTGGTTGCAATATGAGGACCAAAATACTGACTGAAATATACGTAGTGTGAACCCAGCCTAAATGAGACGGGAAGCACTTTTTCTCAGCTCACCATGGTGACTGTTCAAGTGAATGGCAGCTGAGCTGCAGTTACAGGTCCCCACTGCTACACCGTGAATGGTGACAAATACTTTGTGCCCTATCCGTTGTGTAATGCAGACTCAAATCGGCATGGGTGCCAGAACCAGCACCCCACTGATCCATGGATAGCAAATCAGTATGTATTGACTGGGAAACCCCCCTTTTTCTACTCAAGGCTACCAGCAAACAAAGTATGAACCCTTCTATAAAGGACCACCATGAAAGAAGGCAAAAACACAGATTACTCAAAAAGGCATGGGATCACCACTTTGACCACCAAGGAAGATATTCTAAAAAAATATACAGTAGTAAGCAATGATTAACAATGAGTAACAATGAGATGATTAACTTCCACCATAGTTAAGAAGTGGTCAAAATAGTCTTGGATAGCCATCCAAGACTTTACTAATGCCACGTATCTCATGGTATGTTATTCACAGGGCCCATTTTTAAGGAAAAAATGCACCATGAAATGGGGGGCAGAAATTCCAAGGGGTAATTTGGATTTCTTTCACAAATTTTAAATGTCTGACTGGTTTCTTTTTTTTCACATTTGGTTCACACATGCAGATTAGTTCTATGCTATAGGGCTGATCAGTGTTATGCATTTCTGTTGAGCTTTCTCAAGGAATACGCTCACAAAAGGTATCACTTATTCTGTCATATTTAAAATGTATGCTCAATAAATATGCTAGGGGCATCCTGGCAGTGTAGTGGTTAACTATAATACCAAGGGCATCCTGGCACATAGGGGCACAGAGGGGCCTAACTACTATAGGTGTTGGAGCAAGGAACCTAGTATGTTTCTCAGATTGTGGAGAAAGGATTCATGGTACAGAGAACACGGACCGTCCTTCTTGGAAAGGAAAAGTGAACGACTCCGATCAGAGAAGATGCCCCATGTGAGTCACTGGATGTAACTGCACTGTAATAAAAGATTTGATGCTGTCTAAACCAATATAACTACATTTCTAAATATTGCATCAAATATGCATCTGATGTTCATGTGAATGTAAACTAACTGTTCCATTACATTTAATTGGCTATGCTATATTAGCTTTTAGACTCCTGTGTTAAGTTTTTAGTTTGCTTGAACATTGCCAAACTCTCTTGCCATTCCGCTCAGCAGTGGCTGAAGCTTAGCGGGAACATAGCTTAGGGCCCTTTTATATAGGCCCATGGGCTCCAGATAATGATATTTCCTATGATAATTCCTTATAAATTTAGTTTTTAGTTGGCTCGCTCTATCAAGTGTCCGGGCTGCACAAACAATTACGTTATCATTCGTGCAGTCAATAAACTGGTTAATATCCCATGCACATCCCCTGTTTACACAGGGCAGTGTCTGGCCAATAACAATGTTTGCCATGCGATCAGTCAGAATTTTTCATTTGTCGGACAGTTACTAAGCCCTTATAGACAGGCCTATAATCTGAAACGTATATTCCTTTGAACGCTCATTTGTCCAATCTCTTCATGCGAAAGGCCCTCAAGTCTTATGGGAAAAATCAGATTTGATGCTGTCCATGCTCATTGGACAGTATAAAGGGCTTCTTGCTCCTATGCAAGGGCAAAATTGCTGCTGCCCAGCTGGTGGTGATCCAGAACTTAAGACAAAGGTAAAATAGCTATATCTGAAGAACAGATGGGGCTACAAAAAAAACGTCAGATGTTGAAAACTGCTTAAAATTATAAGAAGTGCTTACTGTTCTATCTGCTACAGAGGGTAACATCAGGTTTAAGAGCTGCGATCAGATGGGAGAGAGAGAATGGTAGGGTTAGAGGTGGTTGTAGTTAATGTAAGGCTAGATAGGCCTCTCTTGCACAGTGCTCAGCTCGGGAGGAGGGGACAAGCTACAGGGTGAAAATGACACCGCCACATGCAGGACTGGCTGGCACTCGAGATGCACCCGCAGCTAGAATACTATCTTTCGCAAGGTAGTCTGTAGAGATGAGCGAACCGGGTTCGGGTTCGAGTCCATCCAAACCCGATCGTTCGGCATTTGATTAGCAGTGGCTGCCGAACTTGGATAAAGCTCTAAGGTTGTCTTGAAAACATGGATACAGCCAATGACTATATCCATATTTTCCACATAGCCTTAGGGCTTTATCCAACTTCAGCAGCCACCGCTAATCACATGCCGAACGTTCGGGTTCGGATGGAATCGAACCCGAACCCGATTTGCTCATCTCTAGTAGTCTGCTCTCCAATACTTTCTCTGTCTCTCTTGAGAGGCTGCTTTAGAGGTTTTAAAGAGGCTGCATTGATTTTGCCAGTGGTGGTGTTGATGGCATAGACTCTTCTTTTCCCAACCCCAATATTGTCTGGTCGGTGGTAAGATGGCAGAGAAGCCTTTAACGGTGCAAGGGGAGGTGCAGAAAGCCAGAGAATGAGAAGTTGGTGCAACAATAATTTTTACTTTGTCTTGACAAACGTAAATCAACAATCCAGTCACTCAAGTTCTTCATACTGACAGCCTTGAGTAGGTTACCATCTTGTAGTCACTTTGTTGAGGTGGCTGAGAATCCCCCCCCCTTTTTGTAAGGGTATATAGGCCATAACGTAAGCTAATGAACAAATCTTAGAAAAGTCTAAGCACCCTTGCACAGCTTAACTTGCATCTAACCTGCTGACATATCCTTAAAGCGCACCTTCTTAGCTTCATCCTCTGCACCATTCCTGTGTACTTTGTAGTTTAACACATATGCTAATGAGGCGGTTTAGTGCACTGGGGGGGAGGACTACCTGCTTCAGTGCACCAATCATCCTCAGGGACACGTGAGCTCAGGGACGCTTTAACCATAGTGCAAATGGTGCCTGTTCACCGGACCAACTGGTTAAAGGGCCCCTGAGCAGGCCGGCCATTGCAATGTGCGAGCAGTGCTGTCCACAAGAGTGAAGAGAAGAGGAGATGCCCGGACCATGGTGAGTATTTGGGTTTATTTTGTGTTATATGCTATATAGGAGGGGGAGCACAGGGGGGATGTATACAAGTGGGGGATAGCACAGGGGGGGTATATACAAGTGGGGAAGCACAAAGGGGGCTATATACCACTGGGGGAGCACACAAGGGCTATATACTACTGGGGGAGCACATAAGGGGGCTATATACACAGTGTGGATATATACTACTGGAGGAGCACACAGGGGTCTATATACTACTGGGGTAGCAAACAGGGGTCTATATAGTACTGGGGGCAGCACACAGGGGGGCTATATACTACTTGGGGAGCACACAGGGGGCTATATACTACTGGGGGAGCACACAGGGGGCTATATACTACTAAGAGCAGCACAATGGGGTCTATATACTACTGGGGGTTGCACATAGTGGTCTATAGTACTGGGGGCAGCACACAAGGGGTATATACTACTGGGGCAGCATACAGGGGTATATAGCACTGGGGGGCAGCACACAGCTGTCTATACTACAGGAGGAGAACACATGGGATCTATACTACTGGGGGCAGCACATAGGGGACCTATATACTACATTGGTGCAGCACAAAGGGGCCTTAATTATATAGGGACCTTACTACTATATTGGGGTACAGAACATACCTAATTATTAAGTGGGGGCACAGAGGGGTGTAACTAATATATAGGGGAACACAGGGGTGTAATTACTATATAGGGGCACAGAGGGGGGTAACTACTGTATGTGTTGGATTCTAAACTGTTTCTCTGGCAGATTCTGGAGAGAGGATTTACAGCCAGGCAAGACTTCAAGATGGTCCAGGCTGGATGAAGTTAAAGAAAAGGTGAAAGATTCTGATCAGAGAAGATGCCCCCTGTGAGTAAATGGATGTAACTGCACTCTGTTATAGGGTCTGTAGTAATAGTGGTCATGGTGTGGTGGTATTATGTAATGGTATCATTGGTGATATCTTTATTAGGTTATAAGTTAACTACCATATGTATTGGGGCTCTTAATACAGTGTGGGGGCACTTTCAGGGCATTATATTGTGTGTGGAGCACCGATTCTGATAACGCTTGGTTGGGGGCAGGGGTGCCAAAAAGGGAAGGTGGGGGTCCACTCTTGAGGGCTGTGCATTGGACCCACCAATGTATTAAAATGGTCCTGCGGGGGCTATACGGGGATATCAGCAGACTATATACTTCTTTAGGCCGGGTTCACACTATGTATGACAATGAATAGTGGCCGCACAAAACTGACATGTCAGTTTTCAGTGCAGCCACAAGGAATCCCGGCCGGAGTGTATACAGAGTGTCCCAACTGGGCTTACTAGTCTGTGCTTTCGAAAGGATATGTATTGGAGGCCCTTGGACACTGCCTATTGAGCATGGCCACTCTTCTTACTTGACCTTATAAGAGAAAGACCAGATGGACAGAGATATTCTAACCGTGCATTTAGAAGAGGCGATGCTCATTGTTTTTAATGTAAACAATTGTTACTCCTGAATATAGGCAACATACCACTTATTCCAAACATATTCCTTTCGGAATGAAAGGATGGAATAAAGTGGCCAAAGTATGTGACAGAAATGCCACATATACCTCACATATACCTTTACCATGAACCATTCCCTGAATTAGAGGATAAGGATAAAAGGTCTGTGATACCTGCAGTGGTGTTGTCATGGTGGTGGTCTGTGCTGCGGGCCACCGCTGCTGATGTGACTGCTCTTCCCGTTGTCTGTTACGGGTAGATGCCAGACCTTACTTGCAGGGGCCCAGCACCGCCATCTCTTCAGCCCTGCAAGTCAACTCACGGCGCCACTCCCCTGCTCCTCTTTTCCGCCGCTTACATGCACATCAGATCAGTTAAATTTAAAGGGCCAATGTGTGTTCCTGCCTATGTGTCTCCAGCTGCCTCTGCTAGCAAGCCAAGACAGGGGTAGCTACCAGGGGGTCGTCTACCGAAGCAGATCCAACCCACCTTGTAACGGGCTCTGGTAAGGACCAGCGACCCCTTAGACTCTGCTCCCCGGTGTTTCTTACACCATCACTAACAGCGTTTCAGGGGATCCACCACTCCAGTTGTTACAGGTGTTTTTTATATCACCTGCCTGAGTATCAGTCCTGCAATCTGTCAGCGCTATAATATACTAAGAACTTAAGTGCCAAGAAGATGTGGCCATACTACAGCATGGGTTCTTATGTTTTAATACGTGGTTGGTTTCACTCAGGCAGCGTTTTTAAAAAAACAAATTCCATAAAATATTGTTGTCAAGGTACAGCCGACGTGTAAAGAATACAAACAGGTATAACATTGCATGAACTATACAATGTATGTGTCCGCCAGTTGAATAACTTGGCTGTAATTTTGCCATTGAGCATATTCACTCATTTTATAATACTAAACTAATACAAATAGCTCTATAGACTGCAACATTTTTTTATTTCTTGACTTTTGCTTCTATGCTTTCTTTTTATTAAAAAAAAACCCTTAAAATACAATATATTGTTACAGTAGAAAAACTAAGGCCTCATTCACATGTTTCGTAAATTTGTCCGTATTTTAGGGCCCATTCATTTCTATTGGGCGTCTTTCACACTATTCTATTTCTGTTTTATGGATCTGCAATCCGTGCCGCATAGGATATGTCCTAGTACAGGCTGTTACTGCGGGTTAGCCAATAGAAGTCCATGGATACCTGAATTTATCTATAACCAACCCATTTTTTTACAGATCTGCAAAAAATACGAATGATGGATGCACTGCAGATGTTTTTTTTGTTGTTGTTGTTGGATTAAGGATAAGGATTGCGGACATAGTATATGGTCCTGCAAAAATTACTGAACATATGAATTAGGCCATACTCTGCTGTACAAGAAACCACATAAGCAAATAGGGATATTGCACATCTTTCTGTCTCGGAAAGACTGTGCGCCAAAGAGGGCAATTTCTCTAGCAAGCAGCATGGTGGACATTTGAAGCTGATGCATTCATGGATTATCTGTGCATTGGCACACACTGGCTAGGCTAAATAAGGTAAGCATACAGCATAACTTTCTAGATCAGTAAAAGTCCATAGTCCATAGTAGTCCTGAGACATATAGGGTGGAATTTTTAAAATGTTCCTAAAAGTCCCCATTTGGTGGCATTCTCATTTGTCTGAGTTGCGCTGCCAGGGCCAGGACTTAAATGTTCTGACTTTGGCTTTTCAAATGTTGGCAGGTATCATTGTCAACCAATGTATTAAAAAGTCTGTTTTCAGGCCACAAGGGATTACATGAAGTTGGGTAATAAGGTAGGAATGAGCTAGCTAGTTACAGGTAGTAAGAAGCAAGCCTGGGTCATGTAATCTGTGAGTCTGTCTGCCTACTTCTACTCTATGCTTGAAAGATGGATGAAGGCTTTCTTCTCATCTCTCACACCTAAAAAGCTCTGGGCAGCTGACCCTTTTGAAAATATCACTGCTAGTACCTGAATGTACACAGTTCTGCCTCCTGAATGTTATACGCTGCTCCTTTTCTCATCATCATCATCATTATTATGTTCATAAGCAGCAGAGCACAATGTAGTGAGGAGCAGTTGCTGTGCTGTGATTGGCCAGACAAGTAGGAAAAGGAAAGTGCCTGTGTGAGTACTGCTAACAAAAGGAAGTGTCTGTGTGAGCACTGCTGACAAAAGGAAGTGTCTGTGTGAGCACTGCTGACAAAAGGAAGTGCCTGTGTGAGTACTGCTGACAAAAAGAAGTGCCTGTGTGAGTACTGCTGACAAAAGGAAGTGCCTGTGTGAGTACTGCTAACAAAAGGAAGTGCCTGTGTGAGTACTGCTGACAAAAGGAAGTGCCTGTGTGAGTACTGCTGACAAAAAGAAGTGCCTGTGTGAGTACTGCTGACAAAAGGAAGTGCCTGTGTGAGTACTGCTGACAAAAAGAAGTGCCTGTGTGAGTACTGCTGACAAAAGGAAGTGCCTTTGTACGTACTGCTGACAAAAGGAAGTGCCTGTGTGAGTGCTGCTGACAAACAACCCAGCTCTAGTCCTGCCTCCTAAAAAAGAGACAATGAGAAATGGTGCACCATGGAGGGGACTCTACAGGGCTCAATGACAGCATCGAGGGTGCAAAAATAAGCTTGTCACCACTCTGAAGGGTTACTCTTACAAAACCTTGCAGGTTTTTGAAAATCCAGGCATGGATTAAGACACAGATTTACAAAAATCCAGCCTTCTCCTTATTGCTGACTTAACGTCTCTATTCTTTAAACTATAAATCAGTGGGTTTAACACAGGGACAGCAGCCGTATTAAATAGAGAGAAGAGCTTTTTGGAATTTAATGACCCATATGAGTTGGGAGTCAAGTACTGACAGATAAATGTCACATAGAGAAGACTGACCACGGTCAGATGAGAGGAACAGGTGTAAAAGGCCTTTTGCTTTCCCTTTCTGGAATGGATTTTCATCATGGCTGATATAATAAAACCGTACGGAATTAACGTGAGCACAAATGGTAGTAAAGTAATAATAAAAAGTCCTTGGATGAAGACCACCATCTCCAAGACCGAGGTATCATTACAGATTATTTTTATAAGAGGTATGATGTCACAGAAGAAGTGGTTGACCTCGTTGGATGTAAAGCATGAGAAACCTGAGAAGATGACAGTTGGAGCAAGGACTTGGGCACAACCCACCAAGTAGCAGCAAGAACATAGCAAACCACAAAGTTTATGGTCCATGATGACATGGTAACGTAGAGGGTTACAGATGGCCACATATCTATCGTAGCTCATAGCAGCCAAAATTAAAAGTTCATGGCCAATTAAAGAAGCAAAGATGTACATCTGGATAATACAGGCCAAATATGACACAGTGTTATCACCAGTTATGAAGGTCAGAAGGACCTTATGTAAGGTGATGGTGGTAGAGGAGAAGTCCACGATGGACAGATTGGCCAAGAAGAAATACATGGGGGTTTGGAGATGACGGTCTACACAGATCAGTAGAAAAATTGTCCCATTGCCACAAACTGTGATAAGGTAAATGAGAAGAACCAAAAGGAAGATGGGAGCCTGGAGCTCTGGGACATCTGCAATCCCTTTAATGATGAAGTACTCCATCGATGTTTGGTTTGTAGAATTCAAAAACATGACTTATTCATTAATCTGCAAAAAAAAATAATTGTATTATTCCAGTCCGGAGTTTTCGAGATTGCAACCCCTTTAATGACAAACAATAAGCTTACCGTGCCACTTCCCTTCAGTTCTTGTTCATAGAAACATTCATGTTCTTGATCAGTGGTGGTCTTAGAGGATAGATCCCCATCAATCAGTGATGGCATGCTGTAGCACTAATAATATTACAAATACCCTTGAAACTGATGTGAAACACTAAAAAGTAAAGGGTGACTGGTCACTATGGGCGAACAAGCCAAGTTTTACTGCCCGATAGTTTTGATGAAGCCCACTGTATGCTGTAGAAATTTTTTTTACGTCAAAGAGCCCTTTAAAGGCCGTACCACAAATTGAAAAATTTTACAATCTACAACTGCCCAACTATGTAACCCCTTTAAGTCTACAGTTACATCACTAGGCTAGGCTGTCATGGTGACAATGGAAAAGTACTAATATAAAGGTAATATAAAGGCCTTGTCACAATAGTGATACTAAGCATGAGGGCCTTGTTTTCAAATTTAGACATAAATTCTTTTTCCTATGAACTTTTTCCTATGATGAACTATTAAAAATAACAAAAAGTATAAAGGCTTCAACGTTCAGACAAACAAGCCCATGTAAGATCCATAATGCCCATGTAAGATCCCATGCCATAACATATTCATATCCTACATTCTTGGGTGGTCCTAGAGCTAGAACCCACAGATATAGTCCAGGATTATTTTGCATTTGCTCCAGTGTCCCTATCTGTTCTTATACCCAAAAGGTTGCCCCTTGTACAGATACCTCATGCCTGCCAGCGGGTGGTGGGGTAAATGCTAGTTAAAACCTTAGGCCTAGTCTACCCGGAGTATTCCTGTATGATCAGGATTATACCTACACGGAGGCAGAGCTAGCAAGAGCAGTGCCTAAGGATGGCCAGTGACTCACCAAAGAGCTGAAATACTCTAAAACATTGCATTATTTTTTCCTTAATAATTACGTACATAGCTACTGGGTTCAGAGGGAGAAGTTACACTTAGACCCTGGTGTCTAGAGAGCCCTAATAGTCTATTTGCCACATAAAACGCCATACTTACCCTAACAACCTTTCCCTTTGGTTATCCGGATATAATGGGATTTTTAGTTTTACAACAACTGGAGAGCTACAGGTTGGGGATCATTACCTTAGAGGGTATTGAATATGAAAAATACAGATGTTACAGCCAGAAAAGATCAGAAGACAGGACTTACCTTGGCTACCTGCTCATCTCCAGTCGCCTGTTCCTGTCTATTAAGCTGCTTCCTTAGGTCCTGAATGTCTTATAGAAAATCTCAGAATCCCGAAATACATTATCACTCTTCTGATGGACTATGGAGAAATGCATTTATTCTCAATCTTCTGCTCAATGTTATTACTATATTGTTTTTATAACTATTATTGTTTATTATTGCCTCTATTATAATTGCTGTGGTATGACGTTATACTCTATAGAAAATAACAATTAACCTGTGTTCTTGGATTCCTACACCCGCTATGGTTTATATACACAGTATCTCTACCGTACAATTGATCTCTGGGGATCACCCCTCGGGGGCTTTATAGTAATTAAATATCAGGAAAACACAAACATATCAACAAAAGGTCCCTGGAAACTTCCCATCTCTCTTCAGAGACATCGCCGGTTCCATAATGACATCAATAATTAGATTCCAAGGTTTATTTTCGGAGATAGAGATGTATCGTATATATCAAATGATATTATTAAGATCTGTACATAGTCAGTGCCCACTTGTTCACCACAAAATGTGAAGAATACATGTAAAGATAGCTGCATCTTCAGGATATTAAAAGATAAATCTTTATTGCAAATACATTTTTTATATTACAATATGTGATGCAATAGACATAATAAACGATATTAGGCCAAAACATTATAAAAGACATGATGAAAAACAAACAAGCATAAAAAAATAAATAAATAAACTGAATAACATGCAAATCATCAGACCAAGGCCTATGCGATATCTTTCAGGACAGTACCTTTGCGGAGCTTGGTGTGCCCCTCGGCCTATGCCGTGCGGCCGAGAAGGCGCTGATTTTCTTTGTTTTGTGTTCATTGCCCAGTCTGAACACTGGCCTGTGTCTGTCTGGATGTTCAGCCAACCCGCTTGCTGTGTGGTCTGGCAATCTTAACACTGCTGCCAGTTCTGGCCCACAGGGAATTCTGCTTGGATGCAATGTTTTTCTGGTTCCCTATAAGTGTTTCGCTGAGGCTCACTTTCCTGCCGGCTATTGAGCTTTGCTCCTAGCTAGCATTTGTACATTGAATATATTCTGCTTGGACTTCTGGTTTCTGATCCTTGCTATTCGCCTGTTTACCCTTTGTGTGTTGCCTGTCCCAATCTTCTTGTCTGACTTTGAGTCTGCTTTAGCTTTTGCTATTCAGTGCCTCTGCAACCTGGACTATTGGACTTGATTTATTGTGTTCTTTTCTGTCTTGGGTACCACCTGTTTAGTGTAGGGACCATCATCCAGTTACCCACTGCTATCTAGGGCAGTGTGAGGTAAGCAGGCAAGGACACCAATGAGGTGCTAGCCAGGGATCACTTGTCTGTGTTTCTGTTCATACCAATTGTTTATAGCAATATCAGAGCAATAATGAGAATGTTTTACTGCCCTCTAGTGGTGGGGAGACACCGCCATTGGGGATATTTGTGTTTTGTGGAAGGAGCTACAGGAGTTAATGGTGTTTGTGACAATCTATATGTGCTTGAGAGGAAGTTTTCCCTCCAGCAAATTTTCAATTTTCCCTCCATTTCTGGCAAATCCTGTGCTGAGCTACCTCAGAGACTGCTCTCCAACAATAGGAAGCTCCTTTGCAGTCTGTAAGTAGAGGTGGAGAGGGCCATGTGCTCAGATTAGTGGAGATCAGGGAAGTTCCAGTTCCAAGTCAAGTTAGTTTGCTATTCAGGCCAAGTTGAAGTGGTCAAGTGCATGCTGTATTTCTATTTTTTGCAAATCCCTGAAAACCAGGCTATGGCCTGCTAAAGCTCCCAGTTGTTAACTAACACAGACGAGCGACCGAACCCTGTCCACACTGAGGAGATTATTGCTCACAAGTTTGTCTCAAGTCCTACCAGACTGCACAAGGACTTATCTGAAATGGTTAGAGAAGTTGCTACATGCCGAGGTGCCTCACCGTCTCTTGCTTGCCTTCTTCTGCAGGTTGAAATGTTGCATCTGCCCAGTCATTCAAACCTGGGGCCTGACTAGTACTGTAGGATATCTCCTTATGTCTGGTGAGTATGGGGTATTCTTATCTATTTGAGATGAGCACAACTCGAGCATATTCAAGTCCAAGTCCATATTCGTTCACCATTTGAATACCGGTGACTGAACAACTTGGATGCAGCACTAGGGATTCCTGGAATATATTGATACAGCCATAGGTTATCCTTAAGTCTGCCACATTATAGAGTGGCTACTAGGGACACCTATAACGTCATGTGTTGGGAGAGGTAATTACGACTCTAAGCCCCATGACAAGTGCTGCAGCGGACATCTCTCTCTTGCATACAACACATTGCACCCCTTTACCACAGTAAACTATCAAAAGTGAACCTTATTGTCATTTATATTTGATCATCAATATACAAGTGGTTTATTTAATATAAATAAAATATTCCAACCTTTCAAAATTAATGGAAATGTATACTAATGGAAATGCATGTATGGCTATATTACCACAGTGTAGTTTGAGGCCCAATTGTCCAAACCACAGGTAGAGTTTGGCCAGAAAAGGGAGTGGGAGAACACAGATGGTGAAACCTGAACTTATTCCCCCACTGTCCATTCTTACTTGCCTCTGACAGCCCTAATTGACTTTGGGCAACTAGGAAACTGACAAGACAAACTGACAAGGAATATTCAATAGGCCAGGGTCAAAACCAAGTGGGCAACAAGGTACAAAATCAGGATCCAAAAAAATAATCAGGGAACAGAGCCGAGGTCAGGATAAGCCAAAGTCGAAGACAGACAATACAAGATTTGTAAGCACGTTTCAAAGAAGACTAATAGCTGGCAAAGGGTTAAGTGACTGAGGAAGTATACGTGGGGTATAGTCTAGTCTAGTGATGGTGTATGTGCATTATATGGAACACAAAATGTAACACAAGTAAATAGTAATAATAATATTTCCATTATTTATGGAGCGCCAACTCATTTCTCAACATCTTACATTTTGTCTTCAAGTCAATGATATGTACCTCTGTAACTCCACTATTAAAAACTATGAGTTATTTCATGTCCTATGGGTGGGGACGAGTTAGTTGAAGGCGGACAACCTCTTTAAACTTATTGCAGCCAAAATAAAAAATAGTGTGACGTTAAGCGAGAACCTAAGGTCTGATAGACATCATCTACACAGACTTGTATTATTAATGAGGTCTTCAGAGTTTCCCCCCAGGCGTCTTCTTATTGTGCTTTGACTGTGTAGATCAGATCATCTGTTTTCTAGATTCTTCTCCTCATAAGCCACCTTCTCAGGGCAGACTTCACATCCTTGTTTTTTAGGCTGTAGATCAGTGGATTTAGCATTGGTACCGCAGCTGTGTTAAAAAATGAGAAAAACTTTTTATCTGAAGAGTTAACGGTAACTGGTAATATGTACTGGCAGGTGAGAATGACGTAGAGGATTATCACTACTGTCAGATGCGAGGAGCATGTGTAGAACGCTTTTCGCCTCCCAGTACTAGTTGGGATCTTGATTATGGCTGAAATGATGAAACCATAGGGTATAAATGTCAAAATAAAGGGCAGGAGGGTGGACAGTACCAGTCCTTCAGTGAGGTTCAAGATCTCCAGTATTGAGGTGTCACTGCAGGTCAACCTTTTAATGGACACAATGTCACAGAAAAAGTGGTCAATGTGGTTGGACACATAACAGGTAAAACCTGATACTATAACAACCGGAGGAATGACCTGCAAAAAACCCAACACCCAACAGCAAGAAGCTAAAAGAACACAAATTTCCCTTGTCATGACTGAATGATAACGCAAAGGTTTACAGACGGCCACATACCGGTCATAACTCATTGCCGACAGGATGAAAAGTTCATGGCCCATAATGGAGGCAAAGAGGTACATTTGGGTGATACAACCATTGAAGGAAATTGCATAATTTCCTGAGATAAAGATAAAGAGAACTTTATGAAGAGAAATAGTTGATGAAGACATGTCTACGATGGACAAGTTGGCCAGAAAAAAATACATGGGAGTGTGGAGACGATGATCTAAACAGACTAATAGGAGAATAGTCATGTTACCACCAAGAGTTACAAGATATATCAAGAGAACCAGGAGGAATATTGGAAGTTGCAATTCTGGTATATCTGTTATCCCTTTAATAATAAAGTAGGCCACCATAGTCTCATTTGAAGGATTTAGATTCATAGCCAAGTTTTTACAAATCTGAAAAAGAGGCAAATACAATTTTGTATTTTTTTGTTGGGTTTGTTTTCATCCATTATTGCCTATCAACAGCTAACAACTATTTGGCAAAATTAAAATGACTAAACGTCACCGGGACATCAATGGATTTTAAGTGGCTCCATTTGTAGAGACCCCAGTAGCATCCCCCTTTCACGATACAAGCCCTAGAGTCAGAGCCACTGCACAATACAGACCCCAGAATCAGACCCAGGTGTAACACCAACCCCAAAGAAATAGCAAAAGGCAAGAAAAAAATCAGCTCACCCAAAGTCCTTAACCTGTATGTGGCAACCCCATGGTGGAGCACGAGATGAAGACGGGCCGAATCCCATCAGAGAACAGCAGTCCAAATGTGCAAATAGCAAAGGTAAATCCAGCTCCAACCAGTGCGCCCGGCAATCGGGGCTGCGGGAGCACGATCGGGGCTGCCGGGGGAGGGGGCATCGGGCAGGCGTGGGGACGATCGGGGCTGCCGGGCGGGCGTTTGAGGCTGCGGGGGGGGGGGGGGGGCCGGGCGATCGGGGCTGCCGGGGCTGCAGGATGTGTTAAGGAGGCTGCTGGCTGAAGCATATACTTTACCTGGTCCCCGCTCCGGCTTGCTGAAGACAGCGGGAACCGCCGGAGCCAGGATAAGGTAAAGTATACGCTCCGGCCGGGGGGTTAAAAGGGTGGGCTGCAGACAAACTCGCAGCAGGGATGTTCATCCCTGCTGCGATTTTGTCTGCCATTGACTACACAGGGACGGGATACGCAGCGAGTTTCACTGTGTATACTCCGTGAGAAACTCGCTGCGTATACGTCCTGTGTGTTTGTACCCTAAAAGTTAGCTAATGCTAGACATCCCCTTTAACCCCATCAGAATCCAATGACATGACCTGAATGGGGCTGTAAATGCAAGGCATCCCAGTAATAAAGGCAAACCCACGTGTGCAAATATGAATTTCTCCTCAACATTGTGCAAATCCTAATTGGTAGTTGTAGTTAGAAATCTATAGAAATATATAACAGATAGTGAGTATGGTCCCACTTCACTACTCATTGGCTAGTCACATCCGGCAGCGATATATATTAACTGAAGGCTTCACTTACTTTTCCCTCTGCACTGTGGATGTTTACTCAATGCATTCAAGAAAATGGTGTAACAGTTTGTTTTTGACAAGTTAAGTCACATTTGAGTACAGTTTTGACCAACATATGAATAAGACCAACTTTTATTAGTCATCAGTGAAAAAATCCAGATAATTCCTCTTCTTGTAACAGAATTTGCACATTCTGTATGAAAAAAAACACAGTTGTCAACATTTCATAACTTTCTATTTACTGATTTTAAAAGGAGACTGAAATACAATAAAACCACACAAAATTTACATAAATACCTGAATAAATTATAATTTTTATTTTTAACAATATTTTTAAAAACAATTCCAAAGTTTTTGGACTAACTAATGTTCTGTCTCCTGATCTCGTGATCTGTGTTAAGAATCACCCAGCTTCCTAAGCTTCTTTACAGCTAAAAATTAATTTCCAGTTCTCCAGATCTACATATTTGCTGGTCCATGGAATGCAATGTGACTAGTCCAGTAATGGCTGTACTTTGTAAAGGTGGCCATACATTGACAATGAACTTACCATGCCACTTCCCCTTAGTTCCTGGTTCCTGGAGACCAGTGGGGGTCTTAGAGGATGGACCCCCACCAATCAGTCATGTTCTAGCAACTAATAATAGTGGAAAATACCCTTGAACCTGTGAAACAATTACAACTGTTAGGTGAATGGTCACTGTGGAACCCAACGCCTTTTTCCTGTCCGTTGCCCACTAAACATTAGAAAGTTTTTGAATTTAGAGATCCCCTTTAAATGATGTGGCAGAAACTGAAACATTGTTCAATCTACAATTGCCCCAAATATTTAACCCTTTTAAGTCCACAGCTCCTAAAAATTTTGAAACTTTACTCGGCAAATTTATTTGCCAAATAAAGTTTCAAGATTTTTAGGAGCTGTGAACTTAAATGTCTTCAATTTGGATTACACAGGTTACGGCCCGCAATATTGATCCCACACGCTCCACGCCAGGAGAGCAACTAACATATGGGAATATACTGCAGACGGTGAGCTACCAATGTAGCAAGGATCTGAAATACTGTAAATCTAAGTCTTTGTATATTTTGCCCTAAAAAATCAGTGACATAGCCAAGTGGCAAGGCTCAGGGACCAGTTACATTTAGACCCTTGAATCCAAAAAAACTTAATGGCCCATTCCCCATATATGTCATTAGTATTAATAGGAGAGGATGGTGGGAGGACCATTTTACCGATTCTTACTGAAGACACCAAGATGAACCATGATGTTGACAATCTGAACAATTTCATTGTCATACAAACATTTTTAATGTCTTTACAGAAGAGATCCCCGACTTGTGATTTCCAGTTCTTGCCAAATTACGACTCCTATCATCAGGATGGGAGTGGGGCAGCAGCTAGAGAGTCACAGGTTGGGGGTCATGGCCTTGGAGAATATTGTATGTGATATGTAATACAGATGTTACAGCCAGGATCAGTAGACAGGACTTACCTCCGCTACCTGATCAGCTCCGTCCACCTGTTCTTGTCTATTCAGCTGCTTCATCAGGTCCTAAATGTCTTTTGGAAAGTCTCATGAAATCCAGGAAATCCACAAAGCCAGACATGTCATGGACTATTATTTCATGGACTATAGAGAAATGCATTTATTCTCAATATTTGGCTCAATAGTATAACTATATTGTTTGCATAACTATTGCAGTATATTATTGCCTCTATTATAATAATTGCTGTAGTATCACGTTATACTCTATAGAATATAACAATTAACCTGTGTTCCTGTATTCCTACACCCTCCGGCCAACTAAGGTTTATATACACTGTATCTCTACCGTATAATTGATCTCTGGGGATCGCCCTTCGGGGGCTTTGTAGTAATTAAATATCAGGAAAACACAAACATGTCAACAAAAGGTCCCCGGAAAGTTCCCATCACTCTGCAGAGACATCGCTGGTTCCAGAGATAATGACATCAATAATTAGATTCCAAGGTTACTATTTAGGGAGTATACAGTTACATAATATTATATCAAATGATATTATTGGGAGAGCTAATAATCTGTATGTAAAAAATGTGAAAGATACAGGAAAAGATGGCTGCATCTCCAGGATAGGAAAATAATTTTTTTTGTAAATACATTTTTAGATTACAATACTGTAATGTGATGGGACAGATGCAAAGTATTAAGAAAAACAGGCAAGGATTAACCCTTTAAGGACCAACCCCAAAATGACCCAGTGGACCACGCAAATTTTCACTTTTGCGCTTTTGTTTTTTCCTCCTCCCTTTCTAAGAGCTCTAGCACTTTCAGTTTTCTATGTACAGGGCCATGTGGGGGCTTGTTGTTTAGAGGATTAGTTGTACTTTGTAATGGCGTCTTTCATTCTACCATAACATGTATGATGGAATCCCAAAAATATTATTTATGAAAATATAAACTGGTGAAATTGTAAAAAAAGAATGCAATATGGTAACCTTTGGGGGGTTGCTGTGTCTACGTAATACACTATATGGTAAAAGTGACATGATACCATTATTCTATAGGTCAGCCCGAACACAACCATATGCAGGTTTACACAGATTCTCTAATGTTATTATTTTTTTTAATGAAATCCTTTTTTTTTTGCAATTAATTATTAATAAAATGGGCCTATAGTGACGCTTATAACGGTTTTATTTTTTCACCTATGGGGCTGTATGGGGTGTCATTTTTTCCACCATAATCTCTAGTTTTTATTAACACCATATGTGGGAAGATCGGGCGTTTTGATCACTTTTTATAAATTTTTTAAAATATATAATGTAACAAAAAATCGACAATCCGCGCACTTTTTTCCCTCTTTTCGTCTACGACATTCGCCGTTAGTGATGACACGTGTTATACAGTATTTTAATATATCGGACAATTACGCATGCTACGGTATATTATATGTTTATTTATTTTTATGTGTTTTATTTATATAATGGGAAAGGGGGGTGATTTTAACTTTTATTAGGGGAGGGGTTTTGGGGTAGTGTAATAATGATTTTTAATTTTATTTTATTTACACATTTTAAGTCCCTTTCGGGGACTTGTACATTCATCTATAACATTATCTACACTGTTCACTGCTATGCCATAGGCATAGGTGATCTGCTCATTGAGTCTGCCTGTGAAGGCTCAGTGAGCAGATCGCCGATCGGACCGCACAAAGGCAGGTGAGAGACCTCCGGCGGTCCGTTTCAACAATCAGGACTGCGAGGGTCCAACAGTGTGACTGTTGGGATCCTGATCGGTAAGTGACAGGGGACTCCCCCTGTCACTTACACTTAAATGCCACGGACGTGTCCCAATTGTTTAAGGGGTTAATGATACGCTGCAGCACGATCCTTGCAGCCTGTCATTAACGGTGAGGGCCGGGCTGCCCACTGCAGCGGGTCCCCACCTCCTATGAAGCGCGCTCCACTCCGGTCAAGACGTACTGGTCAGCCCAGGGTCGTCTGGGAACAGACTTCCAGGGAGTACCGGTACGTTCTTTGTCGTCTAGGGGTTAAAAAAAGTGTAAAACCAAACAAATCCCCTCCTCTCAACCCCCACCATCGATAGGTAAAATAGGATCTCATCAAGAAAGTAGTCTCGTATAGGAAAAGACAATTCTACATGGACCAAACTGAATGATGTGGAAATCATCAAACCAAGGCCATAAGTAATGCAATATCAGAGCAATAATAACGACTGTATTACTGCCATCTAGTGGTGGGAAGGCAGCCTTAAGCATATCATGGAACACAGGGGGACATTTATCAAGGGCTTTGCACCTATTTTTCGGTGAATAAGTGTTGGTTTCACCATTTCTGGTCTAAGTGGTATTTATGAACCAGAATTCGATGTGCGAACCATTACAGCTGGAGTCATGGATCCACAGTACCCCCACTAACCATGACAAAGCCGCACCAGGGACTGGCTACTAAGGGGCTGCTGATTTTCACCAGTGCCCACTGCAAGGTGGGAAGGACTTGCTGCGGCAGATGACCCCATGTCTCTACCCCTGGCTGAGCTTGCTAGTGGCGGCAGGCGAGGTGCAGCTAAAGACACATAGCCAGGCTGGAAAACAACAGGACTCATGGCTGGAACCAGGATGGCAGGCACAGGCTGGGACCACTGGCAGCAGGAACCAGGAACAGCAGACACACTGCAGGAACTACGGACAGGGCAGCAATTTATAGGGAGGCCTTTGTGCACATTAACGAACTAGGGACACACTGTCCCTTTAAATCATAGAGAGCCAACCCGCGCATCACCCTAGGAGGCACATGTGCCAGGCAGAACTTATGTTGTGTATTTCTAAAACCATAATGAATTATCAAAGTGAACCTCACTGTGTGACAAATAAATAAAGAGGGCGCCAATCATCAATATACAGCTGGTTTCTAGAAGTTATGTGAAATATATTAACCTGTCAAAATTACTGAAGAAGACAGGACACTTCCTCTGTTAGTCAGACTGGTGATCATATTGCAGTGTCCCAGAACAGCCCTTCTCATGCTCACACTTGTATTATAACCGGTTCTGTTCTGGAAAGCTATGGTCCACTGCAAACTGCATGTATTGTGTCACCCTTCTCAGTATTCAGGTCTGCTATTCCATTCATTTATTGCATGTATATTCAGGTATCAGTGTCTAATGGTATTATGTCGCCCCCTAGTGTTTAAGTATGGTACTTCTCATGTATATTTCTCTGTATATGCCTAATGGTGTGATGATGCAATGGCTGGATGTCACGTGACTGTGCCCTGCCTCCATGGTAACTCCAATGGTCATCAAGCTTTTGGCTGGGGTTACCATGTGACTTCCTGTTTTACCTCAGTCTATCTCGTGCCCCAGAGGGGATAGGGTGTGTTGCTCTGCTGTTCCTGTTCAGTCGAGTCTTGTCCCCCACCTTCAGGAGACAAGTTCTGTGTCTTTCCTCTCCCTGCTAAGAGAGAGGCCTGCGTGTGCTCTGCTGCTCCAGTCCACTGGCTGTGTTCCTGTCTCAAGTCTCAAGATTCTCATCTGGGTGTCATTCAGTCATTCGTCTCATCATCTTCTCTAATCATCAACAGCAAGTATTTCATTCAAGTCTCATTCCACCCAGCATCTCTACTTCAGTTTCACTACTACTCCCATCATTCAGCACGCTACTCTCACAGCTTATTGCAGCATCACCCATTACTCTGCTTTATTCAAGATTGCCTTATTCCCGGTTGCATCCGGAGAGACTGTTGCTACTAGTTACCACCGTTACAATAAATATACAACTACTGTTGTTTCTGAACCTTGGCATTGGTGTGATAATTGGTGCCCTGACTAAGGACAACGAGGAATCGCATGCCCAGTATTCCCGCATGGTCAGGAGCCCGGTTTCCAGCTGTATCACCCTCGTGCTTACACCGTGACAACCCTATACCCTACAGCTGCCCCGGTTCCTGCCCGTTAGCACCATCTACACTGCGGAGTGGCCCCTAGGGGCCAGGGCATTGTAATGTGACCCTCTGACAGTAATGGAATGTATAGATGCAGCTGTGCAGAAATGAGACGGGTGGTGATGTAGGACTACTGACGGGGAACATTACAGATGAGCGAAGCGAATCAAGATTCGCTGAAAAACAAATTCACAAGAAATTGTTAAGAAAATTCACAAAAAACAAAACAAAATGGCGGCCGCACATTCTGTCTCGATCATCACTGGGCGTGAAAAAGGGAAATAAATAAAGAGAGATACAGGGATAGAGAAGAAAGTAGAGGATAGGAGGTTTGATTGTGGGCTGATTGACAAGTCCAGTATGTCCAAACAGGGTACACCTGAGATTACTGGCACTGCACAGCCATCTGCACAGCAACTGCTGGTAAGCGTCTCTGAATGGCTGGACCCAGAAACATTAGATGTTGGACATCTAATGAAGTCATCAGATGTACACCAAGTACCACAAGAGAGAGCAGTGAGGAGGGGAGCAAGGCAGGGGCCTGCTGGTATCCGTAGCATGGGCTCGTACTGGATGGCCACAGAAGAGGAGTTAGAAGTAGAACACTTTGTGCCAGACCATGAGGAGGAGCCTGACAGCAGTAATGAGGAGCCTGGCAGAAGTGAGGAGGAGCCCCGGACAAGTCAGGAGGAGCCCCACAGGGTGGCACCACGGAGGAACCGCTGACTGCGCTCAGAGGTGTGGCAGTTATTCCTTGCATATGATGGAAAAGACAATTCCGTCACCTGGAACATCTGCCAGCAGAAAGTGAGTCGGGACTTGGGTCGAAAGCACCATCATTGGACTGATTGGGAGAAACGTGACACCAGAGAAAATTTAAGTCTCCCCCAAAACCAAGTCCCCAATAAATTCTTCTTCCACTTTGATCCACCTTATATTTTTTAAACATAAAAAGTAAATTTTGTCCTTAAATTATTAATATAGTCCTTAAAAAAATACTCCTACTAAATCAATATATATTTGAAAAACCCAGTGGGAGATTTGTCAAACCGTTGTAAAGTAGAATTGGCTCTGTTGCCCCTAGCAACTTTTTTAGTGTATCCCAATTGACTAGGTTTAAATTTGCATTTTTTGGAAGTTGGATGGCCCTTTCAGCTCAACTGTCAGATTACATTAATTTTACTTAACATGTTGGGAAAAGAAAAAAAAAGTTTGGGGGTCTAAGAATTAGGGGGCTTTCCTTCATTTTTCCAATATTTTAACGAAAAAAAAAAGGAAAGTCCTGCTACAGTTACCTCCTGATAAACCGATGTCCACTGCTTTCCTGGAAAAAAACTGATGTTATGAAACTGTTCCACCGATGTTGACTGCTGTCCATGGTGGAAATTGGCTGATTGACATTTTTTTTAAATTATGATTTTCCAATTTTTAACACTTTTATAAAAACATTGACAAAATTGTCCTTCTTTTATAATCCCAGTACTGTAGCTATAATAGTTTTGCTGTTTTATTAAAATTAAAATTTGAGTTTGACCCAAATTTTGTGAAGCTCGCAAAATGAATTTCCGAAGGCTTTGCTCCTTTCTAATTAATGTGTATGATATGGAAGAAAAACAACAAGCAAATAATAATTCCTTTCTTTATATAGCTCGAACCGCAATACTTTACATTTCATCTTTAGATAAATGATATGAACCCCTAAATAGCTCCACAAAAAAAAAAATGATTACTTTGCCTGTAGCACAATTTCTACTGATGGATCCAAGGTATCCCAAGACTTTTAAGAGAGAAGTGTCATGCCCGCTGAGGCAGTCAGCAGCTATAGAGGGCAGGAGAGATTCTAGATTTTCTGCTGCCTAAGGCAAAACCTGGACTGCAAACCCCCTCCCATGTCCACACTGCCCCAACATCGCCCCCCCAACCCATTGAAAATCATATGCAAGTAAGGCGTGTACAGAAAACCTTCAGCTTATACAGGGGCACAACTAGACATGTCTGGGCTCCATAGCAGACATTTGATTGGGCCCCTCCGTCCCCTGATACGTGGGCAACCTAGCAGCCGCTATAGCTGCTACACTAGTAGTTACGCCCCTGAGCTTATACTGTAACAGTAACTGCAAACACTATTCAGCTCCACAATAGATCACCCTGTTCCAGCACGACCTTCCATCCTTAATGAGGACAAGATAGAAAAAGTTTCAAAGTTTGCAATTCCACCAATGTGTAACTATTTCTTCAATCTTTATTGCTTCTCCGAGAATAAAAGACCCTGACATATACAAGAGTCAATGCAATGTGACTACTCCTGGTGATCTTATTCATGGTCACACTACCATTACACCTTGTGCTCCATATAAAGGGGTGGTGATCACCTATAGTACAGTGATGTGTGAAGCATATACAATACCTGCAAAGTGTATGCAGTCCTGAATTCCTTGCATTCTACGTCTGTGTCCTGCTATTATTTGCAGGTCATGGGGTTAATGAAGTCAGTGTTGTGTAGCAGACAGTATCATTTATGGCCCCTCCATAAAACATGCTGCCCCTACAATCTGCCACCTGAGCTATAAACTCATCTCGCCTCATAGCAGAGAGGGCCCTGATAATGGGGTCCCACCTTGGCCTCTGACCGGTTGAGTTGGCCTGACACGTAACGTCCCAGGTCCCGACTCTTACCTAGAGGAGACTGGGACCAGGGACCAGACAAAAGGACAGTTGACCCCAGTTCTAGAGCCGTGGAGGTAAGTGCATGTCGTTTTGTCACTGACCTCCTCCTCAGCTGTTTTGAATGGGAAACAAAATCTGTACTTAGACCTCTCCTTTAATGTATTTTATTTTAAGTTTCTCAAAGAAAATATGAATACCCTTAAATAGCAAGTGGAGGAGGATGAGTAGCTATATGCACATCATATTAATTTAACTCATTGAAGCCCAAATAAAAAATAATGTTAAGTTGAACAAGCAAGAACCTAAAGGCTGATAGACGTCATTTACAGTCCCCATCATTTTACAGAGTTGCCCCTCATGTTTCCTTGTGGCACTTTGAATATGTACAGTACTATACATAGGATCGGATCATCTCTTTCACACTCTCTAGATTTTGTTTTTTATAAACAATCTCCTCAGGGCAGACTTCACGTCCTTGTTTTTTAGGCTGTAGATCAGTGGATTTAGCATTGGTACAGCTGCTGTGTTAAAAAGTGAGAAAAACTTTTTGTCTGTAGAGTTCACCATGACTGGTAATACGTACTGGCAGGTCAGGGTGATATAGATAATTATCACTACTGTCAGATGTGAGGAGCATGTGTAGAACGCTTTTCGCCTGCCAGAACTAGTTGGGATCTTGATTATGGCTGAAATGATGAAGCCATAGGGTATAAATGTCAAAATAAAGGGCACGATGGTGAAAACTAACAGTCCTTCAGTGAGGTTCAAGATCTCCAGTAGTGATGTGTCACTGCAGGTCATTCTTGCAATGGACATAATGTCACAGAAAAAGTGGTCAATGTGGTTGGTCATATAACAGGTAAAACCTGATACAACAACAACAGGAGGAATGATCAACAAGAAACCCAACACCCAACAGAAAGAAGCCAAAAGAGCACAAATTCCCCAGGTCATGACTGAATGATAACGCAAAGGGTTACAGACAGCCACATACCGGTCATAACTCATTGCCGACAGGATGAAAAGTTTATGGCCCATAATGGCAGCAAAGAGGTACATTTGGGTGATACAACCATTGAAGGAAATTGCATAATTTCCTGAGATGAAGATAAGCGGAACTGTATGTAGAGAAATAGTCGATGAAGACATGTCTACGATGGACAAGTTAGCCAAGAAGAAGTACATGGGAGTGTGGAGACTATGATCTAAACAGACTAGTAGAAGAATAGTCATGTTACCACCAAGAGTTACAAGATATATCAAGAGAACCAGGAGGAATATTGGAAGTTGCAGTTCAGGTACATCTGATATTCCTTTAATAATAAAGTAGTCCACCGTAGTCTGATTTGAAGGATTTAGATGCATAGCCTAGTTTTTGGATCTGAAAAAGAGACAAATGTTGTAACTTTGTATATTTTGTTGAATTCACTTTCATCCATTCTAGCATATGAACTGTCAATCACTAAATCAGGCCTGCATTATTCGGCAGTAGATATGAGCCAATATTAATCAGACCTCGGCACAATCAAGACCCCTGAATCGGACTACTTTCTACAATATGGACCCCAGAATCAAACCCACTTCAAAATACTATGCCAATAGTTAGACCTTAGTATAATACAGGCTCCAGAATTATGCCCCCTGCATAATACACACCCCAGAATTATAACCCCTGCACAATATAGACCCCAAAAATCTGAACCCGTGAACAATACAGACCCAGAATCAGCCCCTACACAAAACAACCCCGAATCAAACTCATACCTGCTATGCAACTCCTCCAGGAGATGATCCCGGTCTAATGGTTGTCCTGTAAGGGATGGTCCTTTAGTTACTCTTCCATTGTTGAGCTGAACTGTAGCCAAAGGACCTTCCCTGGCATCATTTAGGGTGGGCCACAAAAAATAATTGTTGTATAGGCCTGCACTAAAGCTTTTATGAAAAATGAACTAACCTTTAGCTGTTCTATGGTAAATGCTCAGAATTGATAATATTCACGGTCAGACTGGCCCATAAGAGACTTATTCTATCAAAGCATTGTATGTCCTTTGTGATCGCCACAAAATCCCATTTGGGGTAGACTTCAGAATTAAAGAGTACTTGTCCTGAAAAATAACTTTGTACCTGTCATCAAGAACGTCACAAGTTATTGATTGCCGCGGGTGTTACTGCAAAATACACATGTAAAAGATTAAATATTCAGTCTTTATTTGGAACCTCTACGTAGATCATAATTCACATAATAGTTCTAGACAAACACAATAGAGGGAATAAATGAAAAGTGTTAAAAAAATACTCTTAAAGCTGAGCTGTGATTTGTCGCAATGGACAGAACCACACTGTGTTTTTACAGTTTTATTTTACTCTCCTCAATCTATCAAAACTAATAACACACAGATTGTTGTACTGTTCATGCCTATTACTGAGCAGATAGAGTAAACATCCAAAGAGAAGGGGGAAAATGAGAAAATATCAGTGATGCCTATCAAAGTTGCTTTATCCCATTCTGTATCAAATAGAAGAGACTGAGAGCACTGGATACAGCAGAGGTAAAGCTATTTCAAGAAAGATTGGGACAGTGAACTGGCAGTACAGCTCTGCTAATGTCTGTACACAGCCAGTTATGTATGGGCTTGATATTTAGGGATTGTGTAGGGAAGTTGTTTAGCAAAGATTTTCTCAATGAAGGGGGTCACAATTAGAAATGAGCGAACCTGCCGAGGTTCGGGTTCGTATGAACCTGAACTCTCGGCTTCTGATTCCCGCTCTCTGCCCGCTCCGTGGAGAGGGTGGATACAGCCGGAGGACCGCCTGGAAAACTGAGATACAGCCATAGCCATAGGCTCTATCCCAATTTTCCAGGCGGTCCTCTGGCTGTATCCACCCTCTCCACGGAGCGGGCAGACAGCGGCAGTCAGAGTCCGAGAGTTCAGGTTCATACAAACCGGCAGGTTTGCTCATCTCTAGTCACAATAAGGGCATGTGCACATTAAGGAAAACACGCAGAGGGCTTGCGGCGGATTTCGCAGCTCATCCCCGCACACTCCTGCTTCACTCTTCACCAGTACCATAAACTCTATTCTATGGTGAGGCAGATTCCGTCCTCCGTCCAAAGAATGAATCCGCTCATTCTTCGGGCGGACGTCAGAATCTGCTAGAGCCTAGAATGAAGTCTATGGGACCAGCGGATATGCAGGGGCAAGCTCCAGAGTCTGCCAGGATTTCGTAGAGTGAACATACCCTAATAAAATAATAAAAAGAAAAGAAAATGACCAATTGCTGCTCTCTGGGCAAGAGGTTAAGACCACTCTAAAACCACATTGATCTTTAAAAAAAAAAAAAAAAAAAAGAAAGAAAGAAGGAACATAAGAGTAAGGGTATAAGACATATAGAGATGAGCGAACCGTTCGGCCGGTATGGGATCCGGTTCGGATTTTCCCAAAAATCCGAGTCTGATCGGATTCGGATTTTTGGAAATCCGCTCCGATTTTTTTTTTTCTTGCTTTCTAAAATGGCAGCCGCCATTCTAGAAAGCAGAAAGTGTTCCGGGCGGGAAAAGCGCTTTCCCATGATGCCCGGAACACATTCAATCAGCAGGGATCTTGTACTAGCCCACCCCCTGTGTGACATCAGTATTGCTTTAAAAGGAGCGGTCACATGTAGAGAAAGAGAGAGAGAGAGGAAGCAAGCTGCTGTTGTTGTGGTGTACTACAGACTACTGAGAAGATATTGTGGGAAAGGAAAGATTAGGAAAGCGGAGAGGAGAAACATCTAGTGATTGAGAGAGAAAAATAGGGAGGGAGAAAGATAGATAGATTAGGCATAGGACAAGTCCTAAACTTCTGATAGTGTGTATATCACGTCCGTCTTATCCTGAGAGACTAAAATACCTGGTGCAGGTGTAAACATTATATCTTAAAAAAAGTGCTATAATAAATATATATATATATATATATATATATATATATATATATACACATACACACACACAGACAATTTCTATACTTGGACCCTTCTGATTGAAAGTGTGTATATCACATCCATCTTATCCTGAGAGACTAAAATACCTGGTTCAGGTGTAAAGCATTATATGTAGGAGATGAGCGAACCTCGAGCATGCTCGAGTCGATCCGAACCCGAACTTTCGGCATTTGATTAGCGGTGGCTGCTGAATTTGGATAAAGCCCTAAGGCTATGTGAAAAACATGGATATAGTCATTAGCTGTATCCATGTTTTCCAGACAACCATAGAGCTTTATCCAAGTTCAGCAGCCCCAGCTAATCAAATGCCGATAGTTCTGACTTTCATCAAAATGAATGCCACATGGATAGATAAGGACTTTGTGACCTTTTCTGCTTCTATTATGGCCTATATGTGAACTAGACCTTACTGCTCTTTCCACCATTCCTGCTGCTGCTGCCCTGCTACCTCTCGCCTGTCCATGGACCTAATTATTCTGCGTCTGCTGCTCATGTCACCCCATTAAAACTGCTAATCCTGCCCTGGCCTCCATCTTGGCTACTTCTGGGCCTTAACTGGCATCCATGTTGACTACTGCTGCTCCTTCCTGGCCTCCATGTTGGCTCCTGCTGTTCCTGCTTGGCCTCCATGTTGACTACTGTTGCTCCTGCCTGGCCTCCATGATGGCTTCTGCTGCTCCTGCCTGGCCTCCATGTTGGCTACTGCTGATCCTGCCTGCCCTCCATGTTGACTACTGTTTCTCCTGCCTGACCTCCATGTTGGCTACTGCTGCTCCTGCCTGGCCTCCTTGTTGACTACTGCTGCTCCTGTAATGGACTCAAATGAGTACTGGACCTCTACTGGCCTCCAATGACTACTGTGGCTCCTTCACTGCATTTGTGACCTTTTTCCTGCATAGACCCTGTAATGGAGAGTTTCCTGCATAGACCCTGTAATGGTGAGTTTCCTGCATAGACCCTGTAATGGTGAGTTTCCTGCATAGACCCTGTAATGGTGAATATTGAAGTCTAAAACAAAAAAGTTGACTTTGAGATATCGAAAAGATAATGATGTTACTGACATGTAGAGCCCTAAATTCAACCAAATACACTACCCCAGTATCATATAGATGCTTTAAACTATGAATTCCGAAGAAATCCAAAATTCGGTCGAACCCAACTTTCCGAAAAAATCCGAAAGTCCGGTCAGACCGAACTTTTGAAAAGTTTTCTCATCTCTAAAGACATACAGAAGATTTCACAAATCACAAAAACATTGTTCATGTGTCCACAATTCGCAAATAATAGAATAAGGAAGGTATCCATAGCAGGACGTCATGAATTATGTCCCTTTCCAAAAAAAAAAAAGATTGTAGCCTACCTTACATTATCCTACAGAGTTGCTGGCAAAATGTTCAAGTCATAGATGAGACCAATGGAGCTATTTAGTACAGATGGGCTTTGCTGTGTCTGGAGGAGCAAGAATAATGTTCATCACGTCCTGGTCCGCGGCTGCTTTGTTTCCTAAGGGCCAGGATACAGTGCAAAATTGTAATCAATGTAAGCAGAAAAAAATTAATTATTTAAAGATTTATCCAAACATTTTTCAGGAGAATTAATTGTAACGGTCTATGAACTCAACAGATGCTTGGTGATATGGTCAAAGATTCCTCCTTAACATTGAACAAATTTTAGTGGTGGTGGTACAGTAGTGGCTGTTAAAAAAAGTCATAACTGAAGGCTTTACTTTTCTCCCTGCACTGTGGATATTTACTTAAAGCAATATTTAGAAATATGGATATACATAGTGTTACACATATATGTACAAATACTAATAATAAATTATTAGCAACAATATAATACAAATAATAATTATGATTTATCATAAATCTAAAAATACAGTAAGAATTATAGTAGAAAAATAAATAAAAGTAATGTAGTAATCATAATAATAATCTGTATAGACAATTGTATAGCAACAAATAAAAGTAAAGAAAATATATAAAAAAAAAATCAGATATATAGATGATGTATCTTACTGTTTGGAAGCTAATAATATAAAATAATCACAGTAGAAGTTTACAAATAAAACATTATCGAGTTTTCCTACTTTGCACAAAAGGTGAACTCTCTCAGATGCCGCTATTTAAGTATAAGTGCCCCCATGTGCAGTGCCGGTTGCTCATTAGTCCTAATTGGCATTGACTGTAAACATCAGGCCCTGGAGAGTTCCATCGCTTTCTGCAGTGTGAACGCCTGGATTTTATAAAACTTTTAATTAGTCATTAACCATTTGAACATGTTAGGTCTCATTCTATTTTTATTACTTTTGATAAATATCTAGAATTACATTAGACTTCCATAGTTTTACTTTACTAATCTCTAATGTTTTTATTCTGGGATGCAGTTTTATATCACCAGCTTTTATATTACCCATTCACCAACAAATGGGTTCTCCTGAATTCCCCTTTTACCATGGTCATTAGTTTATCCATACTAGTGTAAGAATGTACACAAGATAGAGAGAGTTGGTAACCACACTAAACAAAGGGGGCGCAATAAAACACTGCCCACCTAGGTGTCACTCTACCAAAGGACCAGAACAATCCGTCAATTAAATAGATACACAAACAAAAACTATGGGCATAGTCCTAATATTTAAAATGTTTTTATTCATCATGATTATCTACAGCATGATATATAAAAATGTCATGAATGTACTAAAAAATATTTAAAAACAACAACAAGTAAATAAAAATATGAATATAAAAGACCAAGCAGTAAAGTGATCTAAAAAGGTTTGGGTGTCTAATAAAGAGCTTTATCTATATGTAAACATAACTCCAGCCTGGTTAGCAGTACCTAAACAATAGCTTATATAGACAAATCCTTAGTAACATTAGCACTCACCAATCTCACTGCGCCAGTCAAAGCTGTCCCTTAACTGATCAGCCAATGACAGCGATTGTCAGCATGAGGGGTGTAAACCACCCCCCGTGGCGACGAAAAGAGGTGGCCGGCTATTTATTATAGCAGCCATCTTTACCCGATTGCTGTGTGTTTGCGTTAAGGCACGGGCTGCAGGGGCCGTACATTTACGCCCGTGGTCGTTAAAGTGTCACTGTTGTTATAACTTTCAAAATCTAAATCAACAGTAGATGTGATATAAAGCAAGTTTGCAATTTACATTGATTATTTTTATTTTTTTTTTTAGTTGTCATGGAAAACACGGCACTTCCTGTTTTCTGTTTTTTCAAAAAACAGGAAACAATTAGTGATAAGCGAATACTGTTCGATCTAATAGATATTCGATCGAATAGCGAGATATTCGAATATTCGATGTTCGTACGAATATCCCGCGAAAATTCAATAAATATTCGAGAAGCGTTCAAATCCCCCAGCTTCCGGTTTTACCCTGCAAATGGTCAAATAGGTGTTTTTCACTAATCGAATATTTGTTCCCATAGACTTTAATGGGATTGAATATTCGATCGAATATTCGAATATTCGCGGGATATTCGTACGAATATCGAATATTCGAATATCTCACTATTCGCTCATCACTAGAAACAATCAGAAAGCAGGAAGTCCTGTGTATCCCAGGCCATCTGAGCACTCACAGAGAGAAGGTGGTCATGTGACTGATGGACTCATACCACGTTTAAGGGCTTTACCCAAAACATGTCGATCTTTGGACTATGAGTAGTCGGTTTTTACTTCAATAAAGCATTGCAAGCAGGGCTGGCCTTCGGGTAGACGGCGCCCTGTGCGAAACTTTTTTCGGTGCCCCCCCCCCAAAACCTAACGCCCAACCCCACTCTCAGCTGCAGTGTTGCATGACTACAACCCCATCATACCATATCAGGGTACAAAAATCCAGTAATAGTAGCAAATCCTGGCACTACTTATCCTCACCAATCATCTAGCCAATCGTACAGACGCTGGGGCACAGGAAGCTCGTGCAGGTAAATGGTGATATTACAGTGACACACAGCGGTGCTCAGTCCATGAGAGGTACTTACAGGAATACAATGTAGAAAATAATAGCAAGATGGCACTCACTGGATTCAGCTGGATGCTGTTTATTTGCAAGGCTACCTTGTATGCCATTGCATTTGTATTTGGTGATTTTTGCAAATAAACAGCATCCAGCTGAATCCAGTGAGTGCCGTCTCACTATTATTTTCTACATCATATCAGGGGATGATGGGGGTTGTAGTCATATAACACTGCAGCTATGAGGGTATGATGGGGGTTGTAGTCATATAACACTGCAGCTATGAGGGTATGATGGGGGTTGTGGTCATGTAACACTGCAGCTATGAGGGGGGTTGTAGTCATGTAACACACACCAGCTACCAGGTTATGATGGGAGTTGTAGTCATGTAACACACACCAGCTGCCAGGGTATGATGGGAGTTGTAGTCATGTAACACACACACTAGCTACCAGGGTATAATGGGGGTTGTAATCATGTAACACACACCAGCTACCAGGGTATGATGGGGGTTGTAGTCATGTAAAACACACCAGCTACCAGGGTATGATGGGAGTTGTAGTCATGTAACACACACCAGCTACCAGGGTATAATGGGGGTTGTAATGATGTAACACACACCAGCTACCAGGGTATAATAGGGGTTGTAATCATGTAACACACACCAGCTACCAGGGTATGATGGGAGTTGTAGTCATGTAACACACACCAGCTAACAGGGTATAATGGGGGTTGTAATCATGTAACACACACCAGCTACCAGGGTATGATGGGAGTTGTAGTCATGTAAAACACACCAGCTACCAGGGTATAATGGGGGTTGTGGTCATGTAACACACACCAGCTACCAGGGTATGATGGGGGTTGTAGTCATGTAACACACACCAGCTACCAGGGGATAATGGGGGTTGTAATCATGTAACACACACCAGCTACCAGGGTATGATGGGGGTTGTAGTCATGTAACACACACCAGCTACCAGGGTATGATGTCAGTTGTAGTCATGTAACACACACCAGCTACCAGGGTATAATGGGGGTTGTAATCATGTAACACACACCAGCTACCAGGGTATGATGGGAGTTGTAGTCATGTAACACACACCAGCTACCAGGGTATAATAGGGGTTGTAATCATGTAACACACACCAGCTACCAGGGTATGATGGGAGTTGTAGTCATGTAACACACACCAGCTACCAGGGTATGATGGGAGTTGTAGTCATGTAAAACACACCAGCTACCAGGGTATAATGGGGGTTGTGGTCATGTAACACACACCAGCTACCAGGGTATGATGGGGGTTGTAGTCATGTAACACACACCAGCTACCAGGGGATAATGGGGGTTGTAGTCATGTAACACACACCAGCTACCAGGGTATGATGGGGGTTGTAGTCATGTAACACACACCAGCTACCAGGGTATAATGGGGGTTGTAGTCATGTAACACACACCAGCTACCAGGGTATAATGGGGGTTGTAATCATGTAACACACACCAGCTACCAGGGTATGATGGGAGTTGTAGTCATGTAACACACACCAGCTACCAGGGTATAATAGGGGTTGTAATCATGTAACACACACCAGCTACCAGGGTATGATGGGGGTTGTAGTCATGTAACACACACCAGCTACCAGGGTATGATGGGGGTTGTAGTCATGTAACACACACCAGCTACCAGGGTATGATGTCAGTTGTAGTCATGTAACACACACCAGCTACCAGGGTATTATGGGGGTTGTAATCATGTAACACACACCAGCTACCAGGGTATGATGGGAGTTGTAGTCATGTAACACACACCAGCTACCAGGGTATAATAGGGGTTGTAATCATGTAACACACACCAGCTACCAGGGTATGATGGGAGTTGTAGTCATGTAACACACACCAGCTACCAGGGTATGATGGGAGTTGTAGTCATGTAAAACACACCAGCTACCATGGTATAATGGGGGTTGTGGTCATGTAACACACACCAGCTACCAGGGTATGATGGGGGTTGTAGTCATGTAACACACACCAGCTACCAGGGGATAATGGGGGTTGTAGTCATGTAACACACACCAGCTACCAGGGTATGATGGGGGTTGTAGTCATGTAACACACACCAGCTACCAGGGTATGATGTCAGTTGTAGTCATGTAACACACACCAGCTACCAGGGTATAATGGGGGTTGTAATCATGTAACACACACCAGCTACCAGGGTATGATGGGAGTTGTAGTCATGTAACACACACCAGCTACCAGGGTATAATGGGGGTTTGGGAAATACTACCAGCCTGACAGACAACACATTGATGATGACACTCACTGACAGAGTTGCTGCTGCTCCTTTTCATAGTCCAGTCCCTGGTAGGAGGCCTCCAGCTGCCGCCATCACTCCTTCTCCTCCCTCCTCACATACAGCAGGAGAGGGGGAGGGGCCGTCAGCAGCTTCGTGCAGCATGTGAGTGTGAGGAGAGAAAAAAGAACCAGCCCGGGCCAGAGGCGGCATCAGGGGGCTGAGAGGGCCGCACTTGCCAGGTACTGATGGCCTGACAAGTGTCTGTGTGGCCTGAGGGCGCTGTCAGGAAGGCAGGAGAGGGGAAAGGAACAAACCCCTGCGGGAGGAGGAAGGCACTCCTGCAGACAGAACATCTAATAGCAGGAGCGCCCCCTGCTGGCTGGGAAGGATGCTGCGCCCTGTGCAACCGCACTGGCTGCACACCCCTAAGGCCGGCCCTGATTGAAAGGGAACTACAGTAAGTCTAAAGCTGGGCATTCATCTTTTCATGTGATTGATGGACACATTTAGCCATGACTCTCTGTACTTGCCGGAATTCCTGTGTTTAATCTGTTTTTTTCATCCAGCACAAGTCAGAAAATCTGCCTTCAATACACTGGACCTGGATACAGTAAGTATAGCTGTTATATAGCTGCCTTCAGGACACTGGACCTGGATACAGTAAGTATAGCTGTTATATAGCAGCCTTCAGGAGACTGTACCTGGATACAGTAAGTATAGCTGTTATATAGTAGCCTTTAGGAGACCGGACCTGGATACAATAAGTATAGCTGTTATATACTGTAGCTGCCTTCAGGAGTTCAGGAGACTAGACCTGGATTTCTGGTAAGTACAGTTGTTATATACCTGGCTTTAGGAGACTGGACCTGGATTTCTGGTAAGTTCAGCTTTGTTTTACAGCATGATCAGAACAACAAAAAAAGAATGAGTGTATATGGGAAACTTGCTTAATTTTACATCTACTGTTGATTTAGATTTTAAAAGTTATAACGACAGTAACACTTTAAGAGGTTAAAAAGGAATACCAAATTGTACCTGCAATGCCCCCATAGACTTAAATGGGCAAAACTTAGTTTACTAGTAGTGATGAACAAACATGCTCGTCCGAGCTTGGTAATCGTTCGAGTATTAGGGTACTCGATGGTACTCGTTACTCGGACGAGCATCTCACGAAAGTTGAGAAAATCTCTTCATCTGTTTCCTGTAAGTTTGGGCTCTATTTCGCAGCCAATAAACATGCAGGAGACTCTTTGGTACATCCTGCGATTACGGGGCACCCATACATGTCGATAGCAGCGATTGGTTGGCCAGATCAAATGACCCTGCCATATAAAAATCGCGGCCGGTAGTGTTTGCTTCAGACGCATGCTGTGAGAGATCAGGGACAGAGCTGCTGCTGGTCAGGGAGAGCATTAGGGAGGGAATTAGCGTTCCAGTAGGCAGGGAATATTAGCAAAACAACCAAACAGCCTTTTTAAGGGCTTCAAATTGTTTTTAAATTGTATTACTACAGACTGCTGGCTGGGACATGCAGTGCAGCTACCACGATTTCAGCAGCAAACTGTGGTGATCGGCTGCTGGCAGAAAGTGAACATTAGGTGTTGCACACAGACCCCTAAGAAGTGCTAAGTACTATTTTATTGGGCCTTCTACTATATTTTCTGATTTCTATATTTCTTACACAAGGCATATCTAAGTTCACTACTGCTTCCACAGTGTAAAGGGGGTGTCACAGAGAGTGTATAGGTGCAGCCAGCAACAGATTGTATCTCACAGCCCCCAAAAACTAGTGGGACTACTAGTATATTTCCAGATTTTTTGTCTTTCTTCTCAAGCCATATTTAAGTTTACTACTGTGTGCAGAGTGTAAAGGGGGTGTCACAAAGTGTATTGGTGCAGCCACCACCAGATTGTATCTCACAACCCCCAAAAAACTAGTAGGGCCACCATTATATTTCCAGATTTCTGTCTTTCTTACTTTCTGACTTGGAGGTGCTGGGCTGCCCTGCCCCAGTGTGTTGTCAGAGCGGGTCTTCAGTGCAGCTGGTGGCATCATCAGTCACTAATAAGCGCACCCGCCTGTCAACTGACAGCGCTGACAGGCTGACGTTTATTTATTTTTATTTATGTCTTATTGAAGCCATATCCAAGCTCACTGCTAATTACCTAGTGTTGCTGCAGTTCCATAAAACCTACCCCAATTTGGCTGACTTGCTCACTAAGGTGCACCGCATCTGTGCGCATTTCCGCAAGTCAACCAGGGAAAGTTACCCCAACTGCTACAGTCAAATTCTAAGTCAAAACAGCAGTGGGGGGAAAAGTGGGAAGTCACATTATGCAGGGAATGTTACCCCAACTGCTACAGTCAAATTCAAAGTCGAAACAGCGGTGGGGGGAGAAGTGGGGTGTCACATTATGCAGAGAATGTTACCCCAACTGCTACAGTCAAATTCATAGTTAAATTAAATTTAACATCCTTGTCTTGTCCATTTCACCAGTACCTTCCACCTTTTTTTGATGTTGTAGCCATTTTGAAGGCAGGATTGACCAGGTCTTTTTAATAGACAGGCTACCGCACTCTCTTAGAGACTCTTTAAAGGATTAAAAGTGTATTCATTCGACCAAATCAAATTCCGGGGCCTCTTAAGAAGTGTTGTTCTTCGTCCCTACCTCCAAAGATATGCCTCTCACGCACAACTGCATGAGGGGGTGAGGCTAAATCTAGCCATAATCCGGCTATTTTAGTTTTAGGCGCAGCAGCAGTGCCGTGGGTAAGAGCCAACAGGCGATGCTCAAACTGCTGAACAGCACCTTCAACCTTCCTTGGATGTTTTAGCCGTTTTGAAGGCAGGATTGACCAGGCCTTTCAACAGTAGCTTCTATCCTTCCTTGGATGTTGTATTAGCTGTTTGGAAGGCAGGATTGACCAGGTCTTTTACCAGTAGCTTCTATCCTTCCTTGGATTTTGTAGTAGCCTTTTTGAAGGCAGGATTGACCAGATCTTTTTAATAGACAGGCTACTGCACTTGCCCTCTCTTAGAGACTCTATAAAGGATTAAAAGTGTATTCATCCGATTAAATCAAATTCCGGGGCCTCTTAAGAAGACTGTATTGTAATTCTTTGTCCCTACCTCCAAAGACATGCCTCTCACGCACAACTGTATGAGGGGATGAGGCTAAATCTAGCCATAATTCCGGCTATTTTTATTGGATGATTGTTTTGTCCATCTTGGTTTGGGTCTGTGGAGTCAGGCTAAGTTTTTGGGTGGTTCATATGCTACCTATGTTTTTAATAGTTCTCTGTGTCCTCACCCCCATGCTGTGTCAGGCTTATTTTTTGGGTGGTTCATATGCTACCTCTGTTTTTAATGGTTCTCTGTGTCCTCTCCGCCATGCTGTGTCAGGCTTATTTTTTGGGTGGTTCATATGCTACCTCTGTTTTTAATGGTTCTCTGTGTCCTCTCCGCCATGCTGTGTCTAGCCTAATTTTTGGGAGGCTCACTTGCTACCTCACTCACTTTTAATGGTTCTCTGTGTCCTCACTGCCATGCTCTGACGTCACTACGTCTGCGGAGGAGCGGGACATCGTGAGAAAAGCTTATAAGCCTAGGGAAAATTGGTTACAAAGTCCTGGGTACAAAGTCAGCTGTTGTGAAGGAGATTGAGAAAATGGAGTGCAGTGTCCCAGAGCGGGTGTCCACAGCTTTATCTAAGAATATATACAGTAGGTTGGTAATATGTGCTATAGTAGGAAGTCTGCGGAATGCTGCTCCCACCATGTCACTCTACTATTTGCACAGCTGAAGGAGAAACTGTCTTAAGCGTTAACTGATGCCTGTGTTAATTATCTGACTCATGCTGCTGTGTGCTGATTTTATGTCTAACCAATTCCTGAACTAGCTACCTCAGAGGTCCCCAACCTATCCCAGAAGGTTATCTTAGTTCCCTGGTCCAAATAGATCCCCCCTGACGAGCTATACTGTTTATATAGTGAGGTTAGGACTAGTTGGGGCAAATCTTCCTGTCAGAATGTATAAATAAGACTATATACAGAGAGTCTGCGGAGGAGATTATTTCAGGGCCTGGCCTGAGGCCAGGACCCATATGCGGGACTATTACGATTATGAGAGAATGTTTCTTATTTATAAACTAGGCCTCTAATCTAGTCATGTCTGGCTAGAGCATCTTGCAATGAGGCTGTGGTGAAGAGGCGGAGCAAATCCACACTGGGTGGCCATCTTTTTTTTTTCTAAATTGTATTTTTTTCATTGAAATTTTTATATTTTTTATACAATGCAAGAATGAGTGTCCAAAAATGATCAATATTTTAATAATATTCACATAAGCTAAGACATTGCATGTACAACAGGAAAATACCCTGCTAAATCCACAAAAATTACAACTCACAAATAATGAGAGAACCTGACATAGACATACCTCTAGTAGAATGGTAGGTATAGCAAGTGCTTAGGGGAGACAGGACAAGACAAGAAACACAAGGAGGGGGTTCATGGTGGGGTTACATGAGCTATGCAGATTGTCCGGCATCTGGGAGTCTAGCGCGGGCCGATTCTCTTTCTGCCCAGTATATATCCCAGAGGTTCCAGACCTTATTGAGATGCTCCAGCCTATTGTTAATCATTGCAGTTCCATATTTCTAACATCTAGGATCCATGCATATAAATCATTTCTGGTACGCACAAGCGTTTTCCTCCAGAACCGAGCTACTAGACATCTGGCTGCAGTAAGAACATGAATCAATAATTTCATTGTTTTGCATCCTAGTTTCATAGAGGGTACATTAAATAGGTAGAAGACCGGATCCAGGGGGATCTCTAGATCACTTAGGTCCTTAATTAGGTCCCGTACCATTTCCCTGTAAGGAATTATTAACAGGCACATCCAATAGATATGTTGGAGGGTGCCTATTCCCCCCCCCCTCCCACATCTCCAGTACACCTTGAGTAGGGACGGATTTAGTGCATGTAGGAATTCGGGCGTGTGGTGCCAGAAAAGCATCAGTTTATATTGATTCTCCTTATACGTTGTGCAGATAGATGTCTTAGCAGCTCTGTCCCATATCACATGCCAGACTGACTGGGGCAGTTGTTTCCCAAAAAGTGCTTCCCAGCATGACATGTAAGGGTATCTAATGTCCTCCCCAGGGGGAGGGCTCTTCAGTATACGGTATATGTCTGAAATAAGACCTTTAGTAGAAACCCCTGCTTTACACAGTCGCTCAAAATCTGTGGGGAGGGAAACCATAGTGGCAGAAAACAGCGTGGTCATAAAATGCTTAATCTGGAGATATTGATATTGTGCTGCAGGGGGTAGCGCATGGTCCATGGCTAAGGCGGAGAGCGGTAAGAGAGTTCTGTCCTTGGGGTTGACAATATCAGCAAATCTAAATAGTTTACTGGTTTGCCAAACCCTAGTCATAGCACCAGTTAGGCTATCAGGTAAACGCGGGTGAAATAAAAAGGAGGTCATAGGAGAATGCTTAGAGACTAGAGAAAACTTTTTAATAAACATACTCCATATTCGCCTAGTGTGAGCTATGGGGCCTAGGACTGGCCCTTGGAGAGATGTGTTCGAGGTGGCCCATAGAAGGGAATTGGGGTGTATTGGGGCTATCCATAGTTTTTCGACTTCATCCACTTTGTGTAGGCCAGAGGTGCTGCCCAAGCGGGGACATGGCGTAGATGGGCTGCCCATCTGGGTGGCCATCTTAAAGTTCGTGATTATCATTCAAGGACTCAAGACAGTAGTTAGGCAAGAGCTGTTAGCCAAGAATTCTACTGCAAGTGTTAGATTTCCTAATGGGTCACCCCAACGACTAGCTTTCCCACTAGGTGGGCCTACATCCCTGATCCTGTGTCACTCTGTGCCCACAAGATAGCTTAGGTTGACGTTGAACTAGAACAAAGGTTATTTCAAGTGTTTACCACTAAAGTCAAGTATTCAAGTATTTACAATATTCAGAGTGCTGAATACAATGTCTCAGGTACTTATCTATAGTCCACTCCAGCGTCAATGCTGTGGTCACTTAAAAGTATCTTCCTTTATCTACCAGCTGTGATTCTACGTGTGAAAAACTACCAGTATTTGTTGTCCTACAAAGATTCTCCTAACAGTGAACAGACCACCTATTGTAATCCAAAAGACTTAATGCCGTGTGTTGCACTACAAAGATTTTCAGTAAAGACGTTAACTTGTTTCAAGTAATCTGGACTCAGTACTCTCTATTACACAACACCTGCACTATTTACACCTGTTCCATTAAAAAAGCTGTGTCAACGTATTCAGGGGTGGGCACATAACATTCCTTACCACCGTGACAAGTGCCTCAACAGTACATACCACCTCGGCAACTTTACTTTGCTCTACTTTACACCAGTTTGATAAATCTCCCCCTAAGATTTTCTGTTAGTCAGACTGGTGATCATATGACCCAGTGACAGTAATGGAAAGTATGGAAGCAGCTGTGCTGTAGGACTAGTGATGGTAGTTGTGCATGATAAAGTAATAAGCAAATAATAATAATAATTATTTTATTTATAAAGCTCCAACCGCAATACTTTACATTTTGTCTTTAGCTAAGTGACATGTACCCCCACATAGTTCCACAAAAAATATAAGCTTGGATCATAAAAAAAAACTTTCAAAACATCTAAAATGAATAGGTAACAGGTATCTTTACTCCACTAGTGAATCCTAGGTATTCCAGTCCAACACTGATCATGACTTTTTTCTTTAAAGGAGAAGTGTCAGGCCCGCTCAGACAGTCAGCAGCCGTAGCGGGCAGGGCAGTTTTTAGGTTTTCTGTCGCCTGAGGCAAAACCTGAAATGCCCCCCCCCCCTTCTCCAATGCCCACCCTGCTCTATCGCCTCCCCTTATTGAAAATCATAGGTAAGTAAGACATGTGTGCAGAAAACCTGCAGCATATACTAATAAGTACTGTACATACACACAATCCAGCTGCGTCATAAATCACCCCGTTCCAGTTTCAAAGTTTCCATTTCCACCAATGTGTAAGCAATTCTTCAATCTTTATTGTTTCTCCAAGAATAAAAGCCCCTGATGTATACAATAGTCAATGCATTGTGACTACTCCTGGTGATCTTATTCATGGTCACACTACCATTACCCCGTGTGCTCCATGTAAAGAGGTAGTGATCACTTGTAGTGTATGTGTGAAGCATATACAATTCCTGCACAGTATTTCCAGTCCTGACTTCCTTGCATTCTATGTCTGTGTCCAATTATCACCTGCAGGTCATGGGGTCAATGAAGTCAGTGGTGTGTAGCAGACAGTATAGTTTATGGCCACTCCATAAAATCTGCCGCCCTGAGCAATAAACCTCATGGCAGAGGCAGCCCTGGTAGAGGAGTCCTGCCTTGGACACTTACTGTCTGAACGGGCCTGACACGTAAAGTCCCAGGTCCCCATTCAGACCTAGAAGTGGCCAGAACCAGGAACCATAGAAGTCACCCACCTCCTCCCCGGCTGTTTAGAAAAGAAAGTGTGTGCCCAGAATTCTCCTTTAATGTCTTTTATTTTAAGTGACTCAAAAAAATATGGATACCCTTTAAATAACAGGAGGAGGAGATGCAGATAGCTATATGCATATCATATCTATTTAACGCAGTCCAATTAAAAATTAATGTAAAGTTTATTAAATTAAATTGAATTAAAGTAAAGCAAGAACCTAAAGGCTGATAGACATCATTTACACAGTCCCCATCATTTTACAGAGTTCCCCCATATGTTCCCTTGTGGCGCTTTGAACATGTAAAGTACTGTACATAGGGTGGGATCATCTCTTTCACGGACACACTCTCTAGATTCTGTTCTTCATAGACAATCTCCTCAGGGCAGACTTCACGTCCTTGTTTTTTAGGCTGTAGATCAGTGGATTTAGCATTGGTATAGCTGCTGTGTTAAAAAGTGAGAAAAACTTTTTGTCTGTAGAGTTCACCATGACTGGTAATATGTACTGGCAGGTCAGGGTGATATAGATAATTATCACGACTGTCAGATGTGAGGAGCATGTGTAAAACGCCTTTCGCCTCCCGGTAGTAGTTGGGATCTTGAGTATGGCCGAAATGATGAAGCCATAGGGTATAAATGTCAAAATAAAAGGCAAAATGTCGAAAAGTATGAGTCCTTCAGTGAGGTTCAAGATCTCCATTATTGAGGTGTCACTGCAGGTCATTCTTACAATGGACATAATGTCACAGAAAAAGTGGTCAATATGGTTGGTCATATAACAAGTAAAACCTGATACAACAACAACGGGAGGAATGATCAGCAAGAAACCCAACATCCAACAGCAAGAAGCCAAAAGAACACAAATTCCCCTGTTCATGACTGAATGATAACGCAACGGGTTACAGACGGCCACATACCGGTCATAACTCATTGCCGACAGGATGAAAAGTTCATGGCCCATAAGGGAGGCAAAGAGGTACATTTGGGTGAGACAACTATTGAAGGAAATTGCATAATTTCCTGAGGTAAAGATAAAGGGAAGTTTATGTAGAGAAATAGTCGATGAAGACATGTCTATGATGGACAAGTTGGCCAAGAAGAAGTACATGGGAGTGTGGAGATGATGATCTAAACAGACTAGTAGGAGAATAGTCATGTTACCACCAAGAGTTACAAGATATATCAAGAGAACCAGGAGGAATATGGGTAATTGCTGTTCTGGCACATCTGATATCCCTTTAATAATAAAGTAGGCCACCATAGTCTGATTTGAAGGATTTAGATCCATAACTTAGTTTTTGGATCTGTAAAAGAGACAAATGTAATTTTGTATATTTTGCTCAATTCAGTTCCATCCATTCATCCATATCATCAGTTCATCACTAAATCGGGCAGTAGATATGAGCCAATATTAATCAGGCCACCGCCCAATCCAGACCCCTGAATCAGACTACTCTGGACAATATAGATCCCAGAATCAAAGGACCTACACAATTCCATGCCAATAGGTAGACCTTAGTATAATTCAGGCTCCAAAATTATATCTCCTGCATAATACAGACCCCCGAATCTGACTTCCTGCACAATCTAGAACCCAAAAATCAGACCCCTGCACAATACAGACCCCTAAATCTGCCCCCCAAGCAATTCAAACCCCAGAATCAGACCCCCTGCGTAATACATAACCCACAATCAGACCTCCTGCACAAAACACCTCCGAATAAATGAACACTGTTAAAAAAATATACTCTTAAAGCTGAGCTGTGATGGGTTGCTATGGACAGAACCAGACTGTGTTTTACAGGTTTTTTTTTTTACTCTCCTCAATCTATAAAAACTAATAATACCCACATCATTGTGCGGTGAGTGGGTGTCAGCTGGTATGGTGGTGTGGTAGCTGAGTGGGTCTAGGGTCACTTGGCCACTTGTCATGGTAGCCTGATGTAGGACCCACAGTTGACACGTCACCAGCACTCCAAAAGATTTAACCCAAGTGTACAGGTGTTTGTGGGTGCGGGTGCACAAGGAATAGGTCAGAGTCCAATGCTTTAGGAAAACAGAACAGTTTACTTAGTAGAACGTATTGCAATACAGGGAAGGTTCCTTGGTAGTAATACAGTTCAGTGAAATACAGAAAAGTACAATCTTGCAAGTTACTTAGGTGCTTATGGTTGAGGTAGTGACAAGGTGATTTGGAGAAGAGAGTGTTTTGCAGTAGAGAGAGGAGAGGCATTGTCAGAGGGGCCTTTTCCAATGTAGAAGTGTACTATGCCGGAACAGTAGAGGTGTGTAGAAGAAAAATAGAGAATACTCGTACTCACGAATGACCTATAGTCTGACCACCTTCTGCTCCCTAGTTGTGGGCTACCTGTCCTAGGTGGATAAAACGAGCCCCAGGCCTTGTTATCTGGGTAAAGCAGATTCCCAAGACTTCCCAGTTGTCCTGCATTGCGCAGTAGAATATGTAGACTTTCCATACCTTTGTTCCACTGGGGTGAGTTCCTATTACTGCTGAGGTAACTGCCCTGCACTTTATAGAGAGGTTCCTGGCTGTGCGGGCTGTGTGTATGCAGAGAGAGAGAGAGAAAAGAAGAAAGGCTAAAGAAAGGAGGGAAAGCACCTGCACATGTGAGTGGTTAAAAGACAACATGTGACACAAAACAGTTAACCCTTGGAAGAATTTAGCTGTGCATAGAAATAAGTTACAAGCAAACACAGCAGTGACACCTAGGGGGGAAAACACTAACTGCAGTGAATACCTCATCCCACTTGTGTAAACCTGAGGAAGTTACCATACTCGGGTGCAATAAAGACTTAGGGGCCTTTACCGGGTCACTACAATTGTACTGTGCATGTCAATTACTGAGTAAACATCCAAAGAGCAGGAGGAAAATTAGCAAATATCTATAATGTCTATCAAAGTAGCTTTATCCCATGCTGTATCAAATAGTAAAGACAGAGAGGACTGAATACAGCAGAGTAAAAGCTGTTTCAAAAAAGATTGGGACAGTGAACTGACAGTACAAATCTGCTTTGTTTAGAAAAGATTTTCTCAATGAGGGGGTCACAATAATTAATACAATGGGAAAAAAAATCCACCACTTGATGATCTCTAGGAATCTTGTTAAGAGCACTCCAAAACCACAATGATTAATCTTGAAAAAAAAATAAGAAAAATAAGAAGGACCCTTAGGGTAACAGCATAAGCCATCCAGAAGATTCTACAAACCACACAAACATTGTTCATGTGTTTACTATTAGCAAATGATTGAGTAAGGAAGGTATCAATAACAGGACATCATGAATTATGTCCCTTAAAAAAACAAAAACAATTTTTTTTCTAGTATTCTAGTCATAGATGAGACCAATATCCATGCAGAATGGTGGAGGGAGCGTCCTGGTCCGGGGCTGCTTTGTTACCTAAGGGCCAGGATATATAGCAAAACTGTAATCAATGTGAGCAAGAATAACAAATTATTTTAAGATTTAGTAAAACATTTTACAGGAGAATTAAGTGTAACAGTCTACGACCTCAAGAGACGCTGGGTGATACAAGACAATGGCTCAAACCAGAAGGAAGGTGGATTAGCAAAAGAATGGTGGAAAAACAAGAGTAGAGTCAGAGATTTGATTTTAACCCATTAGAATGCCATGACATGACCTTAATGTGTCCGTGACTGTAAGGCATCCTAGAAATACTGACAACCCCACTGGTGATGGGATGAATGGTCAAAGACTCCTCCTCAAAATTGCACAAATTTTAGTGGTGGTGGTGGTGGTACAACAGTAGTTGCTGTTAAAAAAAAAAAAAAAAGTCATAATTGAAGGCTTTACTTTTCTCCCTGCACTGTGGATGTTTACTCAAAGCAATATTTATAAATATGGATATACATAATTTTACACATATATGTACAAATACTAATAATAAATTATTAGCAACAATAAAATACAAATAATAATTATAATGTATCATAAATATAGAAATACAGAAAGAATTAAATAAAAGTAAATAAAATAAAATGGATCAGATAAAAATAAAATAAAAATCAGATATATAGATGATGTATCTTACTGTTTGGTAGCTAACACTATAAAATAATCACAGTAGAAGTTTACAAATAAAACATTATGGAGTTTTCCTACTTTGCACAAAAGGTGAACTCTCTCAGATGCCGCTATTTAAGTATAAGAGCCCCCATGTGCGATGTCGGTTGCTCATTAGTCCTAATTGGCATTGACTGTAAACATCAGGCCCTGGAGAGTTCTATCGCTTTCTGTAGTGTGAACGCCTGGATTTTATAAAACTTTTAATTAGTCATTAACCTTTGTACATGGGTCTGTTGGATCTCATTCTATTTTTATTTTATTTTTTATAAATATCTAGAATTATATTTGACTTCCATAGTTTTTTTTTTTTTTTACTAATCTCTAATGTTTTTATTCTGGGATGCGGTTTTGTATTTACAGGATCTTCACCAACTAATGTGTCCTCCTGCATTCCTCTTTCATGATGGTCATTAGAAGAGTTTATCCATACTGTACTAGTGTAAGAATGTGTACCTCGCCCTCTGACATAGCGAATGGTTATGTACTAATACAATTAGTACATTGTTGATATATTGATATACCAATATCAAAATACATTCAAGAAGGAATACCACATTGTCCCTGCAGTGCCCCCATAGACTTAAATGGGCCAAATTTAGTTTACTAGTCACTATATTTAGTTTGTTTTCTTTGCCCTAGTCTACTGGGTACATCATGAGATAAGCCTATAAATGCATTGTTTTGTCACCATTTTTTACTTCAAAGAAGCCAATTAGGCAGAAAATTTGACATATACATTCTAAATATGTTGTATTTGATTGAAGAAAAAGATTGCTAGATCATCTGGGCAGCCCATAGAGAATAGCGGCGGTGTGTTGCCGCCGCTCCTATTCCACGGGGGGGGGGGGGGGGGGGGGGGGGCGGCACCAGATGGTTGCTATCATTGTCGTTTGTCTTTCAACATTGTTCATGTTGGCTGATCGCTGCCTTCTATTACATGGGACAATTATTATATTACCAAAGGATAAAAACGCTAAAAGCATAGTAATAAAGTAATTTTAAGGAACGTTTAACGTCAATGTTGTGCTCGCTTAACAGTATCTTCCTTTATCTACCAGCTGTGATTCTACTAGTGAAAAAGATTATCCTAACTGTGAACAGAACACCAGGAAGTGGTGCATTTTTTTCCAGGCTGATACAGTGATCTCTGCTGCCACCTCTGTCTGTGACGGTAACTGACGAAAGCAGGAGAGGTTTCCTGTGGGGAATTTCTACTCTAGACAGTTCCTGACATGGACAGAGGTGGCAGCAGAGAGCACTGTGTCAGACTGGAGTGAATACTCAGTACCAGGGAAAAATGCTGGCTCCGGCTGGTAACATCTGGTTTGTTTTCTATGACTCTTACAACACTTATAGATCATTAAACTGGAAAACAAACTATTGCTCAACTCTACAATTTACCCTGCCCCTCTGTTATTTGACTTCCCTGATATCTTACTACTGAGTGTAAATGGCTCATTGCCAAGGGCACGACGGAGAAAGATATTTTTTTGGAAGAATAATTTTGTAGTATATATATTGGGACACAAATGCCGGAATGATTGTGGAAGGGGGGGTATATTTCTCCTAGATTCTTCTCCTATGTCAGCTAACAGCCAAAGCCTCTCACCTGTAGAGTAATTAACCCCTTCAGAACCAGGCTAATTTTTATTTTTGCGTTTTAGTTTTTTCCTTCTCATGTTTAAAAGGCCATAGCGCTTGTATTTTCTTCCATTTACAGACCCACATGAGCACTTCTTTTTTGCGCCACTAATTGTACTTTACAACGGCGAAAATTTTTATTAAAGTATTGTATTGTCCCCCAAAAGTTATACAAATCAGCAATATACACTTATTACAGGAAATGTACATAAAGTGCTTTTTTCCTTGCACTTAGGCTCCCTGCACTTTCCCTGCATCAAGGCTTCACTTCCTGGATAGCATGGTGTTGTCACTTCCTGGATAATATGGTGATGTCACTTTCTGGATAACATGGTGTTGTCACTTTCTGGATAACATGGTGATGTCACTTTCTGGATAACATGGTGATGTCACTTTCTGGATAACATGGTGATGTCACTTTCTGGATAACATGGTGATGTCACTTCTTGGATAACATGGTGATGTCACTTCCTGGATAACATGGTGATGTCACTTCCTGGATAAAAAAGTGATGCCCCGACTGCCAGAGCTGTGCGGGCTGTGGCTGCTGGAGAGGATGATGGCAGAGGGATGCTCTGTGTCCCTCCAGTGCCCCGTGTCCCTCAGTGTCCCTCTGCCATCATCCTCTCCAGCAGCCACAGCCGAGGAAGTGACATATCCATGTTATCCAGGAAGTGACATCACCATGTTATCCAAGAAGTGACATCCCCATTTTATCCAGGAAGTGACATCCCCATTTTATCCAGGAAGTGACATCACCAGGAAGTGAAGCCTTGATGCAGTAGTAAGTGCAGAGAAAAAAAGCCCTTTATAAGCATTTCCCGTAATAAGTGTTTATTGGTAATTTGTATAACTTTTGGGGGACAATACAATACTTTAATTAAAAAAAAATTGTCTTCTCCTTTAATTTTTCCACAAAGTATACTGAAAAAACGGAATTTAAAATTATATGCGCGGTAAAATTAAAAAAGAAAAGGAATTTGTTTTCATTTTGGGGGTTTCGTGTTTACGCCAGTCGCCCTATAGTAAAACTGACATGTTATATATGTTCCTCAAGTCAGTACAATTACAATGATATGCAGTTTAAATTACTTTTATTTTATCTGACGGCTTTAAAAAAAAAAAAACTACAAAACAAAAACTAAATGTGTTTAACATTGCTCTATTCCCAGCCTTATAACGCTTTTATCCTATGGTCTATGGGGCTGCGTCGGGTATCATTTTTTGCGCCATGATCTGTACTTTCTATCGGTACCTTGATTGCGTATATGCAACTTTTTGATCACTTTTTATTACAAATTTTCTGGATTTGATGTGACAAAAAATGCGCAATTTTGAACTTTGGTGGGTTTTTGCGCTTACAGTGTTTACCATGAGAGATCAAGAATGTGATATCTTAATAGTTCGGGCGATTTCACATTCGGCGATACCAAACATGTTTGTTTATTTATTTATTGATTTTTATTTATAAAATGGGAAAAGGGGCGTGATTCAAACTTTTATTAGGGGAGAGGATTTTTATTAATAAAAACACTTTTTTTTTTTTACTGTACACTGTAACTTTTAGTCCGCCTGGGGGACATTAAGTATTACTGCAGTGATCTCCCATAGAGATCAGTGCAGTATACTTAATACAGCAATGATTGATGAGATCACTGCTGTATTACTCTGGTCTGCAGCAGACCAGGTAGATGGATTGTCAAGCCAGGATCAGCATCAGTGCAAAGCTGAGTCCTGGCTTGGTAAGGAAAAGGCATCTGCCCTTCGCGATTGCATCGCGGGGGGGAGATCCCCCCACTAGACACCAGAGATAGGGGGAAAAATACATTTAAATGCAGCTTTCAGTTTTGACAGCTGCATTTAAATGTATAATTAGCGGGCACTGTGATCATACCACGCCCGCTAATAGCCGTGGTCCACATAGCACGGCTACACATAGCACCCAGGATCGCGGTGGTTCAGAGCGGGGTTGCCGTGCGACCCCTCCCTAAATGCCCCCATCCGTATCAGAACGTACAGTTACGTGCTGATGTGGGAAAGGATTAATGAAGGTGCTCAGAATGCGGGTTTTAAGGGAAGCCAGGAGGGCAGATATATCTCTCTGGCTAGGGAAAGATTGGTGTGAGTAGTAAAGGTTGCACAAGAACATAGCAACTTTTACCCCACTCTTGTCTCCAGGTCAGGTGTGGTTTGCAATTAAGCTTAATTTAGTTCAACAGAGTTTAAAACCCCACCCAATCTGGAGACAAGAGAGGGGGAAAAGTGACCATGTTTTTCTAGCGCTGGATAACCCCTTTAAATGTTTTGTAAGCTGGCAGGGAGCAGCACTCTAGCTGATAGTCAGGATACCTGAACGTATAGTAAGTGCCGGACAGGCAAGGATTTTTTTGATGCTGTTTTTGGGTGCTGGGTGTGCATTATGGGAAGTCACTGGGTGCTGGGTGTACATTATGGGAAGTCACTGGGTTCTGGGTGTGCATTATGGGAAGTCACTGGGTACTGGGTGTGCATTATGGGAAGTCACTGGGTGCTGGGTGTGCATTATGGGAAGTCACTGGGTGCTGGGTGTGCATTATGGGAAGTCACTGGGTGCTGGGTGTGCATTATGGGAAGTCACTGGGTGCTGGGTGTGCATTATGGGAAGTCACTGGGTGCTGGGTGTGCATTATGGGAAGTCACTGGGTGCTGGGTGTACATTATAGGAAGTCACTGGGTGCTGGGTGTGCATTATGGGAAGTCACTGGGTGCTGGGTGTGCATATTATGGGAAGGTGCTGGGTGTGCATTATAGAAAGTCACTGGGTGCTGGGTGTGTATTATACCAAGTCACTGGGTGCTAGGTGGGCATATTATGGGAAGGTGGTGGGTGTGCATTATGGGAAGTCACTGGGTACTGGGTGTGTATTATAGAAAGTCACTGGGTGCTGGGTGTGTATTATAGGAAGTCACTGGGTACTGGATGTGCATTATAGGAAGTCACTGGGTGCTGGGTGTACACTATAGAAAGTCACTGGGTGCTGGGTGTGTATTATAGGAAGTCACTGGGTGCTGGGTGTGTATTATAAGAAGTCACTGGGTGCTGGGTGTACATTAAACCAAGTCACTGGGTGCTGGGTGTGCATTATAGGAAGTCACTGGGTGCTAGGTGTGTATTATAGGAAGTCACTGGGTGCTGGGTGTGCATTATAGCAAGTCACTGGGTGCTGGGTGTGTATTATACCAAGTCACTGGGTGCTGGGTGTGTATTATACCAAGTCACTGGGTGCTGGGTGTGCATTATAGGAAGTCACTGGGTGCTGGGTGTGTATTATACCAAGTCACTGGGTGCTGGGTGTGCATTATACCAAGTCACTGGGTGCTGGGTGTGTATTATAGGAAGCCACTGGGTGCTGGGTGTGTATTATAGGAAGTCACTGGGTGCTGGGTGTACATTATACCAAGTCACTGGGTGCTGGGTGTACATTATAGGATATCACTGGGTGCTGGGTGTGCATTATAGGAAGCCACTGGGTGCTGGGTGTGCATTATAGGAAGTTACTGGGTGCTGGGTGTGCAATATAGGAAGTCACTGGGTGCTGGGTGTACATTATAGGAAGTCACTGGGTGCTGGGTGTACATTATACCAAGTCACTGGGTGCTGGGTGTGCATTATACCAAGTCACTGGGTGCTGGGTGTGCATTATACCAAGTCACTGGGTGCTGGGTGTGCATTATACCAAGTCACTGGGTGCTGGGTGTGCATTATACCAAGTCACTGGGTGCTGGGTGTGCATTATGGGAAGTCACTGGGTGCTGGGTGTGTATTATAGGAAGTCACTGGGTGCTGGGTGTGTATTATAGGAAGTCACTGGGTGCTGGGTGTGTATAATAGGAAGTCACTGGGTGCTGGGTGTGTATAATAGGAAGTCACTGGGTGCTGGGTGTGTATTATAGGAAGTCACTGGGTGCTGGGTGTGTATTATAGGAAGTCACTGGGTGCTGGGTGTGCATTATAGGAAGTCACTGGGTGCTGGGTGTGCATTATAGGAAGTCACTGGGTGCTGGGTGTGTATTATAGGAAGTCACTGGGTGCTGGGTGTGCATTATAGAAAGTCACTGGGTGCTGGGTGTGCATTATAGAAAGTCACTGGGTGCTGGGTGTGCATTATGGGAAGTCACTGGGTGCTGGGTGTGTATTATAGGAAGTCACTGGGTGCTGGGTGTGCATTATAGGAAGTCACTGGGTGCTGGGTGTACATTATAGGAAGTCACTGGGTGCTGGGTGTGTATTATAGGAAGTCACTGGGTGCTGGGTGTGTATTATAGGAAGTCACTGGGTGCTGGGTGTGTATTATAGGAAGTCACTGGGTGCTGGGTGTACATTATAGGAAGTCACTGGGTGCTGGGTGTGTATTATAGGAAGTCACTGGGTGCTGGGTGTGTATTATAGGAAGTCACTGGGTGCTGGGTGTGTATAATAGGAAGTCACTGGGTGCTGGGTGTGTATTATAGGAAGTCACTGGGTGCTGGGTGTGTATTATAGGAAGTCACTGGGTGCTGGGTGTGCATTATAGGAAGTCACTGGGTGCTGGGTGTGCATTATAGGAAGTCACTGGGTGCTGGGTGTGTATTATAGGAAGTCACAGTGAACATTGATATTACGCTGCTGATCCACCAACGTCCACTACTGTCCATGACGGAAATTTAATCTTTGACAGGCTGATTGACATTTTTTTTTACATTTGGACACTGTCACAGAAACAGGTGTTGAAAAAAAAATCACGACTCTGCAATAGTCCCACTATTGTAGCTACTATAGATTTCCTGTTTTATAAAAAATTTGTTTGTATGAGATTCGCAAACATTCTAGTGATTGGCTCATCTCTATATACAGTATATTGTGTGCTGTTTAGTCTCACAAAAGTGATGTTATGCTAATTGTGCTCATGGAATGATGTCAGTGCGAATATGTCCCAATATCTATGACTAAGGGAATGTTCCGTACTGGAAATGTGTTGGACTGAGTCGGTTTTGATGTATCCTCCCTTGTTCTTATGGATCACTTGTTCACCGGGCACACATATACCCCTTACTCTTAAGGCTATGCTCAGACAATGTACTTTTTATGAAAAGAACGGCCATTCTTTTCAATATACATAACGCCCATTCTTTACATAATAAAATGATTTGCATTGACGTCAACGCAAACAATGACTGTTGTTTACACAATGTAGCAAACAGCGGCCATTATAAAGATAATGAACAAGTCAATTATTAATGGCCGTTGTTTATAGCTGTACATACAACATACTTTTTTTTTTTCTACCCATCCTTTGCATAAAAGTCAATGGAATTTTATTTCAGGACACACCCAAACGGGATAGAAGTCACTATTTAGCTAAAATAATGTTCCTAAGGCTGATATTGGAATATCCGCCGTAGGAATGTGCTAAACAATGACCATTGTTCATACAGTGTGTGAACATAGCCCAAAGCAGTGCTTAAATCTATACCACTATACAGGCAAAATTGCAGGGGCTATAAATTTCCCCTCTAAAAGCCATGTCCCCCACCCCCCCTGCTTAGGGCTCTGAGGGAGTCTTTCTTTATAGCAGTAAGTCTTAGGGTCCTATACCACGGGCTGATGGGGGCCCGATCAATAATGTAAACGAGTGCCGATCTGCTAGATCGGCGCTCGTTTACTGGGCCTATTACACGGCCCGATAATTGTTCAGCGAGGGCTGCAGGGACATTATTACCGATGTCCTTGCAGCCCTTGTTTAAACACCATACTTCACCTAAACATATTGCAGGTCTTCTCCTGCGCTTCTTCTTCCTCCTGGTCCCGCATGCAGCAGCAGCTTCGGTGCGGCCTGTCTTAGCTGACAGACCGCTCAGCCAATCACTGGCCAGGACCGCCGCAGGCCAGTGATTGGCTGAGCAATCACTGGCCTGCTGCGGTCCTGGCCAGTGATTGGCTGAGCGGTCTGTCAGCTCAGACAGGCCGCACCGAAGCTACTGCTGCATGCGGGACCAGGAGGAAGGAGAGCAGGAGAAGCCCTGCAACATGGATAGGTAAAGCATAGTGCTTGTGAAATCGTCGGTCGCCCACTGCGCATCGCTATTCCATGCAGCAATGCGCGGTCGGTGCCCAGTGTTTTTCATTGTCTCTAATTTACGGAGCGATAATCGGCTGAATCGGGCCAATTCAGCTGATTATCGTTCCGTGGAAAAGGACCCTAAATGTACTCTAACTTACACTCCCCTGACCCCCTTCTCCCTCCAGGCTTAGTACATTAAATTTAAAAAATCATCTTGGAATATCCCTTTAAGAAGTATATATGTATATATTGAATACATTTTTATTAAATAATCTGCTACTAGCCAGAACACTTTCATAGTTCCTGTCTAGTCCGTGCCTCAAATGGTCAGAGCGTTTTTGGTAACATGAGAGGGGCCTATATATTATTAGGGAGGTGGCTTTGCTATTGATGGTTGGAAGCTGATGGCTTACTATTGAATTCTGCTACCACTAGGTAAAAAAGTTCTTTCAAATCAACTGATTAGTAATTTAGTTCCATTAAAAAATTCTCAAATATTCCAGTACTTATCAGCTGCTGTATGTCCTGCTTTCCAGTCTGAAGAGCAGGAGAGGTTTTCTATGGGGATTTGCTTCTGTTTTGGACAGTTCCTGACATGGACAGAGGTGGCAGTAGAGAGCGCTGTGTGAGATTTGAAAGAATACACCACTTCCTGCATGACATACAACAGCTGATAAGTACTGGAAGACTTGAGATTTTTTTAATAGAAGTAAATGACAAATCTCTGGCACCAGTTGAATTAAAAGAAATTTATTTTGGATGAACTACCCCTTTAAGTGATAAATGGCTAGGTCACGTGATTAGCAGACAAGCTGCAACCCATATGGACAAATGGGGTACTGCAAGTAAACAAATTGTAATAATTTCAAAAAAACAATTCAAAGAAAAAAAAATGTTATATCTTTCCAGTGACCTATTAAACTTTTAACTTTAAAAAAAAAAAAAAAAGTTTTACCAGGGAAGTTAAGTGTTGAAAGTTTGTATCTATAGTTCTAGTCAATATCCTCAGGGGCAGATCTCTAGAGACAGCTGAACTTTCCAAGACAAAGAGTATAAAGGAACACTGCCACTGACTAGTAACAGTAAAGACCCGACCTACGTGTCCAGGTAAGTAAATGACAGCCGCTCTGTGGTGGAATATGGGATGTTTTTGGTCACTGCTAGAGAGGCGTATAACTACTGTATAAAAAGTAGTTTTTTTTTCCCGATGCATTTGGTCGACAGACAAATTTATTATTACAGAGAATTTCTCCTATTTTTATATTTTACCATTTGATATTAAGGAAAGACATTCCTCTATAGATAAAACTCAATTGACTTTATTGACACAATTGATTTTGTTTTATACATGGGGCCTCATGTATCATTATGTCTCCATATTCTCTTAGAATAGTTAAGGTGAAGCTTTCATTTAAGGTTTATTTATAACACAAACCAATAGTACAAGCGATTTTAAGAAAATCTGTAAAAAATTTTATTAGGACAAAACAAAAACTATTTTTTTTTAATCACCCCCGCGCCCCGAATGGGACAATGACCAACATTCAATTATTGTATTTTCAGATTTGAGCACAATGTAGAACCAATGAAGTCTCCAAACCTCACCACATTGCAATATTTCATCATTAAGGGGATCTCCGATGTTCCCAAGTTTCAGGTACCTATTTTTCTTCTGGTCTTTCTCATTTACCTCACCACACTTGGTGGGAATATGACCATTCTGATATTGGTTTGGAAAAACAATCATCTACACACTCCCATGTACTTCTTCCTTGCCAATCTCTCCATCCTGGACATGTCTTCATCCACCATCACGTTACATAGGACCCTCACCAACTTCATAATGGGTGATAAATCTATATCGGTCTGTTCCTGCCTGATGCAGATGTATTTCTTCTCTTCCCTCACCAGTGATGAGTTACTGATCCTGACCGCCATGAGTTATGATCGCTATGTGGCCATCTGTAACCCCTTACGTTATCATGCGGTCATGAACCACAGAGTTTGTGCTGTCTTGGCTATGGCTTGTTGGGTCTGGGGTTTTCTTCAGGTTAGTCCCCTGGTTGTTTCTCTCTCTCAATACACATGTTATAGATCCAATGAGATCAATCACTTCTTCTGTGACATGATGCCCCTGGTGAAGCTCCAGTGTGGTGACGTCTCCTTTTCGGAATGTTTTATTTTTGTGAATGGGGTTCTACTTGCAACATTTCCCTTTCTTCTCACTTTTGTTCCATATCTGTTCATAATAAAATCAGTATTAAAAATTCAATCCAGCGTTGGCCGACGTAAAGCCTTCTATACGTGTTCTTCTCACATTACAGTCATCGTCCTTCTCTATGGTACTCTTGTGTGTCAATATCTCAGACCTAACTCTATGGATGACTTGGATTCCAACAAGCTCTTCTCTTTATTCAACACGGCTGCTGTCCCCATGCTGAACCCATTGATTTATAGTTTAAAAAATAAAGATGTTAAGTTGGCTTTGAAGCGGATTTCTACCTGACTGTTGTATACTGATACTTGACGTTGATATTTGACAAGAGAAAGGCAGTTTGTTTGCATCTGCATATACATTTTTAATACAGAAAAAAATTTATGTTCCATTGAGTTGCCCCATATTAAGGTGGTTCTAATGGTGTAGATCATTCTAGCAGTATTGCTATAAATGGCCACTGTGGGGCTGACATCTATTTCATGCTACAATGAAGTCCCCCAAAGGTGAAGGTACCAGATCTCTAGAACCACTTCAAAGAAGATTATTGTGGAGGGAAAAATTGACATGTGAGCCCTCATAAGGAGCCCTCATGGGAGGATGCTGTATTAAGTAATGCATATATAAATTAATAATTTTTAGGTCCCTGGGTGGGATGCAGTTAGAGGGTACAATGTTACCAACTAGGGCTATACGTATGAAGAAACTGCTGTTGTGAAGAAGATCGAGAAGAATGAGCTGTGTTAAGGTCAAAGTCTCTTACATCAAGGCTTATGTAAAAAATAGAAGAAACAATAAGCAAAGGACTCTCCATGGGGTAGAAAGAAAAAATATTCAAGCAAATAATAATAGGCAATAGGTAAGCTCTTACTAAATAGTATTATGTAATATTAGGCACAATCTGGTTTCAAAGCACCAACCTCTTCCACATAACTTGCTAAATTAAATTCGCGGATTGTATTATATTTTGTAATTAGTTAGTTTTTTTTCCTTACTCAGGGTGGTGACTCAGCCTCCTTATTCCTCATATTTCATTGTTATGAAGGATCTGGGGTATGTACTAGAAAAAGTTTGCCAAGACTGACAAACAATTTAATTAAAAAAAAAAAAAAACATAGGCTCACCTGTACATGTTCCCCCAGTGTCCTCTTCGGGGTCTCTGGTGTCCGCTGCTGATCGTAGCTGCCTCAAGCCTGCTCAGCCAATCACCAATTGGGATGGGACATCGCTGCGGCCAGTGATCGGCTGAGTTGGCTGTCACTCTCGAGACAAGAGTGACAGCCTTCTCAGCCAATCACTGTCTGCAGGGCTGTCCAGTCTCAGTTAGTCAGTGATTGGTTGAGTAGGCTGCCTCTCGTCTCAAGAGTGACAGCCCACTTAGTCAATAAATAACTGACTGAGATAGGAAAGTGCTGTCGACAATCATTGGCTGAGCAGGCTGTCACTCTTGAGACAAAAGTGACAGCCCGCTCAGCCAATTACTCGCCTCACCACTGTCCGGTGTAAGTGATTGGCTCAGCGGACTGGAGGCAGCTGCAGGGGACACTGGAGATTAGAGAAGGAGGACACTGGGGGGGGGGAGCGTGGACAGGTAAGTATTGCTGATCATTTAGCTTTCTGTTCACAAGACCTTGGACTTAACTTAAAAGTTTTGTGAACCTGCCGAACCAAACTTTAGAAAACTTTGCTCATCTCCAGTGCCCAGGGAATCATAAAAAAATATATAAATTTACCTTGCCCCAAAGCTGAGCAAAATTTAAAATATCATCTTTATATAATATACGTATACTTTTTTGAATAATCTACTACTAGCCAAATATTTCCTGAGGCCTTTATGTGGTTAAGATGCACAAAGTGTGGACAAATGGGATATTCCAAGTAATTTTTTTTTAATACAAATCGTTATAACCTGAAGATCAAATTTAAATTTTACATTTCTAAATAGCAATTCAAAGCAAGGGGCTTCTAAAATGTTGCATTATATATTTCAAGTGACTTTTTCTAAACTTAAGTAAAAATTTCAAGAAAGAAGTTAAAAGTTTGCATCTATAGTACTAGTAAATATCCCTAGAGGCAGATCTCCAGAGGCAGCTTAACTTAAATTGTCACTGACTGGTAACAGTATAGACTGAACCTACGTGTCCAGATAAGTGAATGACACATGTTCTGTGGCATATAGGGAATTTTTTATGATAAATCTTTAAGTCCCATAAGGGACTATAATAAGCAATTAGTGGAGAGCTCAAACGTATCTATTGGTATGATTCACTTAACAAGCGAATTACCTTTGGCATCCAACTGGCTTGTAGGACCAAAAAAGTTCCCAAATCTCACCACATTGCAATATGTCATCACAAAGGGGTTCTCCAATGTTCCAGAAGCCCATTTTCTTTCTGCTCATTTCTCAATTATCTCACCACTCTTGGTGGGAATATGGTCATTCTTATACTGGCTGCTAAAGTTGGATAAAGCCCTAAGGCTAGGTGGAAAACATGGATATAGTCACTGGCTGTATCCATATTTTCCAGACAACCTTAGAGCTATATCCAACTTCAGCAGCCGCCGCTAATCAAATGCTGATCGTTCGGGTTCGGATGGACTCGAACCCGAACCCGGTTCGCTCATCTCTAGTAATCATACATTCAGACGTATATTGGGAACCAAGCCAGTAGTTAGATATAGACTTCATTTCCATTGTCTGAGAAAGCAGTAGTGTTATAGATGTCCATGTGGGGGTGAGGACATCCCTTGTCACAGCTATTTTATGATACAATGTCACCCAAGCCACCCAAGTTGACATGTGAGCTCTTGTAGCACTTTGTATTTGGGAGGGCACAATGTGAAGTAATGCACATATGGATTGATAGTTTTATGACCCTTTTGAGAGGGAGGAAATATGTTAGAGGGTACAAACTCACAAAGCAGGTGTAACAACAGGAGTCGTGAATAAGCAGAAGCACCACGAGCAATGACAAAACCCAGAATATGGAGTGAAGTCTAAGGGCCCTATACTACGGGGTGATTATCGTTTGCATAATCGTTAACGATAAACTATCCAAACGACCGCTATTGCAAAAGACCTGAAATCAGTCACCCATTCACATGGAAAGATAATTGTTACTTATGATCGTTCTTGCGCTCGTCTTGTCGTTGCTATTGCGTTCGTCACTACTGCGAACGACCGAACGACGTCTTATTCAATGCAAACGATTTGCAAACGAGCAACGATAAAAATAGGTCCAGGTTTTATTAAACGATCACCAATTTCTCGTTCGGTCGTTAGTCATTAACTGCTATTCAACCGAACGATTATCGTTTAGATTCGAACGATTTAACGATAATATGATTGAAAGTCCTCCCGTGGAATAGGGCCCTAAGGGGCCGCTATTTTTTACCAGAGCCTGACACAAGATGGGTTGGACTTGCTTGAGTACACGGCCCCAGGGTTGCCACTAAGGATGGTCCGAACCTGCTTCTGTTCGGGTTCGTACGAACCCGAACTCTCGGAAATGATTCCCGCTGTCTGCCCGCTCCGTGGAGAGGGTGGATACAGTGGGAGGACCGCCTGGAAAACTGGGATACAGCCATAGGCCTCCCTCTGTATCCACCCGCTGCATGGAGCGGGCAGACAGCGGGAATCTGATGCCGAGCGTTCGGGTTCATACGAACCCGAACCTCGTCAGGTTCAGATCATCCCTAGTTTCCACCCTTGCTTTGGCTGGATACACATAGGAAGATGGGCAGGACAGCAGCAGTGCTCACGTCTGGAACCTGAGATGGAACCATGGGCAGGAATCAAGGGCAGGAGAGCTAGGGACTGCAGCACTAGGGGTTAGCATGCAGAGGTCAGGGCAGGGTCAGATATTTATAGTGGAAATGCATAGAGCAGGGACCAATTAAGAGCAAATTGCCCTTTCAAGTTTAACTGGGGCAGTGCCGGAGGAGAGGAGCAGGAGCGCGGATCGGTGAATTTCCCTGCACGGGACACCACCATGGCCATGACATTACATCTCTGCATATGAAGAGATGTAAAGGAGATTGAAAAAAAGGACAGCTATTTTAAAGTCAAAGCCTTTAACTTTAAGGCTTATGTTAATATTAAGAAGAAATAATCAACAGAAGCCTGTAGAAAGAAAAAAAAATCAAGTAAAAATAACCATTAGGCAATAGGTGACCTTTTACTAAATAGTGTTGTGCAATACAAGGTATAACACTAGGGCTGGAAATCAATAACAGGCAGCAGAAGTTTTCAGGTCACTGTTTCCGAAATGAACATAATCTCCTCCACGTAACTTTCTGAATGAAATCAGCCCCAGATGTGTACAGGAGCACACAGTTAAAAAGTATTTTCTAAAAACATACTGTACAACGTGTTTCTGGGTCGGTCCACCCCTTCATCAGGTACAAAATAAGAATGATATAATTTGACTTAATTGCGTAGACTGTTCCATAGACAGGATATTACATTGTAGAACCATAAATATACATGTATTTCAAATATGGTTTTTTTCACTGACAGGGAAAATTATTTGTAGTAAAGTTTGGTATGCCATCATGATTGTTTTTGGTTTTGTAACATTAATATGCTTTGTTTTATTACTCCATGACATTACCACACTTGTAGGTCACTGAACTGGAAACAGAACAATTGCTCAACTCTACAATTTACACTGCCGCTCGGTTATTTGACATCTCTAATATTGTGTCACGTCAGGCAGGGGTCGAGCTGGGGAAAACACCCCTGAGTCTTAACTAGAGGGATTTATCACTAAAGATTAAATGACTGTGTAGTTCAAACAGTCACTTACAGTCCTTGACTTTTGGATATGGCATGGACCCTTGCTTTGCCCTAAAACTATTCAAACTACGATAAACTATGAATTAAATGCACAAAACACTTTTTTTTCAAAATGTCCACAGCTTTATTAAAATTATAAGACTACAACAACAGTAGTCAGGTAAAGTGCCAGTCTGATTCACGATCACTGAGATCCCCTGCACCCGGCCAGACAGCAATAAAGGGGACAGCATGTTCTGGCTTACCATTCTAGCAGAGACAATACCCTTTAAGGGCAACAATGACCCTACTAAAGATCCTCACCTCTGTGCTTAACCACAGTGCCCTCCCCTGGTTGACATCATCATTACAACATCCGTAAAGGGGTTCTCCAGGAAAAATTCATATTTAGCCATGGTGTCAGGCTGCGGGAGACATGTCAGTAGCTGCGGGTTCCCAGGCCGCCCACTCTGCACCACAGTTATTTCATGCAGCTCCCATCATAAATGACAGCTCAGCATAGAGTCTATGCTGACCAGCCATTCCTATGTAAACGAGAAGTCATTGAATGTTTTGAAAACACTGGCACAGGCAGGCTCTTTGCAATGATTGCAGATTACACTATCTAGGACATGTAAAAAAAACTTTTACAAACTTTAAAATTAAAATAGCAATTCAAAGCAGGAGGCTTCTAAAAGGTTACGTTATATGTTTCCAGTGACTTTTGAACTTTTAACACTAACTTTAGTAAAAGTTTCAAGAAAGAAGTTAAGCATTGTAAGTTTGTATCCATAGTACAAGTAAATATCCCTAGAGGCAAATCTCCAGAGGCAGCTGAACTTCTGAGATAAATTATAAAGGACTAATGTCACCGACTAGTAACAGTGAAGACTGACCCTACATGTGCAGGTAAGTGAGTGACAACCGCTCTGCCGCGTATAGGACGTCTGTGATCACTGCTGGAGAAGTGTAAAACCATGAAAAAAATGTTTGCCTTTGTTGACAAATCTCTTATTACAGAGCCGAATTCTCTCATTTCAGATTTTATCTTCTGATATTCAGGAACAACATCCACGGATTAAACTCCGGTGACTTTATTGTTTAACACATTGGGCCTCATGTATTATGTCTCCATTAAAGTCATTCATAGAAGTTAAATATTGTTTGAGTTCCGGCAATGACATTTATTACTCTTTTCGTTTAACCTGATTAAGAAATGAAAATGCGCCAAACTTTTACATAGTGCTGTTACAAAGAGGAAGAAGAAGACTGAGCTGTAAGTGCGGTGTGCATGTGTGTCAGTCAGTCAGTAATGTGTGTGTCAGTAATGTATGTGTGTCAGTCAGTAATGTGCATGTGTCATTTAGTAATGTGTGTGTGTCAGTCAGTAATGTGTGTGCGTTAATTAGCAATGTGTGTGTTTTAGTCAGTAATATGTGTGTGTCATTTAGCAATGTGTGTGTCTGTCAGTCAGTAACATGTGTGTCAGTCAGTAGTGGATGTATCAATAATGTGTGCATGTGTGTCAGTAAGTGTGTGTTTGTGTATGTTAGTGGCGTCTCAAATGATTGTGCATAGTGGATGGATAAGGGACCCGTTGAGACACTGTCGCCCAAGGACCGCAAAAACCTGGAGCCAGTCCGGAGTGTAAGGACTTTTTTTATACACTACTGTATGATCTGTAGTTTTTATCAGCACAATGTGTGTTTGGATCAGACTTTATTATCACCTTTACTTGGATCATAAACACTTAAATAGATCGGACAATATGCCATATGCCAATATTAAATCCTTTTTTTTTTTTTATGTTTGTATTCGGGGAGGGGGGGGATGATTTTGTGTGTATATATATATATATATAAGTTTTCCACACTTTCTGAGTTTCACTGGCTCAATTAGCAAAGCCAATATGGCCAGCATGGTGGCTAGTAGCTAGCACTTGATATCCATGAAGCCAAAGCACCCCTTGAGCTTGCTCATAGTCCCTGATGGCTCACATGATGTAACTCTACATCACGTGTTGTCAAAGAATTAAAGTGAATGTACACTTGCTTTAAGTGTTGCACATAAATAGAATATAAAAGCAGTAACAGTAAAAGCGTTTTGGTCTAGGATTTATGCACACGCGTACAGATTATCAGACATGAAGCATAAATTACGCAGTGGCGTATGCTCACAAGTTCGGATATTTAAAAAAAAAAAAGATTATAACCATTCCGATAATCGAACAAAGTGTTTGTGATCAACGAACACGAACAATTAGCGCCAATTTACGAGCATGTTAGCTCATCACTAATAGAGAAGAGTTTCACCAGTTATTCAATGTGTACAACAAAAATTATTTTATGGTATTTTTTGTACAGATTTGAGCACGACGTAGAACCAATGAAGTCTCCAAACCTCACCACACTGCAATATTTCATCATTAAGGGGATCTCCGATGTTCCCAAGTTTCAGGTACCCATTTTCCTTCTGGTCTTTCTCATTTACCTCACCACACTTGGTGGGAATATGACCATCCTGATATTGGTTTGGAAAAACAATCATCTGCACACTCCCATGTACTTCTTCCTTGCCAATCTCTCCATCCTGGACATGTCTTCATCCACCATCACGTTACATAGGACCCTCACCAACTTCATAATGGGTGATAAATCTATATCGGTCTGTTCCTGCCTGATCCAGATGTATTTCTTCTCTTCCCTCACCAGTGATGAGTTACTGATCCTGACCGCCATGAGTTATGATCGCTATGTGGCCATCTGTAACCCCTTACATTATCATGCGGTCATGAACCACAGAGTTTGTGCTGTCTTGGCTATGGCTTGTTGGGTCTGGGGGTTTCTTCAGGTTACTCCTGTAGTTATTTCTCTTTTCCAGTACAAATGTTATAGATCCAATGTGATCAATCACTTCTTCTGTGATGTGATGCCCTTGGTAAAGCTTCTGTGTGGTGACATATCATTTTTGGAACTTTTTGTTTTTATCCTTGGGGTTCTACTTGCAACATTTCCTTTTTTTCTCACTTTTGTTCCTTATCTGTTCATAATAACTTCAGTATTGAAAATCCGATCCAGCGCTGGACGACATAAAGCCTTCTATACGTGTTCTTCTCACATTACGGTCATCGTCCTACTCTATGGTACTCTTGTGTGTCAATATCTCAGACCTAACTCTAACTTGGATTCTAACAAGCTCTTCTCTTTATTCAACACGGCTGCAGTCCCCATGCTGAACCCATTGATTTATAGTTTAAAAAATAAAGATGTTAAGTTTGCTTTGAAGCGGATTTTTACTCGACTACCATTTACCCATACCTGACAATGATCAGTTTCTTTTGTGAGTTGTGTACATATTTTAATACACGAAAAAGTGTATATTTCAATTTGTTGTCTTAAATTCAGGTGTATTGGGAGAACCAAGGGTGTAGTTTGATCTAGACCTCATTGCCTCAGTTGTACTATAGATGGTCCCTAGGTGGGGTTGAAAAAAGTCACATCTCCGTTGAAGGCACCAGAGCCCTAGCAACATGTCTGAACATACCATTGAGTGTATATGAGCCATACTGGTATACAATTGATAACATACTTTGATGGGACAATTCCACATGTGGCAATACCAAATGGTTATTTTTTTATTTTTTTATTTATTTTCTTTCATTTATTTTTATTCATATAAAGTATTACACAGCAATATTTGAAACCATGACCACATATCCCAATTACATTTTTAAGTACTCAGAGGGAACTTGTATACTTATCAATGTTATGCTATTGCAAAGCATTGATTAGTTAGATCTGTGCTCTGCTGGTAGAGGCTACCTGTGGCAGACTCTATAAGCAGAGTCATTATGGCCTAGTAAAGGCCTCTGACTTCCATAGTAACTGATTAATACCCTGCCATCATGTTGAGGAGGAGCCAATCAAGCAGCAAAACCACTGACATCAGAGTGATTACTCATGTTGGTCACTACCAGGAGGTACTAGCTGCTGACTGCAGTCATTTTTCACCTGGCATGATGTGACTTCAGTGTGTTAGCTAGCTTCACACCACTTCACTGAACTGAGGGGAAAAAAAATAATTCATGGAAGGTTATTGTATAAAAATAATAAATTAAGCTATACTTACCTACCCAAAGCCCCCACATCTGCTGTGACCCCATGCACAATTCTCTGCTGATCACTGCTTCTTCCTGGGTCTGGTGATGTGTCAACCGAACAGGAACTTACTTACTGATTGAGAGAGACAATTCCCGTGGGGTCAGTACAAGACGGGGACCAGTTAGAAGTATTGAGCAGTGAAGGATTATGAGCATTGGTGAGGCAGCTGTGAGGTCAGGGAAGGTGAGTACAGCTTAATATTGTCTTTACACTGTCCCCAGCCATCGAGATTTTTTTCCCTGCAGACAACCTCAGTAATATAACAGCTATCAGTGGGACCGAACAGACCCCCCCCCCCCCCGACTTCTGTTGTGTTCCGTTGTGATATCAATGTCTGATCGAGAGGTAAAATTATTCTTCTTATAAAATGCAATTCACATGTGAACAGAGGCTTATCGGTGTAGGGATTCTGTCTAGAAAGAGGGAAACTGGGATAACAGCAGTCAGGGAACAGATACACATGATATGGGAGGAAGTGTGGCCTTTGGCCATTGCCATTGGTTATTGAAGTGAACTCAACTTTCTAGATGTTTAGTAACATGTTTGGGGATGATTGACACTTTTCCAGTTAGAAGCAAATAAACCCCCTGCTATGCACTTCTTTCTGGCAGAAATGACATTACAATATTGGTGCAAATTGCTTACTGTTAAAGGGGTATTCCACTCAAAAATAACTTTTCATATGTTCCTGCCCATGAGGGTAACACAACAAACAGTGTGTTCTTACCTATCTGTGTTCCCTCAATGTCCTCCTACGTCATCTTCAGGTCCCCTGCTAAACTATCCCATCTCCCCTTCTGGGACGGACTCGTCTGAGATTGACAGCCCACTTAGCCAATCACTGGAAGAGACAGGACAGCACTGTGGCCAGTGATTAACTGAGCAGGATGTCGCAGCCAGACGAGATCATCTCCAAAATGGAGGCAAGATCGCTCAGTCAGGGACCTGAAGATAACATAGGAGAACACAGGGGGGGGTTACTCGTATGCCATTCTTGTTAATTGTCCCTCCATGGTGTCCAGTAGTTTATGTAAGGCTCCAGGGCTACCTGTGTACCTGATTCTTCAATAGGGAGCAGTCGGGCAGTTACTAACACTAACATGGGAATTCAGGGGGCCATGCAGCATAGATATACACAGATATACCCACATACAGTATATACAGCATTTACACACAGACTAGCATATTCCTTACACACGGCCCTCAGCTGTTTCAAAACTACAATTCCCATCATGACTGGACAGCAACTAGTGCCTTGGCTGTAAATTTATCATAGAAATTGTAGTTTTGCAACAGCTGAAGGGCTGCGAGTTTGACAACCCTGGAATAAGCGTTATACAGAACTACACCCCCTAAACTAATATAAAGGAGTGTGATAATGGCCGATAACTGAGAACAACAGAAAGCGAGTGCTGCATATGTCTGGTCATGCCTTTTCCAATAAACCTTTTTGGACACCAGATATACTTACAGGTAAGTTTTGGTTCAAACAGCTCAGGCATTTTAATGCTTATATAAAATAGACTTTATATTTATATAGTATAATATCAATGTTAATAACATGTCATAGCAAGCCCATCTCCAAATGGATTGTATATTTGTGATACAGAGTTCCAAAATCTCCTACTACCCTTCACATCAAAATACAGTAAACTTAAATAATAAAATTCTGTTTTCCTGCAGCCACCTCTAGGGGGAGCTCAGGTTCTCATTGTATACTGTTTTATTATTTTGTTCAATATATTAGTAGTCTGCAGTAAACCTCTCTGCTGGTGGCAGCTGCAGGGAGACAGAAGAGAGATTGAGAACAACTAATTTTTATTTATTTTATTTATTTATTTTCATTTAAACTTGTGGGCGTTCCTTTTTAATGACTGACAAGCATAACCTGTACATCCATAGATAGCTGCCAATCATTTGTTCAGACCACCCACTGTACTCATAAGCCCAGAATGAACAGAGGTTTAAATCGCTAAATTGTACCTGATATGATTTGCTTTGTTTGTACACCTGTGAGGTGGAAGGTAATAATCCTGCAATGTAGTATTTGCCAGTGCAGAATAGTCTTGTGTCTAATGTCTTACCTCGCCATTAGAGAGTCCTTCTTATAGGAAACTGTGTATGGACGCCCCTCACCACAGGTCTTACACTGTTAGAAAACAAGGGTGTAGATATTTGGATCCACGAACATAGAAGGAAGACAACTAAGTTATGCTCTCCAGTACACAATTAGATGGGGACAACCATGGTGCTCCATCTTTAATAAATCGATGTACCTTTATGGCTTGAGGAGATGGAATTGGGCCCAGGTCCGTGTCCTCTAGCCATATAAGTGTTGATATAACGTAGCATTGTATCATTGAAGATGAAGCACCATGGTTGTCCTTTCTACTTGTGGATATACTGTTGTTACTATTTAACCATTGAGCAACATCAAAGGAGGATCAAAAGGTTGACAAATGACTCTTGAACACATTCCGTGTGAGTAGTGCCAGTGTTTCTTCCTTCTACTATGGTGATGCTCTAGAAGTTGGGCATCACCTGAGTTAATCAGCACCAGAAATGGTCCAGTTCTTAATATTTGGTAACCAATATGTATACCCTTAGTATACATTCATTATATGTACATTCATAGCATATAAAACAAAAAAAAAACAAAAACAGGCCAAGGGACAGATAAATTTCATGTACTAGCAGCTAGAGTTTCCATCAAGCTGGAGAAGCACCAATTTACCGCTCCTGCTCAGTTCTAAAAATTTCATTTTCTGGACTCTCATTTGAGCCTCCGCTTTAGAGCAGCTTTCACATCCTTATTTTTTAAGCTGTATATCACGGGGTTCAGCATTGGGACCCCGGCCGTGTTGAACAATGAGAAAAGCTTATTAGAATTTAAATTGATCGTTGAGTGTGGTCTTAAATACTGAAAGACAAGAGTGGTGTAGAGGAGGATGACCACCGTGAGGTGTGAGGAGCACGTGTAGAATGCCTTACGTCTTGCGATGCTGGAACGGATCCTCAGTATGGTGGCAATAATAAAAACGTAAGGAAGGAATGTTAGGAGGAAAGGACACGTCGCATCAAACACTCCATTTATATAAATGGAAAGCTCTAGGTAGTAAGTATAACCACAGAGGAGCTTTTTGAGGGATAGAGGGTCACAGAAGAAGTGGTTTACCACATTGGACCAATAGCATGTAATACTCGAAAGCACAACAACAATTGGAAGAACCTGTATAAACCCAATGAGCCAACACATGATAACCAATGTCAAGCAAACCCTATGGTTCATGACTGCATGGTAGCGTAAAGAATTGCAGACCGCCATTTGCCGGTCGTAACTCATTACCATCAGAATGAGAAGTTCACTGCATGTTAGGCCTGCAAAAATATACATCTGTATCATGCAGGCCACAAAGTGTATAGTGTTATCCCCGATTAAAAAGTTAACCAGAGTCCTGTGAAGCGTAATGAAGGTTGAGGACATGTCAACTATGGACAGGTTGGCCAGAAAGAAGTACATGGGTGTATGGAGATGGTAATCCAGACAGACCAGAAGAAGAATGGTGAGGTTGCCGCTAAATGTAAGAACATAAATGAGCAAAACCAGAAGAAAACTTGGAGCCTTCAGGTTGGGGTCAGATGACAATCCAACAATAATGAAATGGTCTTTAGGTGTTTGATTCTGGAGATTCTCATACATGGCATGCATCTAAAACACAAAATAAAAATTCATGTAGAATGTGTGTATACTGGTTATTAAGCAACTTAGGAACTAGGCAAGTAAAATAAAAAGTAACGTCATCCAGACATGTCAAAAGTTTAGATCTCACAGAGTCTCAACCCTGAGACCCTCTGCGTTGGCTAGTTGTAAGTGGGTGAAGCACATCTGCTCCATTATAGTCTATGGAGTAAATGAGTCAGATCTTGTGGCTAGTCAGTGAGTGATATACATTGCTACACACTTCACTTCCTTATAACTAATGACGGCTGACGGTCTCAGGATGATCTGTCTGGACAAGTGAAAAGTTTAGATAGATGACAGTCACATAAATGTAGGGATTAGTTTTGAGAGCAGCAGTATATTGTATAAGATGAATAAAGAAGAGCTAGAAGCCTTTCAAGAGCGGGCAGCTAGACGGGATGGGGAAGTATATATTATACTAAAGGGCCGTTCATTTCACGAATTGTAAGACATGTTTTACATGAAGAGGATAAGCAATAAAACATATTGTAAAAGGTTCTTCACAGTAAAAGAAGCCAATACTTGGAATGTCATTCTGCCATTGGAGTTGAAAGAGTGTGAGCATTTATATCACAAGTGTATATCTACACACCTGAACTGTAGAGAAGAAGCGTACAGAAACAAGGCGTCCAATATAGGGCCAATGGGTGACTCTTCATACTCACTCATTCATTCACTTGCTCTTCAAGCCATGATCCACTTGTATAGTCTGATGGTTCTCAATCCACTCCACCACAGTGGGTCTCATAAGTGCTTTATAAAGAAGGGTGTTAGATGAATATTTATTCATGTTTTTATTACCTACCTACCAGTGGGAAGAGAATCTACCAGATATGAGTAAAACCAATGGTTCTCTGGAACTCGCTCTCATTCTTAGTGTAATACATTCAGTCTTTATATGTGTTTGACTCTCTTTGTTCTCAGGTCTCTAGAGAACTTAACAACTTAACTTCTGAACAAACAATCTAACTACTAGTAAGTATCTATGTCATCTAGTAACTCTGTAGGCAGCACATTATGTAACTTTGAGGAGTAACTTTAAGTTGCTGAACCCAATGTATAATCTAGAACCAACCTACTAGGAGTCATTCATGATGTTGGTGTCTTTTATGTAGTAATTTTGGGCCCACTCAGATACCAAAGCCTGGACTTGACTGCAACCCCTGTGACCACAATAGTTGCCTCCTTGTATCCATAGCTGGTCAGCCATTGGCTGCAGACATATCACCAACAGTTGACAAGATACCAAAAGATTTTATGAGATGCCAGCTGTTTACTGTATGTAATAGGGACCACAGGGGCCTTCACGACAAAGATGGCCCTACTTACCATCAAGGGCAAGCATAATTTTCCTGAAGTGAAAATCAAATTCCTTTGCAAATTACAAAGTTTAATATAATATGATTATGGAGATCAGTATTCACTTTTAGGCTATGTTCACATTACGTAAAACTACGGCTGTAGTTCTCGCCGCAGAACTACGGCCGTAGTTTTGAGGGGTGGAACATAGCCTTATCTTCAATGGGATCCCGGACCGAGCGTACACACATCATACGCGCTCCGGCCGGGATCCCATGCGGCGCCGGAAAAAACTGACATGTCAGTTTTCTGCAGCCGGAATTCAGTGAATTCCGGCCGCGGAAAGACCTGTCAGTTAACACAGTGAAGTAAGCGGCTCCGGCTACGGGGAAGCTCTGATGGGCTATGGGAAGCTCTGATGCGGGTGCACCCTGATGCGCCCGCATCAGAGGTCCGCAGCCGGAAAGATCACCCGGGCGGTACTTAAGTACCGGACGAGATGATTCGGGCTGAGACCGGCCGTTCCGTGACCCGGCTGGGGTAACGGAACGGCCGGGTGTTCATGTAGTGTGAACATAGCCTTAATATTAAAAGGGGTTTTCTAGGCATAAAAAAAATTGTACACTGGAGTGGGGTTGCTTTCAAAATATAAAATAAACCATACCTACAGTACCTGCCCCAATCCCCGACGGCTGCTGTTCTGACAATTCCCACTTCCCGCTGCTCTCCACTGCTCCCTGCTTCCATGATGTTTTGTTTGTCTGTTCATTGGCTGAGGCAGGTCACTAATGAGACCAGTGATTGGCTGAGCAGAAATATCCTGCGGTAACAAAAAAACTTTTGTATGCCCAGAAAATTGCTTTATGTATTAATTGTGTATGTATCATAGAGATCCTTATGTCATTGAAAGGGTTCCAGCTCTGCATAGGTGTGGCCTCCTTCCTCATAGGTGGGAACAAGAAATAGAGGGACCTGTCACCGTATTATACGTCCTTTACTCAAGTGAACTTAGGGGAGGAGTCCTAATATAACAGTAATAATTGCATGACATTCTAATACTAACTGCTTAAAAAGGACCTACAGTATCCGCAAGAAAATGGGAGTGTAAATAAGCACATGGCTTGTCATCATGGTTCTGGACATTCAATTTTTCTTTCAATAGTCCTTCATAGCACTGAGATATAAGATATTTTATTAATATATAAATTAGGCTTAGATGCCCTAGGAGAAGTTTCCCAGCATGGCAAGAGCCCTGGGTTAGCCAGCTTATCTTTTATTTACTGCCACCATGCCCATCGTAAATTGAATTGGTGCTAAATGAGAGATGGACTGGCTAACCCTGGTCTTGCCATGCTAAGACATCTAATGTCTGGGCTTCTAAGCCTCATTTACATAGTGAAGGCTTATATTGTAGCAATAGGAAGGACTATGGAACCATTATAGCTAGCCATATCTAACTATTGAAGATCTACACCATTGTTTTTCTGCTGACAGATTTGCTTTTAAGTAACAAGAACAACAACCCAATAACTCAAGAAATTAATTTCCTTCTCCTCCTTAGAGCTTGTTTCACATCTTTATTTTTCAAGCTGTAAATTAAGGGGTTCAGCAAAGGGACGGCTGCGGTATTAAACAGAGAGAAAAGTTTATTGTAGCCATTGCCAGCTGTTGAATCGGGTTGGAGATACTGGCAGACCAGAGAAGTATATAGAAGGATAATGACTGTGAGGTGCGAGGAGCAAGTGTAAAAAGTTTTCCGTCTCCCGGTAGAAGAACTAATCTTCAGAATGGCGCTAACTATAAATATATAAGGAATAAAAGTGAGGAAGAATGGTAATACGGCCAGGAGTAGTCCATTGACGAAATTGTACAGTTCTAAAGTGGAGACGTTCTCACAAGGAAGTCTTATAAGAGGCATGATATCGCAGAAGAAGTGGTTGATCTCAATGGTGCTAAAACAAGTGATGTTTGCGAGCATGACAACAAGGGGCAATACCTGTACAAACCCAATGGCCCAACAAGTGGCAGTCAACTTACTGCAGAACTTTAGACACATCACACTGTGATAGCGCAAAGGGTGGCAAATGGCCATATACCGGTCATAACTCATGATGGTCAAGAGAAGCAGCTCATTGGTAGTTAATGATGCAAAAATGTACATCTGGGCCATGCAAGCAGAGAAGGATATTGTGTTATCTTGTGTAAGGAAGCTGAAGAACACCCTGTGCATGGTGACAGTGGTGGAGGACATGTCCAGGATGGCCAAATTGCAGAGGAAAAAGTACATGGGGGTGTGGAGGTGACGGTCTAGACAAACCAGGAGAAATATGGTCATGTTACCACCGAGAGTGAGGAGATACGCCAGGACAACCAGAAGAAATACTACAAGCTGCAGCTCTGGCACATTGGAGATCCCAGATAGAATGAAGTACATCACCAATGTCTGGTTAGAGGAACTCATAGTCCTGAAAGAAATGATATCAGAAAATCAAAATAAATATATAGGATAGCAATGCTTCCTTCTGCCATACAGAAGTCCTACAAAAGTCCAAAAAGTAGATAAAAAGAACTAAACCAAACACGAGCCAGAAATATCAGACTCGATCATTTATTGTATGGTGGATCAAAGGTGAAATTAGTCAGATGTTTTCAATCAATGGGATGACAATCAGGTGTTTGTGGGCGACTTGTCCCGTTCCCACTTGTCCCGTTCCCCCAACGCTGACGTATCCTGGGCCGCCTGTTCTGCACCTCTTCCTGTTTTTATAACATACAATGACGCTCCCAACGCAAATTATCTTTCAGAATAGACTCTATACTGAGCAGCTGTTTCCTATAGGGGCGCAACTTCATTGGATGTTCTGAAAACACAGGAAGTGGTGCAGAATGGGTGGCCCGGGATCCAGCAATGGGGGGGGGGGGGAAACGAATAAAGTAAGTATACTGCAGCCCCAGAAGCCTGGACAAGTATTAATTTTTCCCAGACAACCTCTTTAATTTAGTGCTCGACCATTATTGGCCAATTATCTATCAAAGCAGCCCGAAATCACCCCATGGAATAGGGCCATCGATTAACCGATGGCTGAGCTGATATTTACTGATCAGATGATCGCTCAATTCTGAAAAAAAAATATGTGTCCCATCCACACAACTCCCTGTGTAATAGGGGATGTGCAGCTAATGGCTGATCAAAGCAAAGGGTGGCACAAATGATCTAGCAATCTTTTGTGCAGCCCTGACTGCATGACCATGGAGCCATATAATAGGCTCATTAAATGACCACTGATCCAAAAGATTAAAAGATTGGTGCTTGTTTATAGTGCAGCTTGGTTCGTGCAATCCGGGCTTCAATTACAATAATATCTGCAACATCAAATATGCAGCATACCCTATAGTGTTAGATAGATGTTAGGGCAATAAGACACGTGGTACCTTTTAAGTATCTGTCTGTGCTTCCATAAAGTAGACTCTTTTAAAGTGTCAGAGGCATTAATAAACTCCTGAAGTGCTGAGGGCTGTAACGTCTCTTTGCTCCACCTCTCATCTCTATGTCTGCTTGGTCCTTAGTTTCCAGTCAGTCAAGCAGGGATAGGGATTGGAGGTGGAGTGAGGAGGCGTTACAGCCTTTAGAACTTCAGGAGCTTGGCAAATCCAAAAGAAACGTCTGAGGACCACTGTGGACTTGTAGATGCTCATCAGTCTGGAAAAGGATACAAAACCATCTCTGTGGGAGAGTTTGTGAACAGATTGTGTTCAAGACCATTAATACCCTCCCCAGGAGTGGTTGACGAACAAGGTCACACAAAAATGGTTAAAGGGAATCTGTCACCGGGGACACGGGCACAGAGCCTGCCCGACCCCCCGGAGAAGCTTCCAGATACTTACCCTTTCCGACGAGTCCCATTCCAGGAGCCGGTCCCGGGACGAAGATATCAGCGCCCGAAGCCATGCGCGCACGCCGCTGAGATGAGTTCAACGCCCATAGAGAATGACTGGAGCTGTCATTCTCTATGGGCGTCGGACTCATCTTAGCGGCGCGCGCACACGGCTTCGGGCGCTGATATCTTTGTCCCGGGACCGGCTCCATGATCGGGACTTGTCGGAAAGGGTAAGTATATATGGGCTGCACCGAGGGGGTCGGTGGGCTCTGTGCCCGCATCCCCGGTGACAGGTTCCCTTTAAAGGAGAGTAAAGGTAAAGTTTTAGAATGGCCAAGATGAAGTTGTGACTGTAATCTAATAATTATATTGTAGAAGAGTGGTTCCCAACCAGGTGCCACAAGAACCCAACAGGGCTGCCGCAACATCCTGGTGGGAATGATGATGCTATCACTTAATGATGCAGGGGATGAAGCATCCCTGAAAGCTGTGGCCATGCAGCTTCTAGGGTGAGCAGGCTAAATATTAAAGTGAACATAATGGAGGAGCAGAAGCTGTCAGTGTCCTGCTCGACCGTTTAATCCCATAGGTTGCATGCGCTACATTGGGGAGCACAGCAGGGGACATTATTACTACAGATGTAGCCAGGGTTAATATGATCCCCGATGCAACAATTATGTCAGGGAGCTATGTTAAGTCAATTAGAACATCGGGTTAAATGCGTCATTGTGATCAAGGTAACACAAGCTACATACAGTGCTGTATTTACCACTAGGCACCTGTGGTCCGTTGCCTAGGGCAGCACCTTGCAGGGGGGCAGCACCAGAGATCAGGGGGGAAGCAAAAAGTTTTCTTTTTTTGTTTTTCTTTTTTTTATTTGCCCACCTCCCATTCAGACTTGCCAGTAAATCTGGTGTCTTTTCTAGGGGGGGAGTGTGTGTGTGCGTGTGTGGGGGGGGGGGGGGGGGGGGAGAGGTATATGGGGGGAATTGTTCAGGTCTGGCGTGGCTGTGTTATCCACTCACAGTATTGCGGTATTTTTCTGGTCTGGTGTGGTGGTGTTATCCAGTCATAGTATGGTAGTATTATTCTGGTCTGGCGTTGTTATCCAGTCACAGTATGGTGGTATTGGTCAGATCTGGTATGGCGGTGTTATCCAGTCACAGTATGGTGGTATTGGTCAGGTCTGGTGTGGCGGTGTTATCCAGTCACAGTGTGGTGATATTGGTCAGGTCTGGTGTGGCGGTGTTATCCAGTCACAGTATGGTAGTATTGGTCAGGTCTGGTATAGCGGTATTATCCAGTCACAGTATGGTAGTATTGTTCTCGTCTGGCGGTGTTATCCATTCACAGTATGTCGGTATTGGTCAGGTCTGGTATGGCGGTGTTATCCAGTCACAGTATGGTGGTATTGGTCAGGTCTGGTATGGCGGTGTTATCCAGTCACAGTATGGCGGTATTGGTCAGGTCTGCTATGGCGGTGTTAAATGTCACTCCTGGAGCTATTAGCTACCAATCCTGTGGTGAGAATTCCCTCAGACAATATGCAGACGGCTCTGATGATTGATTTAATGTGGACATTCATTTATGTCTTAAGCTGTTAAAAACGCAATTCAGACAATGTTTCTCCATGTAGAGAAATGCATGTGTCCGAAACCACTCTCCCCAAGATGGGGCTTCTTCAGGTTTAGTGCCTAGGGTTGCAGCAGCTGTTAATACAGCCCTGGCTTCATCTGTATATGAAGGGGAACAGCAAGGGGGTATTATTACTATATGGAAGCACAGCAGGGGGCAATATTACTGCATAAAGAGGAACAGCAAGGAGGCATTATTACTATATGGGGGCATAGCAGGGGGTATTATTACTATATGGAGGGTACATCTGGGGCATTATTACTATATGTAGGGCACAGCAGGGGGCATTTTTACTCTATGGAAGGTACATCGGGGGCATTATTACTATATGGGGGGCACAGCAGGGGGCATTATTACTATATGTAGGGTATATAAGGGGCATTATTACTATATGTAGGGCACAGCAGGGGGCATTTTTACTATATGGAGGGTACATCGGGGGCATTATTACTATATGGAGGGCACAGCAGGAGGCATTATTACTATATGAAAGGCACAGCAGGAGGCATTATTACTATATGGAGGGCACAGCAGGGGGCATTATTACTATATGGAGGACACAGCAAGGGACATTAGGACTATATGGAGGGCACAGCAGAGGGCATTATTACTATATTGGGGAAGCAGGAGGCATTATTACTATATGAAGGGAACAGCAGGAGACATTATTACAACATGGAGGCCAGCAGGAGGCATTACTATATGGAGGGCATCCGTTTTCCTCAATTTGTTCCATTGACTTCTATTATAAAAAAAAAAAGAAATCAAAACGGATCCGTTTTAACGGACACAAAAACGAGTTTGACTATTTTTTTTTTTTTTTTTTTAGTGGACAGAAAAACAAACAGTCAATGGAAATAATTTTGGAATAATGGAAAAAAAATTTTTTTTTCGTACATCTTTTGCAGAAAACAGACTGTAAAAACGCAGTGTGAACCCAGCCTAATATCAATGATCTGGGCGCCGCTGTGAGATGACTGGTCTGTATTGTAAGTTATAATATCTTCTGTGGTTTTGAGATATTAGATTTTTGTGTGATTCATGTTCTTGCCGAAAATGAAATCATTGTATGTGACACCAGTGAGAGGGAAGAAGGGAAAAACAACAGCACAGAAGTCAATAGGAAAGACTCCATGACTGCTGCCTACTCTGTGTAACAGTGGATGAAAGAGCCGGCAATGTCTGGTACCTGAGGATTCTCTCTTGTTGATGTGTATGGAGTGAATACAGGCTCCGGTCCCCCACGTACCTGCTCAGGGCTATGTACGTATAAGAGTCTAACACATCCTAATATATCATTTATCCAAACCTCTGATGTCGAAACAAGGGAGCGTCTCGAAGGCCTCAAGGCACTGGAGAATGGGGATTGTCAGGAGGGACGGTTATGATATTAGGTGAAAAAAAATATATGATACAAAATAAACATTATTGTATTTAGATTTATGTCTATAAGGTCAATGAATATACTGTATTAAAAGAGTTTGATATCAGGGGTCCATGGATCAATTATTAACCCCAATCTCTGCTATCTCTTCCCAATCTTTTTCCAGACTTTGACTTAAAAGACAACTAATATTGGAGTAATGTGTTCCTGTCTTCCAGGGTAATATTCACAGATCTTGTCAATTCTATGCACTGACATTATCTGTAAGACCATAACATAGTAATAACCATCATCTATGGGCTAAAAACTCTCCTCCTCATGGTTAAAATGTCCTTTTTATTTAAAGGTGAAGTCTAGCGAAAATTTTTATTGAAGTATTGTACTGCATCCCAAAAGTTATACAAATCACCAATATACACTTATAACGGGAAATGCTTATAAAGTGCTTTTTTCCCCTGCACTTAGTACAGCATCAAGGCTTCACTTCCTGGATAACATGGTGATGTCACTTCCTGGATAACATGGTGATGTCACTTCCTGGATAACATGGTGATGTCACTTCCTGGATAACATGGTGATGTCACTTCCTGGATAAATTGGTGATGTCACGACCCGACTCCCAGAGCTGTGCGGGCTGTGGCTGCTGGAGAGGATGATGGCAGGGGGACACTGAGGAATACAGGGCACTGGAGGGAGACTGAGCCTCCCTCTGCCATCATCCTCTCCAGCAGCCACAGCCCGCACAGCTCTGGGAGTCGGGTCGTGACATCACCATGTTATCCAAGAAGTGACATCACCATGTTATCAAGGAAGTGACATCACCATGTTATCCAGGAAGTGACATCACCATGTTATTCAGGAAGTGAAGCCTTGATGCAGTAGTACGTGCAGGGAAAAAAACACTTCATGAACATTTCCCGTAATAAGTGTATATTGGTGATTTGTATAACTTTTGCAGGGCAATACAATATTTTGATTTAAAGAAAAAAAATTGTGCCAGGCTTCTCCTTTAACAAATTTTTTGTCATGTCACAGAGACCCATGAAAGGTTTTGATTGCTCAGTGTCTGGGTGCTCCCACCCCCACCAGAAGAACATGTAGTAAGAAAACTCGTGGCTTACTGAAGGCACGCCCACTGAAGATGATGTCAGTGAGTCATATGTCAACCATCTTTTCAGTGGGCAGGGTCATAATCGCTGACCCAGCCCATTGAAGAGATGGAGGAGGCGTGATTTACGTTTCGGAAGGTGAGGGCCAGGAGGAGACAGCGAGACGGAGTGGACTCCATTTAGCTCAGTTTATGCATCCAGAGGGGGTGAGTCTGCCAAAAATGTGGCAAATGGGCGCAGAACACATAATTAATTGCTTTGACCAACACGTGAAGCTATGGATGGGCTATTACATAATGCAAAATATGCAGATTGTTCAATACTTGAAAAATATGTACATAATTCTCTGCAAACATAGCTATACTATAATTTCTATGGTTATCCTATACTCTCCAGCTTATATGGATGTCACCTTTATCACTGTTATTATTTCAACACATTATTTTGTCTAGATAAGCAGGTTTGTACATGAAGTACTGTAAATACAGATGGTTCCCCTGTGTGTAGGTTCAAAGCTGATGACGCTGGGTCAATGACAACAGCTTCATGATGTGAGATACTGCATGTATTCCATATACCAGATGTAAGGACTACATCTGGAGACAGTGCACTGTACATAGTAGGACACTACTAATGGGGGCAGAGCACTGACCACCTCCATATATCACAAAACATTAGAATATAAACTCTATATGGCGTTTGAACTCAATTGTAACATGGCTGCTCGGGTTACATGAGGACAAACTGAACAAGCAGTATGGGAATAGCGCCCCCTCGGGGAAAGAGACAAAGATTCTTAGACAAATGCTTCTTAGGTTCAATAATTATTGACTATGAGACTTAGATATGTTAGATATTTAAGTCCAATTTTCTTCCTAATCGGTCCCTAGACTCTTACATTAAACGCTGGTTATTTAATTTTATAGAATTCTGTTACATTGATTTTTCATACTCTATATACTTAATTCTACTGAAATGTATTGATCAGTTAATAATCTCCAGTCGGTATCTACTGGGCATGCTTATGTGCCTGTTGGCTTCTCAAAGAGTTCGTCTTTACTGGGATGGAGGAAATACTCGCTCCATAGTGGACAGGACTTGGAGAGTTGAGGCTCACTGGGAGGGACCCCATAGAATCTAAGAGTGGGGATAATAATAATATACATAGTATAGTAGGGGCCCCACTGCACACATCGATATAGACCACCATTTACTTTGTCACATTTTTCCACCTAGAACAAAAAGGCATTTGTTTGCTTTTACTTTTTATGCTCTTTCGAGTCTTTCCTACCTCAGTTGCTGACTATGGAGACCCTCTATGGAGGGAAAACATGTACAGATCGTAAACATTGCTGGGCCCTTCCCTCCTGATGGGCCCTACAGCAGCTGAATTATTACAATGTTACAGAAAAAGAAAAAATTTATTGGGGAAAACCGTACAATTGTGCAGAAGTACTAGGACCCTGTTGGGCGCCTCCTGCCTGGTTACAAGATGAGATAGTCGGCACCTCTAGCTTGGATACAAGATGAGATAGTCGGCACCTCTAGCTTGGATACAAGATGAGATAGTCGGCACCTCTAGATTGGATACAAGATGAGATAGTCGGCACCTCTAGCTTGGATACAAGATGAGATATGGTCAGAGCCAATTTAAGTTTTCTGCTGCCTGAGACAAAACCTGAAATGAAGGAAAGGGAAAGGAAAGTGTGTCCTCCCTACATCATCACACCAGTAGGGGGCAGTGTATCACTCATATCATCACACCAGCAGGGACAGTGTGTCCTCCTCCACATCATCACACCAGCAAGGGGAACTGTGTCTTTCTCCACATCCTCACACTAGCCAGGGGCAACATGTCCTTCACCTCATCATCCCACCATCAGAGGGCAGTGTGTCCTCCACATCATCACACCAGCAGGGAGTAGTGTGTCCTCCATATCATCACACCAGCAGGGAGTAGTCTGTCCTCCACATTATGACAGCAACAGGGGGCAGTCTGTCCTCCACATCATCACACCAGCAGGGAGTAGTCTGTCCTCCACATCATGACAGCAACAGGGGGCAGTGTGTCCTCCACACATCATCACACCAACAGGGAGTAGCGTGTCCTCCAGGTTTCCCGCATACATGTCCTTCTGCTAAGTGGCTGGAGGTATAATAAAGGGGCTATCTGTGTCTGGATGGTGCACCATGAAATTTTGGGAGCTGCTTGTGCTTGCGGATCAAACCACCCTCTCTACTGGTAATATATCCAGGCCATCCAGAAGCTGTTCTCACAATAGGCTAGATAGTAGGAAATTTGTTGAAAAAAAGATCCCGTTTCTTTCAGCCCAGTGGTGCGACTTTTCTTACCGTCTGTCACATGAGTAAAATGTCCTTAGGTCGCACCGTGATACTTTCCAACAAGAAACAGGAAGAAAAGAGGGAGAGGTAAATAAGGGTCAGGTCTGCACCAACATCCAAAAAGGGAGACCACCTCATTTCAATGTATTTAGTACCAAAGGATCCCGTCTTGTATAGTATGAAGTGAGGGGGCCGCGTCATGTGAGGGGGTTTATTATCCTATGTTCCTGATTGCAAGCTCTGTGCAAATATTTAGTTTCTGTGCTGTACTTTGTTTTCTCGGCACGTGGAGCCTTGGATCATTGACCCCTGGTGATAGGCGATGGTTTGTTCTGCTGTGGGATATATCAAAGCCCGCTCCTGGAAACCAGCTCTCTTTTTTAGTCTTCGGGTAAAAGCATGAGGTCTGTCTCCATCCTCCCATGGATTGTCGGCTTTCTCCTTCATGTAACCTGGGGAACCGCCTCAGATCCCTGCCTCAAAGGAAACGTGCTGCCCACTAATATCAGCCAGGTAAGCCATATTTGTAGCCCTCTAAATTCCTTAATCTCACGTGAAACTTTTAATTTTTTTAAAAACACATTTTATTCTACTCGGGTGATCTTGATCCACATCATCCATACCAAAAGGAGGAGCTAAAACCACCCCTTTAACATTGAATAAATGTCCCCACCCCCCTTCAATGCTAAATTGGAGAAGCTGACTCCATCCACAGTTAATATTATGAGACCCTCATAGTGTTTTATTGTTATTCAGTTTGACTTTGTAGTTTTTCATCTACATCAATGGTACACTTTTTTTTTTTTTACATAAAAGTGAATTATAGGTTGTCTCGGTTCTGCCCCTAGTGTTACTGGACTATGGCATTGTTTACCCCTAACAATATAGAAACATTTGTCATGACAAGGACGGGGAAGCACTGTTGCTGGAGCTTATAGTTCCGTACAAATAGTCGTTTAAGATCTCCTCTGTGCTACCCTAGGGACGCCACAATTTAAAGCAGGGATGGGGAACCTTCGGCCCTCCAGCTGTTGCAAAACTACAATGCCCATCATGCCTGGGCTTTGGCTGCCCAGGCATGATGGGCATTGTAGTTTTGCAACAGCTGGAGGGCCGAAGGTTCCCCATCCTTGATTTAAAGAAAGGGGCTATGCTGGAGAGAGGGAATTCAGCTTCCTGTGGTACACCCTGGTTGAAAATGTTTCATGGCAGGTTAATGGCGGATGGGGCACCTTGGTGGTGTTTGTGCCGATGATACCAAGACTCAACTCGAGAATTTAAGGAGATCCATTGTACATAGAAGTCCATATCAAAAAATTTTAAGGGCCCCTACGCACAACACAAAGCACTGCATATATATATATATATTATTCTCTGTGATGTGGCCAAAAAATAAAATCTCTTGTAGCCAGTGGCAGAATCCTGGTTGCAGCCTTAAGAGTGACTGGCAGAGCAGAGAGCCAATGGCTGCTTGCTCTGTCAGTCCACTTTTTTTTACCTATAAGGGCCAATTAGGAGCCCTTATTGTTAAATACATAGGTGCAGGAGCGGACTACCTTCTGCTTAACCCCTTATGTGCTGCAGTGTGTAAGTGACCCAAAGTTAACAAAACAAGGAGATATCTGCTTTACTGCTGGTGCACTGATAACCCCTGACCTCTGCACGGAGCCCCGCACATTTTCCCACTTGATTACTCAGCTGGAGAACAGAGGTCAGAGGTTATCAGAGGAGATCTTTGTCTTCTGCATAATAACCTTTTGTGTTGCAGCATGTAAGTAAACATTGGGTCACTTACACACTGCAGAACATAAGGGGTTAAGCAGAAGGACACAGGAAACTCTTATTTTCTCCCCCGGGCCCCCCTCCTGCACGGGCCCCATAGCAACTGCTTACTCTGCCTCATTGGTAGCTACGCCACTAACTTCTAGATATTTCACAATACAGAATTTTGAGTTCGATACCGTCTTTTTTATTTCAATACTTTGTTACAAAGTTTGAAAAAAGCGCTTAAAATACAAATATAATGACACCCGCCCAGACTGTGGGTATGATGCCCCCCATGTACCACATTTTTATTTATATGAATTTTTGATCACTTTTTTTGTTACATTTTACAGTTCAGACAATCACGCATGCAATTATGCCAAATGTTTATTTTTTTACTTTTTTATTTTTAACAAAAGAGAAAAGCGGGGATTATTAGAATTTTTATTCTGAATTTTTTTAATTGTCATCGGCCTCATAGGGGTTTTCTCCTTCCCCTGGATCAGCACAGTAGGGTTTCCCTAGGTTGAACCTGATGGACTCTTGTCTTCTGTCAACCTTATTAACTGTTATTTTTAACCCCCCCCCCCCCTTTTTTTTTTTTCTTTTACACTTTTTAATTCCCCTTTACCCTCCAGCATACCACCTTGTGCACTGCAAACCCCAGCATACCTCTGTGCACAAGAAGGTATGCTGGGAGTCGTAGTGCACAAAGAGGTATGCTGGGAGTTGTTGTATCAGGAGGCTGCTGCACAACTACAACTCCCACAATATCTCCTTGTGCACTAGAACCCCCAGCATACCTCCTTGTGCACAAGAACAAAGAGGTGCACTAAGAGGCATGCTGGGGGTTGTAGTGCACAAAAAGGTATGCTGGGAGTTTTAGTGTACAAGGAGATATCCTGGGAGTTGTAGTTATGCAGCAGCCTCCTGATACAACAACTCCCAGCATACCACTTTGTGCACTACAACTCCCAGCATACCTTCCTGTGTAAAAGGAGGTATGCTGGGAGGGAACTGGCTGGTGCGAGGGACCGCAAAGTGCAGCAGCGGCGGCTCCCAGGGGGGTGGGGGGTTGAGAGGATGGGCAGCGGGTCTCGGTGGGGGGATGGTTAAATGACTGCTGCACGTAATATCATGGGCTGCAGTCATTAGCAGTGGAGGCTGCCCCATATGCAGCATACCCCTGCTGTATATGGAGCAGCTCGGGAGGAGTTAAATGCCATTGCCAGTTGTGACAGCGGCATCTAAACTGTAAAATATCCGGCATGAGCGATTTACTTCTATTAAAAAATCTCAGGTCTTCCCATACTTATTAGCTGCTGTATGTCATGCAGGAAATGTTGTTTTATTTTCAGTCTGACACAGTGCTCTCTGCTGACATCTCTGGCCGAAACAGGAACTCTGTCTCGATTTTCTATGAATCCCCATAGAAAACCTCTCCTGCTCTGCACAGTTCCTATGGGGATTCATAGAAAATCGAGACAAAGTTCCTGTTTCGGCCAGAGGTGTCAGCAGAGAGCACAGTGTCAGACTGAAAATAAAACAATATTTCCTGCATGACATACTGCAGCTAATAAGTATGGGAAGACTTGAGATTTTTTAATAGAAGTAAATTACAAATCTGTATAACTTTCTGATATCAGTTTATTTAATTCGCCTGGATCATGCATGTAGCCCTTTAACCCCTCGCAGCAAAAAGACGTTTGGGGAAACGTCATGTAAAGCAAGTTCCTGCAACATGACGTTTCCCAAACGTCATGCTGTCCCTAACGATGATCAGGCAGCAGGAGGAGGCTGTGCCGTACTCCCCCCGGGCAGTTGACCCCATAGTCACCGCAGTCCATGGGGAATCCGGAGGGAGATCTTCTCCCTCCGACCCCCCCCCCCCTGGTGCGGATCTGGGGGTTACCATATCAACCCAGACTCTGCCTAATGCGTCTGGGCTGCTATGGTTAGAACGATCAGGCCCCTGCACTGAGGCAGGAGTCTGATCGGATGAATGAGCTGTCAGCGTTCTGACAGCTCATTTACTCTATAATACATTACAGCACAGATCATGGGCTGTAATCTAATATAGAGGTACCTGAAAAAGTTAAAACATACACAAATACATACAGTGGTACCTTGGTTTAAGAGTAACTTGGTAACTTAAGAGCGTTTTGGTTTAAGAGCTCACAGTTTTTTTAAAATTGTGACTTGGTGTAAGAGCATTGCTTTGGTGTAAGAGCTCCCTGTACTGGATGGCAGGGGGAGTGGGGGAGGGGCGTGGTCTGCATAGCGGGGTCTACAGCCCTGTACTCTGACCCAGGAAGTCTCCCTCACCTTCCAAATCATAGCAGACCCACTTCAGGCTGGGGCTTGCATCAGGGGACAGGACTGGGGAGGTAATCTCTCCATAGATGTAACCCTTCTCTCCCTGGACAGAAAGTGCTGCATGTATGTGCCCACATCTGCCCTGCTCATTCCTTCATACCCTGCAGTCTCTATCCGCCCTTGTGTTTCCCATCCTCTCTATTACTGTACAGTAACTTATAATATCACAGATTCTGCTGTTTCTGAATTTGCTATTTCTGCTTTGGTGTAAGAGCGGATTTGGATTACAAGCGCAGTCCCGGAACGAATTATGCTCCTAATCCAAGGTACCACTGTACATACATACATAAATACACAAATAAATGAATAAAATAAATACATAAATAAATAAATATACATATTCCCCATCCCCCTTTATAAATGATCCCCTATAAACAAGATACACATATTTGGTATCGCCGCATCCGTAATGACCCCGTCTATTAACCTCTTACATTAATTATACAGCCCGATTAACGCCGCAAATCCCACCCCCTAAAAAATACCCAAAAAGGTAAAAATGTCAGTTTATGCCGCAAAAAAAAAAATTGGCGAAAAAAAAAAATATTACTGCTCTTACAATATGCAAGACACAAACAGTAATTATAGTATAAATGTCATAAACTATAACTAAAGTTAGATAAAATGGATATCGCTGTAATCCTACCGACCTGACGAATAAAGATAACATGACATATGTAACGTATAGTAACCGCTATATAACATGGATATCACTGTAATCGTACTGACCTGACAGATATCGATAACATGTCATATGTAACGTATAGTAACCGCTATATAACATGGATATCACTGTAACCGACCTGACGAATAACAATGACATGTCATATGTAACGTATAGTAAACAGCGTTTTTTATTCATACACCTCATAAAAAATGTAAAAAAAAAAAAAAAAGATCAGGGTGTCACATGTCACCCAGAATGGCACCGATGGTCAACTTTTCTTACACAACTATTTTGGCACCGCAAGGCCTCTGTGACATGGTATAATGGCTAAAACAAAACTGAAATAAAAAAAAGGCCCCAAAATTCGCCATGTCTCTGTCATGTCTGCCGCCTGTGGTTGAGTCAGGTGACGCACTGCGGCCACATATTGGGGATTTCTAGAAACACTGGAATAAGGGGAATAAATAGAAAAATTAAAATAGAATATCTGCCAAAAAATGAAATTTTTAAATTTCCCCTCTCACTTGCTTAAAACCTAAAACCTAGAGGGTTAATAAATTTATGAAATGTTACTTTAAATACTTTGAGGGGTTCAGTTTTAACAGTGGAGGGATCTATGGGGGTAACTAACATACAGGTCCCACAAATCCACTTCAGAACTGAACTGGTCTCTAATAAAATCAGAATTTTAATTTTTATGAAAATTTGAAAAATCCCTGCAAAATTTCAAAGTCCTCTAACATCCTAACAAGTAAAAGGACGTTCACCAAATGACGTCACCATAAAGCAGACATGTTGTAGATATTGCAGTAATAATTAGTTTATGTGATATGACTATCTTTCTTAGGAAAAGAGAATTTTGAATATGAAGAAATGTAAATTTTTCAAATTTTTGCACTAGTGGTTTTTTTTTACAAAAAACTACTGAGTGTATCAACCAAATGATACCACAAACATAAATACTCATCAGCCCAGGCGACATGATCTTTTATCAGGATGGGAAAAGATGGTAAAGAGAGTTTTTATGTAAGGGAAGTAGTACTGTGCATGACATATAATGTCTTCTATGTCCATTCCCTACAGATCAATGGCCTGTGGAACCTCAAAGCATTTGGAGCCCATAAAATACTGGAGAAACTGTCTCTTCTGAAGAAAGTGGAGTATTCCTATGCCAAAATATCTCTAACAGAGAAAGGGGGAACAGTAACAGAATCCTTCAACCCGTAAGTATAAAGCGTACCTGTCACAAAAACTAATCAGACAAAGGTTACTTTTCCCGATAAAAGTCAATGAGACATTATTGACGGACTGCAGGGCCGGCCAGGGATCAGCAGTGAGACCCGCTGTGATCCGAAGCTTTTGACATGTCTGATTACGTAATGAATCAATGTGCAATAAACAAAACCTAATCCAATAGGGAACAGGAGGTGGAGGGAAGGGCGACAGGTATCATCTACCTGGGAGTCTGCAAAACCCGGATCGGCTCTACAAGTGCCATCCTACCAGCGGCAGGCGGCTTGTCACACTGCTCATGAGCGCTCGAGCCATCATTCTTATCTGCCTCTACTTTGCGTTCTCTTCATCCCAGATCAGCTGTACTGTTGCCTCCCTGATTTACCTCCAGCTTCTATTCCCCTGATTTCTCATTGTTCTCGCAGCGAGCGTGTTAGATGGGTTTCATGTGTGCTTACATGGGCATCAGGCTACCTGTAGGCAGTACCGCCGATGTGCTCTTCTATTTGGCCAACTTTGTCACTGTGCCGGTCACTTGACCACCTTCCCGCGCTGCAGACCGTGACAGCCCGCTTTGGTGTCCGGATACTGTCAGTATCTTTCTCTCCCGCCAGCTGCATTCAAAACCAGGTACTTAACTACACTCATGTGATATGTCACATACAGTAGCTCAGTGGTATCTATTAGAAAAGTGTACCTGTCGTTAAAAAAAAAAACATGTCTTAGAGACATCAAAAGTTTTGATCGGTCTGGGTCTAAGTTTTCAGCTGCAGCACTTCCACCCCCTGAATTAAAAAAAAAGGTCGAGCTCGATCGGTATGGGTCTGAAAACTCACACCCAGACCGATCAAAACTTTTGACATCTCTCTATGACATGTAAAAAGTTTTTTATAAGGACAGGTATATTTTAAATTTTAGTTTTAGGCTGTTAAATTATTATGTTATGTCTCTACAATATTTAAGGTAGAGATGGCCCTTTAGAGTAACCGTCACGAGGAGAGGTGAGCATCTTGCCTCAGGGTGCAGATTGCGCAGTGCCTCAGATTGGCAATAATTCATACTGTGTACTGTACATACCACCCCCTTTGTCTCTGTCATTCTGTACTACAAACCTTCACATGACAGCTGGACACTGTGAAACGCAAGGCAGTCTGGGAATGCAATAATTATTTGGTAACTGTATGACTGTTATATAGAAGTATACAGTACACTTTGCTGTTATTGTTATAAGCTGCAGATTCTTTCCTGCTTATGATTTTTAATGGGGGGAACAAGGGAGTGGGGAGGGGGGCATTTCAGTTTTCACTGGAAGCAACAGAAAAGCTAAAATCGGCCCAGGGAAGAGCAGTGTTTCTCAACTCCAGTCCTCAAGACCCACCAAGAGGTCATGTTTTGCGGATATCCCATACAACGAACAGCTGTGGCAGTTACTGGTGCACTGACTAAAATTATATCACCTGTGAAATCCTCAAAACATGACCTGTTGGCGGATCTTGAGGACTGGAGTTGAGAAACACTGGGGTAGAGACTATAATTATATACGGAGCTCAGGTTTTTGAGCCTTTATATCATTTGCTAATATATTTTTCTAACCATTACAGCATAGATGGGATCTATGGTGGAGTCACTTATTTTGAGAGGGTAGATGGTGAAAAGGAAACTCTGACTTACAGAAAAGTTACTAAGGAAGGTAAGATGCATGCACATCTCATATGCTATAAGCTAGGTGGTATGACTCCTTAAAGTGACTGTACCACCAGGCCCAGGCTGAAGCACTGGAGGCGGGCCGACCCACCCTTAGTGGGAGGAAACCCTAGCCCCTCTATGATAGGGTTCCATTGATTCACATCATGGAGGGGCTGGAGTTTCTTCCGACTAAGGGTGGGTCGGCCCGCCTCCAGTGCTTCAGCCTGGGCCTGGTGGTACAGTCACTTTAATAACCGAGCCATAATTCACAAAAAGTCTACTTATCTGTATATTTTGTAGTGTGGAAAAAAAAAATAAGTACCCAAAGGAGACCCACACAAACATGGGGAGAACATACAAACTCCTTGTAGATGTTGTCCTTGATGGTACGAAAGGGTTGGCCAGTACATGTAGTCCAAATTGTTTAGGATCTGGGAGGTCATAGACCTCATGGGTAGCTGTTTGGAGGATTGGACCCCAGTGTTTTCCAGATTGTACATTACAGGGGCTGCACTGTTGGTGTCACTGTTTGATGCCCTGGGGTATTGCCTGGTTAAAAATGTCCGAGTGGGTGATAAATAGGGACCTTAACTGAACTTCCCCCACAATGTGAAGGCATGAAGCTTGAACAGTGGTTCCTGTAGTGGCACGTTAGATGGCACTGAAAAAGTCTACGTCACATGAAGTCAATGTGGTCTATGGATTAGTTCCTGAGATTGGAGATCCTCTGAATAGACTTGAATGAAGACTGCAGTTTAGAAGGTGGTCTGGCCCAACTACAGATCCACAAGGGCTAAGGGGCCCTCAACATTTCTACTCAGCTTTAGAATTTTAAAAGAAAGAAAAAAGTCCTTCACGTCAGGGCAAAGTTCAAAATTTCTATAGAAGGGTAGTGTAGTAACCAGTCCTGGATAAACATGACCCTGTTAGTCTTTGGCAACACATCAGAGCAGTGACGGAGTGAGATTACAAGCCCGGCTACTACTCCTATTACAGAGTGGTGGTTGGGAACCTAGACAACCAACTGTAACCATAACGGACACATTAGAGTGCCATAGAACCAATTGCAAAGTTTAACTTTTAATGACCTAGTGTTTTAGGTATAGTTATTGTGATTAGAATACCCCTCTAACGCCTTCATACCATCTGCCAATACATAGTAATATATACAATAGTAATATATATACATTGAGTTTCAACAATAAAAGTACAATTTGCATACTGTTCAAAAATGATAATGACATCATCATTTCTCTTCCCTCCAGTCCCTAAGTTGTACACATTGTATAACCTTCACCCCGATGTGTTAATCATCAACCGTTACAGTGAGAATATTGAAATTACAGCTCTATACGGTAAGTCCGGTGTATATGAGTTTACATATTCTGATATATATATATATGTGTGTGTGTAATAACCCAGGCAACACACGCATACTATATGTATATATATATATATATATATGTAATAATCTAGGTGACCAGCTGTGGTTTCACATCATGTGATCTTTAACACCATTAGGTACAAAACCACCCAATTGACTCTTAGACCACCACGTATTATTTGATAGTGTATGGCGATATTATTTCGGAAATTAATTGTAATTTGGTTTTGATTTTGTAAATTATGTGGACATGCTACATATGGATGTATAGATTGATAGATATCGTACTGCAGCCTGTATGTATGTGACATTAAATACTTTAAAAGACATTCAAGGAACAGTGACAAAACTGCTCCCCAAATAAAAGTTTAAACCACCCCCTTTACCATTTTTATAAATAAACATATTTGATATTGTTACTGCGTAATTGTCCAGTCCAGTAAAATAGTGTTACTTAACAGTAAACAGCGTAAACATTATCTATCAGGACAAAAAAAGTTAATAAAAGGCAAGCAAAAATTCCCATCTACACAATATCAGTAAAAACTAGAGATTGTGGATAAAGATGAGTGAACTAGGTTCGGGTTCGAGTCGACCCGAACCCGAACGATCGGCATTTGATTAGCTGGGGCTGCTGAACTTGGATAAAGCTCTAAGGTTGTCTGGAAAACATGGATATATCCATGATTTCCACATAGCCTTAGGGCTTTATCCAAGTTCAGCAGCCACCGCTAATCAAATGCCGAACGTTCAGGTTCGGATCGACTCGAACATGAACCCGGTTCACTCATCTCTACTGGTGGAACAAAAAATTTAGCCTTAAACAAGGTGTGTAGGTGGAAAGATAAGAGCTCTATGGCTCTTAGAAGGTGAGGAGAAAAAAGCAAATATAAAAAAATTTCCTCTATCTTTAGGGTCAAAATCCAGTGTGTCCTTAAGAGGTTAAAGGAGTTATCTGGGATTAGAAGTATAAATAGAAGTAGAGCCACTTCTGTCTTTAGTTTGTGCATGAGGACAAATGTGGTGCTGTTTTTGGGAAAAGAAAAAAAAAGCTACTTTTTTTTTAGTCCTAAATAACTTTATAGGTCAAAAACAAAATTAATTAAACGTCCAAATTTCAGCGAAATTTCGCGAATCTAATTTTTCTCTCATCTTTACTAGTATTATACATACATATACAAGGAGCTGCCCCTATCAATAGCTGCTGAGAGTAATAAATGTATCACTTAAAGGAATGTTCTATAATTAAAAAAGGAAAAAAATTAGATGTTGCTGAGGGGCTGGTAAAAAAATAAATGATGCCTAGCAACTTCTGACTGCTCCCTGCTTGTAGCTGCTTCCAAGTTCACATGTCAGATCAGGACTTGTAAGTCCGCCAATAGCTGGGCATCTAGTCGGGAATTCGGAAAGTTTCTGGAGCTGGAACTGCCGGGGACGAGGCCAGGTAAGTATAATTTCTTTTTTCTTTGTAATAACCCCCCAAATATCCTGAGGCTTCTTACTTATAAAGACCCCTGAGGACAATTTAATTGTTATAATATTTTATACCTTATCATTATTCCAATCCATTATTTAAAATACTGGAGATCATAGGAAACCATTCTCACCACTTACTACTTTCTGTCTCTAGAGAGGTCATCTACTCATCCAGAACCAGATGTGGATGAATTCAAAGAATGGGCCAAATGCAAAGGATTAATCTTCCTCAAGGACTTGAACATCACTGGTGATTATGGTAAGAAAATGAATATCCCTGGTCTCTGAAGTTACACAAATTAGGAGACACATACATTTAATCTTATGTACACTGTCTACGTTTCATGGGAGCCATCATAGTGGCATGTCAGAAATCAAAGAGGGCAACCATGTAGCCAGGTGTTGCTCTTAAAGTGGCAGTACATCATTAACAAGTGTACTGGCCCTTTAATTCAAGTATCTTATTATATTAAGAAGGGTGATTAAAGAAGTCCATTGTTTAAATGTGTTTTTTGTTAGAAAAGATTATCAGCTTTTTTTGCTGAGAAATCCAGTGATCACTTGTAATGTTAGGGAAGCTGGCAGCAAGTGTTCAGCTTCCCTGCAGTACAATCTTTTCCATTTGTCTTGATCTGTAATATTGATTGTTCTGTTTTGATATAATGTATATTCTTCTTTTTAGCACAGCACTGTTATGGTTTTCTTGAAGAGAAAACCCCTTTACATCTGAAGACAAATGAGGTGTGTGTCCTTCTGTGTATTAGAAATACATAATAGTGACAGCAGTCTGGAATTTCATCAGTCCGCCATTTGATAATTTTTGAAGCTTGATAATCCAGCACTGTTTATATCATAGCCACTAGTGATGAGCGAGTACTAAAATGCTCGGGTGCTCTGTACTCGAGGCGAATATTTCCCGATGCTCGTTTCGAGTAACGAACCCCATTGAAGTCAATGGGAAACTCAAGCATTTTTGCAGGGGACCCAACCTTGGCCCAGGGAAGGTTGTGTAAGATCCTGTCAACCTCAGAAAATTATGGAAACACCACGGAAATGGACAGAAAACAGCAGGGGTAGCATGCATGGATGTCTCTGAGGCTGCCTAATCGCACCATTACGCCAAATTCTGGCCAACAGCCTGGTGGTTACACAGGACAATGAGCAGTGAGGTTGGATGTGGCTGCACTAAGAAAGAAAGCAACCCTGTAGACTGGCTGCTGATGTTAACAGATAATGGTCAGACTAGTTTTGGAGGTTGTCGTATAGAGTCTGTGTCTATGTGGTGCTTTATGGTGTATGGCATCTGTTACACAGGACAATGAGCAGTGAAGTTGGATATGGCTGCACTAAAAAAGAAAGCAACCCTGCAGACTGGCTGCAGATGACAAAAGATACGTGTCACACTAGTTTTTGGTGGTTGTCGTATAGTCTGTGTGTAAGTGGTGGTATATGGTGTATGCCACCTGTTACACAGAGAAACAGATTGCTGAACTCAGAGAGACCAGCCAAACGACAACACTGCCGGCTGCAAGTGAAAGCGCTCAATGAAGTGAAGTCCTAGGTGCATTGCCCCTGGGAAACATGAATATGCAAAAGAAGAGCCCGTAGAGCCTCACCGAAGAGTCTCAAAACACAGGACTAGCCAGATATCCCTCCCGGAAGGACCCTAGCTAGAATCCTGCTCCACACTGATGAGGGGCAACACCCCAAAACAGCTGTATGTGGATGGTTACCTAGCCTTGGTTTATCCCTTGTCATTACATTGACTAATAGGGCCACTTAATATGGTGGTTTTGGTAGTTTCCTAACAGGAGCTGCCCCTTGGCTGGGTCCTTCCCGGAGGGATATCTGGCTAGTCCTGTGTTTTGAGACTCTTTAATGAGGCTCCACGGGCTCTTCTTTTGCATATACTTCTTACACAGGACAATGAGCAGTGAGGTTCCATGAAGCTGTACTACAAATCACAGCAATACAATGTACAACAGCAGCAGCACCAGCCACAAAAAAAATAATATAATAGTATTGAGGACTTCTTTGGGGTCTGTATGCACCACCTGCTGTCCTCTTTCTGCCAGCAGTCGATCACCACAGTGTACATCTAAAATCATGGTAGCTGCACTGCAAGTCCCAGCCAGCAGTCTGGAGTACTCCAAAAAAAAAAATTAAGATTTTAAGCCCTTACAAGGACTGTTGGGTTCTTTCTCAAGTATCCCTGCCTACTGTAACGCTAATTCCCTCCCTAACGCTCTCCATGAAAGACAGCAGCTCTCTCCCTAATCTCTTCCAGCATACATGTGAAGCGAGCATCGCGGGACCTGATTTGTATATGCCCGGGTCATCTGATCTGGCCAGCCAATCGCTGCTGTCGACATGGAGGATCCCCATGTGATGCTACAAGCTCCCAAAGACTCTCCTGCATGATGATTGGCTGAGAAAAATCCACCAAACATGCAGGAAGAGGAGGATGCCATTGTCTCGAGTATCGCGAGATGCTCGTCTGAGTAACGAGTACCATCGAGTAACCTAATACTCGAACGATTACCAAGCTTGGAATAGCATGCTCGCTCATCACTACTAGCCACCTAAAAATGTCAATTTATTAATGCTCAAAGGATAGAAAAACAATACTATATAAAGCTCTACATGTCTCCTGGACTCCTATTCATTTTTACGGGTTATTTTTAATTAGGGACTTTAGCTCTTATTTCAACCCATTGCTCCAGCGTTGAGATATAACATTTAGAAGTTTTATGAAGATTAGGAGATAAAGTCCGTGAGGTGTTACCCTGTTGCTGGACCCCTTCTCTGCTAATGTCCTTATGCCTGAAAATAAACACCCACTCCTGAGCTTTATACCCCCATTTAGCATTAAATTTCTAAGGTTACGTTCACACATAGCAAAACTAGCGGAATTCCGCGGTGGAATTGTCCGCCGCGGAATGCCATTAGCCTCCCTCTCATAATGGGAGTCTATGTTCATTCTTCAGCGCAAAGAGACGCTGTGAGAACAGCAGCGCGCGCCTCCCATAGACTCCCATTATGAGAGGGAGGCTAACGGCATTCCGCTGCAGACAATTCCGCCAAGGAATTCCGCTAGTTTTGCTACGTGTGAACGGAGCCTAAAGCTTATATCTAAGCATTAGAGTGATGGATTGAAATAAGAGTTTTATCTCCTGATTCAGGGTAAAGGGCCTTTTACACAGGCCAATTATTGTATAATAAATCGTTAAATTGTTTGAAATTGAGGGATAACCTTTTGGTGTTAATGTGGCAATGATCAAATGACAAACTAAAAATTATTTGCATGGTGTCAATCGCATCTTTTTAGCTACCCTCCAAATCGTTGTTAATTGTTTGCAAGTCTTTCAGTGTGAACACTCGTCGTTCGTAGTGATGACTATTATAATATGATTGTATTAGTAACTTTTCCTCGATTTATCTTTACTTGTAAAAGGACCCTAAGATGCCCTTTTATACCTGCCTTACTGTTAGTCATCAGTGCTTTAAAAGCTACAGAAACAAGTAGAAATACTTGCTTTCCCGTAACTCCTTATGCAGTAGATCTCAATGGAGACTGCCATAATGGTGGTAATGTAGGGCATGGGATTTCTATTCCAGTGAGTGGGACCCTCATTAGTCAGTTATGGCTGCATATTACTGTATATGAATATGCTATAAATGTAGTAATGGATGAGATAGGATCTCTCTTCTTAATCTATGTCCCAGTGATGAATACCCAACAACTAAAAAAAAATTGTCAAATAATAACTTTAGGATAATAATGAGTTACTCTTCTACTCCCTCCACTTTTGTAGGATATATTTACTACTTGGCATCTTGTGGCTAAGTCTTCCAGTTCAATGGACCAACATTATAATGTAAGAATCCTCTACACAGCCTGGCTGGAGATCAGTAAAAACGAAGGCGAAATTACTCTAAAAGAGATCATTTCAGCGTAAGTTCTACCTGAACATTCGAGTTTCCAGTAACTTCTCTTGGAACTTACATTTAATAACCATAGTCAGGTATTTTCTAGGTTATAGAACTTCCTTTGGTCACCCATTCTGCACTCAAGTATATATATCCGTTCCTGGAGGTGTCTACAAGATGTAAAATGATTTCGCTTTGCTAGCAAGGTTGCCAGAACAATGGAAACTGCAGTTTAATGTGTGCAATTGTAAAATAAAGCACTTGGAGGAGAAGGATTCCTCTCTCCGAGTATCCTATCCACAGTTCTGTGTTAGTGACGACTTCAGAAGAGAAGGATTTAGAGGCAGTAATTTATGACACCTTACAATGAGTCACCAGCTCAGGCAAATGGTAGGGAAAGCTAATCGTATGCTTGGCTGTATGGATAGAGCTATATGCAGTAGAGAGAGGCACATCACATCTAGAATACTTTGTCCATTTCACCTACAAAAAGATATTCATAAAATAGAATGGGTCCAAAGTTGAGCTACAAAAATGGGGTATGGTCTGAAGTATAAAACCTTGAAAAGACTAAAAGGGGCATTCCTATCTGGGTTTGATATCCCCTATCCAGCTGTAGAGCTAAGGCTTTGGCTGTCCAGGCATGATGGGAACTGTAGCTTTGTAAGAGCCGGAGGGCTGAAAAGTCCCCATCCCTGTTCTCTATTGTCTTGTAAAGGACACAAACGGCAGACATACAATATTTATAGTGCAATTAATATTCAGACCATAAAAGAAGTATATTCTAATGAAATCTTTTATTACCTTCTTAGGCCAAATGACAACATAATCTCCGAGATGAAATTCGAAAACCCCTCAAAAGGTACAGTACCAACAAACGAAAGATGCAATGTTGGAATGTTACTGTATGTGCATAGCTAAGAAAAACAATGGTGACCACTAGAGATGATCGAATCAGCCAAAAATTTGTTTTGTGAGATTTGCGAATATTCGCAAACCAGATCCTACCAAATCTCAATTAAACAGGCAAATTATTGTAGCTACTATAGTGGGACTACTACAGAGTAATGCTTTGTCCAACAGATGTTGCTGTGACAGTGTCAAAAATTGGAAAATGTCAATTTCTTCGACAGCTGTTGGCATTGAGGGATCAGCAGCGTAAAATCAATTTTCTCCAATGACAGCAGTGGGTATTGGTGGATGAGTGGCGTAAAATGATGCTTTCTCCCAGGACAGCAGTGGAGATTGGTGGACCAGTGGCGTAAAATCAATTTCTCAAATTTATCTCCGGGATTGGCTACTGCCTGTCTTGGAGCTGGAACTTTGCATGATCCCCTCAACAATCCCAGCCTGGATGATATTCACCTGCCCACTAGATGTTATAGGGAGCTGAAACTTTCCTCCAATCTGGTTAGGATCACCACTCACACAAGCCTTTGTTCCACTTGGACCACCTTGTCTGCCACCTCCTCTGCTGACACTGGCCGTACCCTAAAAAAGGGGCCAAATTCTTTAGCACACTTAAATATTTTTATTTTATATTTTTTTAGGTTTTCATTTTAAAGGGAGCGAAAGAAATTGTTAATATGGGGGATAATGCCACTACTGGTGCCTCACTAAATGGGCCTAGACAAATATGTAGCCTAAATGGGTGGGGGATTGAATACTTTATTGTACAAGGGTTGGAAGGGTTTAAAGTACAGTACTGAACAACAGCAGTATCCAACTCTCCACTAAGCCGGAACTCCACAAATCAGGAACACTGGATGAGCTTCACACACAGCACCGACACAATGGGTTAACTAAACATTGGGTTAACAATGGATTAACTTCACTCATAGCACCAACACACTGGGTTAACTGGACACTGGCTTGATATTCGGTTAATTTCACCTAAACACTGGGTTAACTGGACACTGGCTTAGTAATTGGTTAACTTCATCCACACACTGTGTTAACTGGACACTGGCTTAACACTGGGTTAAATTCTCCCACAGCACTCAGACTGGGATAACTGGATATTGGCTTAACACTCGGCTAAAATCACCCACAGCACCCACAGCACCCACACACTGGGTTAACAATGGGTTCAACTTCACTCACAGACAACCACAGAAAATCACACACTTTCTCCTCAATGCTGGTTTAACCTCCCCCCATTCTTTTATTTATTTATTTTTTTAAATCTAATCTTCTTAATTTTCTTGCCAGATGGCAATTTAGCCTTGACTTTCAAAACAGAGGACGGTTTGCTGCTTTTGGGGATACAAACTGAAAAAGGAAGAACCTTATATCTTGCATGTGAGTATATAATGTTGACATATAGTATTTTGTAGGCTATATGGTATATAGAATATGTAGACTGTTATATTTCCTAGCTCAGTCACTTATAATGTACTTGCTATGTTCAAGATATGAGGAATTATGGGTACACTGGCCTAGTCTTCCTCTGGCAGAGCACAGAGCAAGCAAATCTGAGGGTGCGTTCACAGCAAGGTTGTGCTTAAGAAGGCACCAATACATCAGCAATTTATTTATCTGTGCAAGGCACTTCAATGGTCCAGACATGAGTGGGTCTTACATAGATAGCCAAATGGTCTGTTGAACAATGGGCACCCAATGGGATCCTTTGGGTTTGTCTGGTCAACATTTATTAAGCAGAATCTATGTGGTTGAGATTTTACTGTTTACTTTGGAACCACAGACAAAGTGAGGCATTTATCAAGATTAGTGTACTTGTCTTATATAAAGCCTTGCCCTCTTTTTCCTGGATGGATTTACTAAGAGGCGCATGCCTCTTAGCAAAGCTATACTTACTTTTATCCAGGTCCAGTTTCCTGATGGCAGCTTTTTAGTCTTCTGCTGGTTGAAAAAAAGAAGACTAAACCCAGAAAGTCTCGGTTATCTGAGATCACAGAGAAGACAGTCATTTGATTGATGGATACTTTGAGCCGTACCACTTTTTATGGCTGGGACTTCCTGTGTTTAGTCTGTTTTTTCCAACCAGCACAAGACTAAGGGTCAGTTCACATGGAGTAAAATTGGCGTAAGGTCAGTTCTTTCAGCAGAGAGCCACGGAGAGCAGATGCGCACGAGCCCTCCCATAGAGAAACAGTGTCAAACTGAGGCAACTGGCATTCTGCGGCGGAGAGTTCACAGACTGTTGCAAAACAATTACCAATCAGAGAGTTTAGCGCTCGTTTGCAGTACCTTTACATGTGACAAGAAATCAAGCGCCCTTACATACTTACCAAGTGCACCACTGCTGTGATCATTCTGGAGGAGGCGGGGACTGAAGATACAGCGGCTGGATGGGAGAGCCGGAGAAGAGGATGCCGGATCACAGCAGCAGTGCACTAGGTATGTACTGCTGTGTGATATAGATGTATATCCGTCCTGTCAGTTTGCCTTTATGATCATCAGCCTCACATCCCCTGTATACACAGAAAGATAAATTTTGAAGCCTGCTCTAAAGTCACGATCAGCCAAGGATTGCGTTTTCCCCGGTCCTTGGCTGATCAATGTCACTTTTACATAGACTAATTATTGGCCACAGAAGCTTTCAAAGCTCTTAGCCAAAGTAAGAGGCTGCCTTAAGGAGACTGGGCCTGGATACAGTAAGTATACTTACTGTATCCAGGCACAGTCTCCTGAAGGCAGCTATATAACTGCTATGGGGCGACTTCAGGTTTAGGGCCTGGATACTGTAATACTGTTATATTGCTACCTTCAGGGGACTGGGCCTAGATATAGTAAGTATAGCTGTTATATAGCAGCCTTCAGGAGACTGGGCCTGGATACAGTAAGTATAGCTGTTATATAGCTGCCTTCAGGAGACTGGACCTGGATACAGTAAGTATTGCTGTTATATAGCTGCCTTCAGTAGACTGGACCTGGATACAGTAAGTATACCTGTTATATAGCAGCCTTTAGGAGATTGGATCTGGATACAAGTAAGTATAGCTTTGTTTTAAAGCGTTATAACAAATAAAAATAATAATAATGAATGTAAATTGCAGACATGCTTTATATCAAATCTCCTGCTAATTTAGATTTTGAAAGTTATAACGACGGTGACAATTTACGATTTCTCCCTGACCTTTCTATATGGCTGTCAGGAGTTCTGATGGCTCAGAAATGAGCTGCTGACAGATGCCCTTTACAGAACTATCACTATCTGACCTAATACTAACCTGCTGGTAGGTGGTGATGGGTGAGGTGACAGAGCCACTTTTCTTATGTAAATCTGCTACAGCATTCCTAAGAAACTATGCAGTATATGGTGTGACGGGGGCTGCATGGCTTCAGCCATCTACTTCATACACCTCCCTATAAACTTTCCCAATTAAGTGCAAATGTCATTGTACACTCTGTCACTATAATCATTTGCTTAGCTCCTCATACGCTATATATATAAAGTTTCATGTGTATATACAGTAAGTGCATTTTTGGCCATTATAGTAACTTTTCTCCTTTATACCTTGCAGCCAGGACCCCAAAAGTAAGGCAATCTGTCATCGAGAATTTCAAGACGGAGGCCATGTGTTTCGAGACTAACAACATTTACTTTATACCAGGGAGGATTAGGGAAGATGATGGTGGTAAGAGTCTACAGATAATATATATATTTTATCAGTAAGATTGCTCTTTTTATGGATCCATTTGCTCACTGCTCACCATACTGGAGAAGGGGAGGGAGTAATATCTGTGCCTATAATAAACATTGAAACCAGCACCTACATCATTTTCAGGGAGTATGGATAAGATAAAAGATAATTCTGTTTGTCCCTATATGATATATACGGAGCGACAGCCAGCCAGTATCTATCTGAGCCTATATCTTTAAGGGAAGTAATAACTATAGAACGCCGCCGTGCACGGGAATTGAGCCACAGTTCAAATAAAGGAACGCGGCATCGGCTTCCCCGCGAGGACACCATTCTAATTATGTGCAAGTATTGTATTGCCCCCAAAAAGTTATAAAATGCTTAAGGGTGCGTTCACACCTACAGGATCTGCAGCAGATCTGCAGCAGATTTGATGCTGTGTTCAGTTAGTTAAATGAAATCTGCTGCAGAAAATCAGCTGCAGATCCTGTAGGTGTGAATGCACCATAAAACTGTTTTTTTTCCCTTCACTTACTACTGCAGCAAGGCTTCACTTCCTGGAAAACATGGTGATGTCACTTCCTGGATAAAATGGTGATGTCACGACCCGACTCCCAAAGCTGTGCGGGCTGTGGCTGCTGGAGAGGATGATGGCAGGGGGATGCTCAGTGTCCCTCCAGTGCCCTGTGTCCCTCAGTTTCCCCTGCCATCATCCTCTCCAGCAGCCACAGCCCGCACAGCTCTGGCAATCGGGTCGTGACATCAACATTTTATCCAGGAAGTGACATCACCATGTTATCCAGGAAGTGACATCACCATGTTATCCAGGAAGTGACATCACCATGTTATCCAGGAAGTAAAGCCTTGATGCAGTAGTAAGTGCAGGGAAAAAAAGCACTTTCTATATTTCCCGTAATAAGTGTATATTGGGGATTTGTATAACTGTTGGGGGGGGGCAATACAATACTTTATTAAAAACTTAATCTAAAACACCAGAAAATAACGCCTTTAATACAATGTCTAAAGACATTGTTCCCCCACCCCTTTACTTCTAATTTCCCAGATCTTGTTGTTCTGATTTTAGGAGCTGAAGCTTGTGCTCATCATCTGGAGAAATGGGTACCCATCAATTTCCGGGAAGTACGTCAATCACTTTTTCCTGTGTTTTCTGCGCAATGTTTTTGCACATTGACCCTATTGTGCATTTTTCGATGGTGGATCTTTATTTTAGTCTGTAGGTAAATGGGTCCTGATGGTTTCAGCTTATGAAGACACAAACATGGTTCTTATGGAAGTCTTATCCCCATACGGATCAACAGTTATTGAGGTTGTAGATGATAAAGTGCACTTCTCCCATGTTTCAATTGCGTGAGTATGACCAGTGATACCCTACATAATGCATAAATAATACCAACACACTATAAGCTCTACAGGCCATATGGACACTATACAAGATTGCAGTGCAGTTACATTCAGTGACTCACAGGGGGAGTCTTTTACTTTTACTTTTCTGTTTGATAAATTGCAATTTCTTTCAATAAGTGTCTCTGGCAGAATCTGCCAAACATTTTAGGCTCAACATTTTCAGAAGGGATTTAAAGGGGTTGCAGCATTGCCATGTTGGGTCTTCTTCATATAAATCATCATGTGAATGACTAACAAATAATTACTGATTTTAATGTTTTTTTTCACAGTCAAGGTGCAGTCATCACTATGAAGGATATAGAGGTGGAGGAGAGTACGGGCCATATAATATATAAGGGTAAGAGGGCACTGATCACTACTGATGAGATGGTCGGGAACAGGGTCTACATAGGAGTATACACAGGAGTATACACAGATGTCATAGGGCCTAATATTACAGTTGCACAGTCTACCTCAATGGTATGTACTGTGTGGGAACAAATATGGTTCCAATAAGTCCCAGGGGATCTGTATAAAAACTTCTCTACAATCTCAACCATTACAAAAGTAATGGTGGCATATTATCAATATGATTAAAATTACTTTAGCTGATATATTGATGTCCTGTATAGTCACTACTTTAGTTTTTTTTTTCCTTAATTCTCCAATAATTATACTATTATAGCTTGTATGTCCAGTTTGGCCAGATATTAACAGCGGACTGAAAACATGTGACCCCATTAACTTAACCTGCCATATTTTCTCTGTGCTCCCTCCGTACCATAGATGACCCAGAGACCCGAGCTGCCGTCCACAGTGTGAGCCCCAACTGCATCGTCTTGTCACCTGAGGGACGACAACGACAATATTTTATCTGTATGTAAACTACAAAAAGATTACACTGTATTACTGTACATGTGGGGCAGTATTATAGTAGTTATATTCTTGTATATAGGGGGCAGTATTATAGTAGTTATATTCTTGTATATAGGAGCAGTATAATAGTAGTTATAGTCTTTTATAAAGGAGCAGTATTATTGTAGTTATATTCTTGTATATAGGAGCAGTATTATAGTAGTTATATTCTTGTATATAGGGAACAGTATTATAGTAGGTATATTCTTTTATATAGGAGCAGTATTATAGTAGTTATATTCTTGTATATAAAAGCAGTATTTTAGTAGTTATATTCTTGTATATAGGGGCAGTATTACAGTAGTTATATTCCTGTATATAGGAGTAGTATTATAGTAGTTATATTCTTATATATAGGAGCAGTATTATAGTAGTTATATTCTTGTATATAGGAGTAGTATTATAGTAGTTATATTCTTTTATATAGGAGCAGTATTATAGTAGTTATATTCTTGTATATAGGAGTAGTATTATAATAGTTATGAACAAGGATCAAGAAACAGAGTCTCGCACTCACCGGACTGAAGATGCAAGTGGTTTATTTCCGATACATCAGAGTAGGCTAGGCGGGGAGAGGGGAGATGGTGAAGCAGGTCTGTTCAGCAGGAGCAACAAAATGTTTCACGCCTACAGAGGCGCTTCGTCGGGCTAGGAACGTTAGCGTTCCTAGCCCGACGAAGCGCCTCTGTAGGCGTGAAACATTTTGTTGCTCCTGCTGAACAGACCTGCTTCACCATCTCCCCTCTCCCCGCCTAGCCTACTCTGATGTATCGGAAATAAACCACTTGCATCTTCAGTCCGGTGAGTGCGAGACTCTGTTTCTTGATCCTTGTTCATTTATCCTGCCTTTTTTGTCTCTGCACCGCCGCTCCACGGTTTGGATACAGTTTGTGTGCTATATACTCCAGTCCCGGGTTTCCCACATTGGGTGTACCTTGTAGTTAGTGCCGGCCGGAACTCTCACCATACGTATACTATTATAATAGTTATATAGTGAGTGTAATACCTTATCCAGACTTGTGCTGCTTGGGGGCGACCTTCTCCGCCGGCGGTGCTGGCCGGGTTCTGGTGTGGTGTTTGTGGGTCTGGTCCTGTGGCATGGGGGTCGCAGGGCCGTCCCATGGCCCCCGTTCCCTGGCTGTGCATGCCTGCGGGGTTGGTGGCCACTGACTGGCACGGTGTGGACTTAGTGTAGGGACCCATGTGTATCAGATACCGGCACGAGGTACATTGGGCAGTATGGCTTGATCAATTCATACACAAAATTCTGATGTGTTTTTTATTTAGCCTAGCGGCACTAGTATCAGCCATAGGTGTGAGGTGCAGCACTCTGTTTCTTCCCTGAACCGCATTATAGTAGTTATATTCTTGTATATAGGGGGCAGTATTATAATTGTTATATTCTTGTACAATAGCTGATGTTCTTACAGAATGTAAACATGGCCTAAACCTGTTGTCCCTATAATAACTCAGCTTTCAGAGCACAAAATATATTGTCACAATGACACAGACACTGTTTTCTGTCTCTCCATTGCAGGTCGTGCAAACCATTTCCCTACTAGCGGGGATATCAGTCAGTTTGTGAAGCATGCAACTTGTCGAAAATTTAACAAGCTTTTGATTCGCCAACCTGCATGTGAGTATCGGACTCCTGGATTTAGCCATATGGCGTTTTACAAGTCAGCGGCACAACCAAGATCATAAATACCATAGAGTTGATGGATAAAGTATCTGCTATGAAGGAAAAGGAACCAAGTTTGCCCATACTTCGGCATGTATTGTGCAAACTCTACATTAGAATATAACCAGACTGACCAGCAGACCAATGCCTTATGCCCTATAGCAGTACCGTTATGCTACTGCTATAGGGCACTGTTATCAGTCCAACCCTTGGGGATTGTCACTGATTTGGGCATGTGTAGTTCTGGCGGACACAAACAATTATTTCCTAAGTTTCCTTTGTGTTTTGCAGCATTTTTGTGCTCAGAGATGCCGGCTGAGGTCCAGAATCTAGACGTAGAAAAGGTAATGTAGATCTAAACCTCCACCCTAACACCTACCTTTATGTGCATCTAAGAAGTTTAAGAGAGTGATGCCATCAGTGAGGGAGGAGTAAGGTAACTTCTCTATCTTGAGTTCCAATACAAATCCATACAGCTGACAGGTAGGACATTGCTCATAACTAGAGATGAGCAAAATAAATCTGGAGAATCAAGATTGGCTGAAAATCACGCGGTCAATTCCCTTCATTGTGCCAAGAGAATTCCCGTCGATTCGTTAAGGAAATTAGCAAAAAAAGCTAAATGGTGGCCGCACATGCTGTCTGGAACGTCACTGGGTGGGAGAAAGGGATTAACCATAATCTTTAGTGCCCGTCCAATCAGCTGCAGGCCCCTCTGTGATGTCAGCACCTCCCACTCTATATAAGGCGGTTTGGTAACGGTGGCTGCCAGTCGGCTGTGTGTGGAGAAGAGAGCAGGATAGCAGCAGGCACTTAGAGCAGAGCAGGGAGAGACTAAGGGTACTATTACACGGAACGATAATCGGCCGAATTGGCCCGATTCGGCCGATTATCGCTCCTTGTAATAAATGCAACGATCAGCCGATGATCACTGTCATCGGCTGATCGTTGCATTTATTACACGGAGCGATAATCGGCCGAATCGGGCCAATTCGTTGATATAGGTTAGATCCTATTTTTGTCGGGCGCCGACCACGCACCGCTACGTGTAATAGCGGTGCGTGGCCGGCGACTAACGATATACATTACCCATCCACGTTCCAGGGCTGCTCCTGCCGTCCGCTTCTCCCGGGGTCCCGCGCGCTATCTAGCTTCACAGCGGCCTGTCAGCTGGTAGGCCGCTCAGCCAATCACAGGCCGCAGCGGTCCCGGCCTGTGATTGTCTGAGCGGCCTACCAGCTGAAAGGCCGCTGTGAAGCTAGAGCGCGCACGGGACCCCGGGAGGAGCGGACAGCAGGAGCAGCCCTGGAACGTGGATGGGTAATGTATGCCAGTTTAGCAAGGGCTGCAAGGACATCGGTAACGATGTCCTTGCAGCTCTTGTCAAACGATTATCAGGCCGTGTAATAGGCCCAGTAAACGAGCAACGATCTAGCAGATCGCTGCTCGTTTACAGGTATTATCGGGCACTGCTCGGCCCGTGTAATACCACCCTAACAGAGGGATATAGGGACAGAAAGAAGAGGAATGGCGGAAATTGAATGAGTGACTGGCTGATTATCTTTTTTTTTTATTGTAATTTTTTTGACACTTTTGCAATAACATGCATTTGCCCTTCTACAATAGTCCCAGTATTGTAGCTACTATAGTTTTAGCTCTTTTAATGATTTTTTTTTAAAGATTCAATTCACGAATCTTAAGGAGTTTGACAGAAAATTTGTGAAGCTCGCTAAACAAATTTCCGGCTTCTTTGCTCATCTCAACTCTCAACCACTCCTACATGTTATGTTAAAAAATATATTAATAACTCAAGTCGGGAGCTATCTTTTATGTTTTTGGTGGATTTTTCTTCTCCTCAGATTGCCGGCACATGGACGCTCGCCGCTGCTGCCTCCAATATTCCAGAAGGTGATGTAAACTTTCCAAATGAAATACAATTTACTGTGAATGATGGTGAGGTGACAATCACGGACGGCAACTGGTAAGAGACAACTGGCTGACTGTAGTTGTACCTGCTTTAGAAGTGAACCTACATTTAGTCCTAACTAAAAGGGATAAGCATCAAACGATAATCTAACCAATAAATATTCCACTTCAGATACCTTTTAACATACCTATCTCCAACTACCAGTGAATCTCAGCATTCTCTGCTGTCTCAACTGTTTTCAGAGGAGCGAGTACTGCTTGGTCGAGTAGGTATTCGATCGAATAGTACACTATTCGAAATACTCGACCCGAGTAAAAATGTGATTCCCCTCCCACCTTCCCTGGCATTTTTTTTTCTAACCAATAACTATGCAGGGGGTGGGACAGGCACTAGAAGCACACAAGAAGTGACAAAAAAGCATCTGCATTCATTGGCTGGCTAAACCATGTGACCTTTACAGTCACCGAATAGTGCATTTGAGATTTGTTTTCTGATGAGACTTGAAGCTATAGAGGAAGACAGTGTGTAGCCGGGACAGTCAGGTATTAGGTCATATTAGGCAGGAGAGGCCCCCAAAAGCCCTTGTTAGGGCTAAAGCTATAGAAGGAACACATTTATCTAAAGATATACTGATATCAAACCGGCTAGCAGCACATAGGTCACATAGGTGTGTTCAGACAGACAGGCAGCTGGCGTGCAGTGTGAGGAATAGGAGCAGTGTATCTGTCTGTAAAGGGTATACGGCTGTATACTCCATGTGTGCCGAGGCCAAAAATATAAGTGTATTACTACTGTTCTGCGTGCTGTGCGCCACATAATAAAGTCGAATGCCTGTTGCCTGCCTTAGGGCATTCTTATTATACATCAGAGAGGGTATACGGCTGTATACTCCTTATGTGCCAAGGCAAATACTGCGTAATACTGCAACTTGGCGTGTTAGATGCACCCAGGCATGCTTCCCCTGCTGTCCAGTGGCATTCCAGAGGAGTTGGCATCATTTCCTGAGGTGTCATTGAGGATTTGGTGACCTCCAAGTGGTCGAATTTTAATTTCCAAGAGTCGAGCATTTTTCTCCCATAGACTTTAATGGGATTCAATATTCGATCGAATAGTCGAGTATTAGGGTCTACTCGATTAGATATTTGAAAATTCTACTATTTCACTACTCGCTTATGTCTAGTTTTAACCACTTAGAAAATTCCAGAAAAAACTTCTATCGTTAATATTACACCCCAGTACTATTAGCTTTACTTTTTAACTCATCAGATAGGTGCTGGGAACGCAATGAAGGGAGATCTCTACGGCACGTTTTATGAGATTGTCCGTCAGTATATTGGCTGTGGAGAAAAGTTGGCTATCTTGTATCTGTGGATACCCAGTAATTATCTCACCCCAGCTACCTCTACTCTCTATTGTCAGACAGCCCCCCACCTGACCACATGGTGGTAATAACGCCGACCTTAATTTCTGTAAGATCTAAGTTAGCATTATATTGGAAATCGCCAATGCCAATGCCTCTTATGGACATGTTGAGCAGTATCAATAATAACTGTTGGTATGAATCTAAAATTGCCTCATCACTAAAATCCCTTCCCAAATTTCTCCACAACTGGAAAATATGGTTGGATTCAATATACAACACAGTCTTGACTCCCTAATTACTACTCTCTTTCCAAGAATTTCCACTCCATTATAATTGTTTAATAGTACATGACATTACATTGAATAATCTGTGTTACTAGAACTGTTAGGGCCATATTACATGGAACAATTATCGTTCCGTGTAATAAATGCAATGATCAGTCGATGACAACAATCATCGGCTGATCGTTGATTTAGGTTTGGACCTATAATAGTCGGGCGCCGACCATGCATCGCTACGTGTAATAGCGATGCGCGGTCGGCGGCTGACAATTTGCAAAGTGTGTATACATTACCTATCCACAGTCCAGGGCTCCCCTTGCGGTCCACTTCTCCCCAGATCCCACGCACTGCAGCTTCAGAGCGGCCTGTCTGCGCTGACAGGCCGCTCAGCCAATCACTGGCCGGGACTGGCGCGGCCAGTGATTGACTAAGCGGCTTGTCAGCTACCAGTTTAATTATATTAGTTGAGATGGGAAACCCCATTTAATTTTGGTATTGCCACCAAGTGAAGCCCAAACCCCACTTAGATCTAACATCTGTCTTGGGAACCAAGTGGTTCCAGTTGGTGACAGTAAACGCCATGGCAGTGCCAGTCTCATGAGAAAAGATGATGGCGCCATTTTGATTTTATTATGATGTTATCTCAATTAAAAGCCAATACAGAACACCTTTCTGAGACCTTTGTACTGTAGCTAGAGCAGTCCAGACACAGTCCACCAAAGGGTCCAACATATATATCTACAATACATTATAAAGGTTTGTAATTCCAATAAATACTAAGCCTCCATAGGAAGATATTACACTTTAAGATTAAATGCAATTTATGGAGAAGCTGAAGTGGAGCAAATGACATGCATTGATATATCATTGCAGGAAGAGCACAGCCAGGAAGATAGGAAATAATCGACTTAAATATGCTAAAGGTAAGAACTTCATCACATGACACTAAGCTTATACCATAGACTGGGTTACTTCTCATGGGTTGTTGGCTATTTCCCAGGTCACGAACATGCCATGGAGATGAGATTTCATGAACCTCTTGGAGACTCCCTGCTGACCTGGGTCGGAAACCCTGTAGATCATAAGGCCTTCTTGATCCTCTTCTGTAAGTGCCTATGTTGGCTGCATCAATATAATAAAATATACGGAGTATTAAAGGATAATGATGTCCGGTCAACTCAAACTGTCATCACTTTAATGCAAATGATCTAATTCTATTAATGTTATGTATGAGCAAATGACAAATCAGTATTAAGGACAGAGACATAAGGAATTAACTGCAACATTGCTGGGAAACTTTATAGATGGTGGTGGTTACCAGAAATATCAGTTTCTTTTAGACTATGAACGTTACTTGTTTCTTCCTGAAATTGATGATATTTCTTGCACTCCGGTGAGTCACAGGTTCGGTTGCCGTTATAATGAGTAATACGTGAGAATACACCTGTAGTTTCTGATACTGAAACCTGGAATGTCACAGTCAGCATAGAGAGAACAGTTCTTAAATCCTCTGAGCTTGTGTCTAGGTAGATAAGGCCAATATGAGACAAAATGGATGGCACTAATATGGTGATACTAGTGCCAGAAGGTTATATGGAATGGGCTCCATACAAGGTAGTTGACTATGTATGACCATTAAAACCCACTAGCTGTAGCTTTTAGGTCTTAGCCTGTGGCACGCTCCACTTGAAATGGTTGTGCGGTGCCAGTTAGGATGATATATGCAGTTCACCTTAGCACTCCAAAGGCAGAGTACAGATCACTTTACACTGCAATAAAGAAGTAATGCAGTGTTTGTTAAGAGATCAAGAGGGAACTAAAAGTAGTAAAATAGTACAGACATGGTAAAAAACTAAAATAATAAAAAAAATACACAGTAAAATAAATAAACATAATATAATTTAGGACTGGCCATCTGGCATTTCTGGAAAATGCCAGATGAGCCAGTGCCTTTGTGAGCCACTCTCCTCCTCCTCCCCAGCAGTGAAGCCTGGACTGTCCTTGCAATTTCGTTGCAATTTTGTGTGACTGCACCTCATAACTATAAGGTTGAGAGAAGGCATTGACAGAAGGTGGGAGGGTGGGCACTAGAGGTCAGACACAGAAAGGAGGAGAGTGGACACTAGAGGGCAGCACAGAAAGGAGGAGAATGGACACTAGAGGGCAGCACAGAAAGGAGGAGAGTGGACACTAGAGGGCAGCACAGAAAGGAGGAGAGTGGACACTAGAGGGCAGCACAGAAAGGAGGAGACTGGACACTAGAGGGCAGCACAGAAAGGAGGAGAATGGACACTAGAGGGCAGCACAGAAAGGAGGAGATCGGACACTAGAGGGCAGCACAGAAAGGAGGAGACTGGACACTAGAGGGCAGCACAGAAAGGAGGAGATCGGACACTAGAGGGCAGCACAGAAAGGAGGAGACTGGACACTAGAGGGCAGCACAGAAGGGAGGAGAGTTAAAACTAGAGGGCAGCACAGGAAGGAGTAGAGTGGACACTAAATATTTTTGATGGTGAACTTTAAATATTTTAAGAAGTAGTGTGCAGTGTTACCCAGTACAAAAAAATCTGCAGTAGCGTGAATTGCGAGCTGTTTCTGTGTGTGTGTGTGTGTGTGTGTGTGTGTGTGTATGGTGTCAGGGGCTGGTGGGGTAGTTTTCGTGGCCAAGCACATATTTAGTATTGAGTCCTGATCACCACAATTGTAAACGTCTGAACTATTAGATAATAATTGTTTTCATCCTGCACAATGAACAGAGTCTGAGGGGGGAAAAAATGCTCAATATCAAAAGCACATTCTGAAAAAAAAAATGGATAGAAAAAGTGATTCGAAAGTCCAATTTCTCAAAGCAATTGGGGCGAATATAAACAATGACTCACCCCGCATAATAAAAAGCTCCATAAATGGAAGAATTAAGGAATTATAAGGGGTCGGAACATGGCCACACAAAGCACTATGGCTTGAAAAAGGTCCATATGGTATGGACTGAAACGTTGCTGTATCTTCTTTTAGCAAATAAACCACATTTTTTTTCACTATTTGGACGTGACGCTTTATTTTTGGATACTATATTGCTTACGCCCTGAATCGGGCGGTGAGAGCTAGCACCCTGCTATCCACTTTCTAGTGCTGCGGAACATTTTTGAAACTCGCACAAAGCACTAGAGATAAGTGAACTTGCAGTAAATTCAGCCAAATCTGAACCTGATGGCTCAGCTATTGATTGCTTTAGCCTCACGCCTAGAAAAGACCAGGATGACAGTCATAGGTCTCCTAGGGCTGTATTCATCTTTTCCAAGCAGCTTTAATCAATGGCCAAGCCATCAGGTTCAGCTCCGGCTGAATTTATTGTAGCCCTAGGGGGTCTGAGAAAGCATGGATATAGCCATAAGCCTTAGGTTGTCTCCATTTTTTCCCAGAGTCCCTAGGGCTGCAAGCAACATTTCCATCCACTGGTATTCAAATGCTGAACCATCTGAATGCAGGGGCGTAACAAGGATTCATGGGGGCCCAATAGCAAAAAATTTGCAAGGGCCCCCCCTCCCCTACACACAACCACAAAGCACTGCACATATAAATAGGCTCCTGTGATGTGGCCAAAAATTAAAATTTCTTGTGGCCAGAGGCAGAATCCTGCCGGCAGCCACAAGAGTGACTTGGACAGCAGGGAGCCAATGGCTGCTTGCTCTGTCAGTCCACTGTATTTAACTAGGAGTGCAGGAGTGGACTATCTTTTGCTTAACCCCTTATGTACTGCAGTGTGTAAGTGACCCAAGGTTCAGAAGCCAAGGAGATATCTGCTTTACTGCTGGTGCACTGATAACCCCTGCGGCAGCTCAGAACAGAGGTCAGAGGTTATCAGTGCAGTGAAACGGAGATCTTTGTTTTCTGCTTGTTAACTCTTTTTTTGTGTTGCAGCATGTAAGTAAACATTGTGTCACTTACACTGCAGTACATAGGGGGTTAAGCAGGAGGACACAGGAGGCTCTTATCTTCCCTGTGCATGCCTGGGCCCCTCTCCCCCAGGGGCCCCATAGCAGCTGCCTACCCTGCCTCTATGGTAGCTACGCCACTGTCTGAATGATTGATTTGTGCTCTTCTCTACTGATCAGTAGATGGAAACTGAATGGGTGCTGTCACTTAAAAAAAAAAATTGACATGTCCTAGAGACATATTCCAAACTGAAAAGTTTTAGAACTGCACCCTGTTAATAATTATTAGATGTACAGGACTTAACTTGGATGAACTTGATCCAGTGTACACCATTGTACAGTACAAAGCACAACCACGTTCTGACCAATACAGAGCAAAAACATGAGGGTCCAAACATTGCGGAATGTGTACTATGTCAGCACTATGAACAAGACTGATCGATTTTTTTTTTTTTTTTTTTACCAAAGAATAAACATTGTAGACAAACCTGCCCCTCCCCCTTTACACACACTCACACGAGGCAGGACTGCAGGGGGTTTCTATGCCACCCTACAAATTTTTTTTCATTTTCTCAATACATTGGGCAATAATGGATGCCGTTAATAAATGCCTTGCAAATCGTCTTGCAAAACCTAAGAACTCAAACAGCTCTGTTGTAACTATTGATTGTTTTTTTGTTTTTTTCCTGTCCAATTTATTACAGCTAAATCTGGCCAAGTCGGACCCACTGAGCTCATGAGGTTTAAACAGTTTGCAGCCTGTTTGTCAATCCCAGTGATGTTTGTGAAGGAATAACGGTAGGAGCTGGGGGGACTTTGTTTCATTTACGATTACAGCTCTAGTGCACATGTTTGTTTTAATAGAACACTGACCACAAACTATTACTCTACTGTATACAGGGAAAGAACTACAGATGTGTCCACCTTCACCTTATCTTCAATATGTCAGTATGCTAAGAGATGCATCTCATGAGATTTCCAGCCTATCATAGTAACTTAAAGTGACTCTGTACCCACAATTCCCCCCCCCCCCCAAAACCACTTGTACCTTCGGATAGCTGGTTCTAATCCAAGATCTGTCCTGGGGTCCATTCGGCAGGTAATGCAGTTATTGTCCTAAAAAACAACTTTTAAACTTGCAGCCCTGTGTTTATGTCCTAGGCTTGCACCGCCTCTCCGTCATTTCTCCCCACCCTCTTCACCATAAGGAATGCCCTAGGCAGGATTTCACCTGTGTGAACACTGCACAAGTATTGGATCGTTAAGGCACCTGTGCGGTGTTTAGACAGGCGATGAATAGGAGAAATGCTGCCTTGGGCATTCCTAATGGTGAGAATGGCAGGGACATAGACAAATTTGGCACAGGGCCACACAAATTTGTCACAGGGCTGCAAGTTTAAAAGTTGTTTTTTAGGACAATAACTGCATCACCTGCCGAACGGACCCCAGGACAGATCTTGGATTAAAAGCAGCTATCCAAAGGTACAAGCAGTTTTGGGGGGAGAAGCAGATTGTGGGTACAGAGTCGCTTTAAGGACATGCCTTCAATATAACTTTAAACAGTGTTTTAAGTCTAAAAGAAGAGACAGAGATAATGCCTTGTGACTGCTCTGATAGTGTTTTCCAATATTATGTGTAGAGATAGATAGGTAGATAGATAGGTAGATAGATAGATAAAATATATACACTACCGTTCAAAAGTTTGGGGTCACATTGAAATGTCCTTATTTTTGAAGGAAAAGCACTGTACTTTTCAATGAAAATAACTTTAAACTAGTCCTAACTTTAAACAAATACACTCTATACATTGCTAATGTGGTAAATGACTGCTAGCGGCAAATGTCTGGTTTTTGGTGCAATATCTACATAGGTGTATAGAGGCCCATTTCCAGCAACTATCACTCCAGTGTTCTAATGGTACAATGTGTTTGCTCATTGGCTCAGAAGGCTAATTGATGATTAGAAAACCTTTGTGCAATCATGTTCACACATCTGAAAACAGTCTAGCTTGTTACAGAAGCTACAAAACTGACCTTCCTTTGAGCAGATTGTGTTTCTGGAGCATCACATTTGTGGGGTCAATTAAACGATCAAAATGGCCAGAAAAAGAGAACTTTCATCTGAAACTCGACAGTCTATTCTTGTTCTTAGAAATGAAGGCTATTCCATGCGAGAAATTGCTAAGAAATTGAAGATTTCCTACAATGGTGTGTACTACTCCCTTCAGAGGACAGCACAAAAAGGCTCTAACCAGAGTAGAAAAAGAAGTGGGAGGCCGCATTGCACAACTAAGCAAGAAGATAAGCACATTAGAGTTTATAGTTTGAGAAACAGACGCCTCACAGGTCCCCAACTGGCATCTTCATTAAATAGTACCCGCAAAACACCAGTGTCAACATCTACAGTGAAGAGGCGGCTGCGGGATTTGGGGCTTCAGGGCAGAGTGGCAAAGAAAAAGTCATATCTGAGACTGGCCAAAAATGAAAAAGATTAAGATGGGCAAAAGAACACAGACATTGGACAGAGGAAGACTGGAAAAAAGTGTTGTGGACGGATGAATCCAAGTTTGAGGTGTTTGGATCACAAAGAAGAACGTTTGTGAGACGCAGAACAAATGAAAAGATGCTGGAAGAATGCCTGACGCCATCTGTTAAGCATGGTGGAGGTAATGTGATGGTCTGGGGTTGCTTTGGTGATGGTAAGGTGGGAGATTTGGGTAAAAGGGATTCTGAATAAGGAAGGCTATCACTCAATTTTGCAACGCCATGCCATACCCAGTGGACAGCGCTTGATTGGAGCCAATTTCATCCTACAACACCCTAAACACACCTTCAAATTGTGCAAGAACTATTTACAACAGAAGCAGGCAGCTGGTATTCTATTGGTAATGGAGTGGCCAGCGCAGTCACCAGATCTGAATCCCATTCAGCTGTTGTGGGAGCAGCTGGACCGTATGGTACGCCAGAAGTGCCCATCCAACCAATACAACTTGTGGGGGCTGCTTCTAGAAGCGTGGGGGGCAATTTCTCCAGCTTACCTCAACAGATTAACAGCTAGAATGCCAAAGGTGTGCAATGGTGGAATTGCTGCAAAAGGAGGATTCTTTGACGAAAGCAAAGTGTGATGTGAAAACAATGTTATTTCAAATACAAATCAATATTTCTAACCTTGTCAATGTCTTGACTCTATTTTCTATTTATTTCACAACGTATGGTGGTGAAGAAGTGTGACTTTTCATGGAAAACACAAAATTGTTTGGGTGACCCCAAACTTTCGAACGGTAGTGTGTATAATATATATATAATATAATATAATATTTATATATATTTATATATATTATGTGTGTGTGGGTATATATAGGGATTGAATATTGGTTTAATATTGAAGGACATTGGATTAGCATTTAATTATACTCCAGAGATTGGTTGGGGCCTTCAACATTCTTGCATTTTATGGCTCCTTCCAAACACTGTTTTATATGTAGATTGGAGCAGGATGATATGGAATATTTGGTGGACATCATACTCCTTACTGATAAGCAGGATGTGGGGGCATTTGGTGGAGGTAACTTCACAGATCACTCTTGTTTTCCCTGGTAGGTTTTATGGTTTAGATAACACATCTCTGAACAATAGGCCGACCACGGAACCTTCTCTCGAAAGGAAGGAACATTTGCATAGTTACCAACACAAAATAGTATCAGCCTCTTGGACTAATTAAATTGAATCTTTATTTAGGAAAACCAGATTGTCCTGCTCCTGTCCAATAAAATGTTCTTCAATGTTAACCAATGAAGAAGAAATGGTATATAGACAATGGAAGAATGGATGATACACACACAGACAAGATGGAGTAATAAGGAAGAACATAGAGAGGGTAGGAATAAATGGAGGTAATGATTCTGGGTATGGTAGTACATTCATTCATAACTCTTTAACATCAGAGCTATACCTACTTGTTCTCACTCTGGGACTGAATCTTAATAAAGGATTCAAGTTATAATTCTGGGTACTACCATACCCAGAATCATAACCCCTATTCATTTATACCCTCTCTATGTTCTTCCCTATTCCTCCATCTTGTCTGTGTGTGTATCATCCATCCTTCCACTGTCCATATACCATTTCTTCTTCATTGGTTAACATTGAAGAACATTTTATTTATATTACAACAACATGGTGGAAGACTGTGATGAGGAATCATAATCCATCACTTATCTAATTAAAAGGTGAGGCTGGACACATCTGACATTACCATTTTCTCTGGTTACAACCAAAGCTACAAAATTCTACTATGTCTTATGTAAATAGCAAAACACAACAATTATTAGAGAATTACTTAAACACTTTCAAACCAGAATAAACTTTTTAAGAACTGTGTATTTAGCACATCTGGTGGGAAGCTTTAGGGGGAAGTAGAGATATATAATTCCAAAATGACATATGATTTGTTTGCATCTCCTCCATAAGCTTCCATTTTTGCAAGGAGTAAAACATTATTATTATTATTATTATTATTATTATTATTATTATTATTTATTATTATTTTATTTATTTTTTGGGAACAAAGACATGTTGGGACGATAGAATATTTTAGAAGGTTTTAGTGGATAGCAAACTGGGCAGTTCCAGAGTTTCTTGAGGACCCTTTTGGAGCAACTAGAATTATCATTAAACCTTTCACTGCCCAAGACCACCAGGGAATCCACGATTAACCATTTTTCTACCCTAGACCACAAGGGATTTTAAAGTTACTATCACAAATTTACTGTTGTCTTCTTTGCTTTGGTTCTAGATAGAACATTTCCAAGCTTCAGACTGCAAGAGGCTGTTTGGTCTTTCCAAGGAACTTTGTGACTGTACCAAAATAAAGACAATTTCTATGTATTCAGACTGGACTACTATGTGTATACAGAAGAATGAAAGAAAAAAATGGAAATAAATATTCAATTAACTTATTAGTGAGTGGTGGTTTTAGTGTTCTCACTGCTATTATTGAGCCCCGTCTATGGTGTACAGCTATTTCTTATTCTTTCCATTTTAGGAGTTGTGACCAGAGCTGAGCTGTTTGCCAAAAAGGCTGACGGGCACCTGTCTGCGCAAAAGCAGACAGTCCAGGAGTGCTGACAGATTCTCTTTATTAGAGATGAGCGAATACGATTCGATTGAGATGATACTCAATGGAATATTGCGGTATTCGAAAGATTCAAATTCAATCGAGTAGTGTGACGAATACACGGGGAACATTCAAAACCCCTCCCATCGCACTTGGAGCTTTTTTTAATCCAATCACCATGCAGGGAGGCCGCGAGGGACCCTAGGAGTACGCACGCAGCGCAAAAACTGTGTCTACCCTCATTGGATGGCTGAAACACATGACCTCGAATATTTAATACTTGACTTCCGCCTCTTGACCGCAGATGCGCTTTCAACCTAGCCAGGGAAAGATCTTGCAGCAGGGAGAGATAGGTTTTAGTAGCGTTTTGGTCAGGCAGGCTTACTACAGAACCCAAAAGTCCTTTTCAGGGCTAAGATCCAGTGAAAAAGTCATCTCTTGATCCAAAGCTTCTCAGTGCTAAGAAATAGATGATATAACAGCAGCAGCATCAGCAGGTGTATTCATTCCAGTTCCTGTGTGTACAAGTGACTTATAGTGTCCCTGGTTTAGCCCACTAAGGGCACCTGATATATACTGTTCCAGTAGCCCACTAAGGACACCTGATATATACTGTTCCAGTAGCCCAGTAAAAGGCACGTGATACATATTGTTCCAGTAGCCCAGAGAAAGGCACGTCATACATACTGTTCCAGTAACGTTCATACAGCATGATGCGTGATACGCGTGAATAACATGACGCTCTACAGACGCACATTGGAATCATGTATGTAACGCTGCGCAAGAAATACGAATGAAATGTGTGAGAGTGGCAATTTTGGGGTATTGGGTGCACCGAGGCATGCTCCCCCTAATGTCCCAGTGTCATTCCGGATGTGTTCGCATCGTTTAGGGAGCTTTCATGGGGGACTACCAAGTGGACGAATTTTGATTTCCAAGTGCCGAGAATTTTTTTCCCATAGACTATAATGGGACCGAATATTCGTTCGAATAGTTAAATTTCAGTGCCTATTCGATTCCAATTCTCCTACCAGATCTGGTGCTTGTTCCTTGGTAGATTTATATCCCTGTAAAACGTTGTTTTATCCAATGCGCGGTGCAGGAAGAGACCCGAGACTAGTCACAGTTCTCTGCCTGTCAGTGCGCTTTATGGGGGTGATTGACAAGCAAAGAGGCCCATTAGAGGCCACTTTGCCTGTCAATGTCCCCCACAGAGTGCACTGACAGGCAGAGCCTGTGACACCGCCCAGATGACTAGTCATGGCTCTCCCCCAGCACCATGCGCCAGATTAAACAATACTTTACTGGCATATAAAGCTACCATGGAACAAACACCAGATATTGTATGAGACCTATTTACAACATCTGTGCAGCCTTGCTGGGAGCTTAACGTGTACCTGTGTTTATCACTTTCAAAATCTAAACTGTGAAATAAAGCAAGTTTGCAACATACATTCATTTTTTTTGTTGTTGTTACCATGCTGTAAAACAAAGCTGAACTTACCAGAAATTCAGGTCCAGTCTCCTGAAGGCAGCTATATAACAGCTATACTTACTGTATCCAGTTCCAGTCTCCTGAAGGCAGCTATATAACAGCTATACTTATTGTATCCAGGTCCAGTCTCCTGAAGACAGCTATATAACAGCTATACTTACTGTATCCAGTTCCAGTCTCCTGAAGGCAGCTATATAACAGCTGTACTTATTGTATCCAGGTCCAGTCTCCTGAAGGCAGCTATATAACAGCTATACTTACTGTATCCAGGTCCAGTCTCCTGAAGGCAGCTATATAACATCTATACTTACTGTATCCAGGTCCAGTCTCCTGAAGTCAGCTATATAACAGCTATACTTACTGTATCCAGGTCCAGTCTCCTGAAGGCTGCTATATAACAGCTATACTTACTGTATCTAGGTCCAGTCTCCTGAAGGCAGCTATATAACAGCTATACTTACTGTATCCAGGTCCAGTCTCCTGAAGGCAGAAAACAGGAAAACAGGAAGTGCAATGTTTTCCATGATATAAAAACGAAAAAAAAAACAACAATAAATTAATGTAAATTGCAATAAACACATGGTATAACAACAATATTAACCCATAACTTCCTGGAGCTGTGCATATAAGAACAGACAAATATATAAAACACTGTCATCTAGTGGTGAAACCTTAGAGTACCTTTTTCACCACTTAACCTGAAGTGAGAACTTCATGACAGGTGCACAGAACACGAATAGTGGGACACCACAATGAGAGGAGGTAAATAAGTGATCTTTCCTACAATTGTGAGGCAATGGTCTACCAGAAATGGGGCTTTTCTTTGATTCTTAAAACAAGGCTGCTTTTCTTTATTCTGCTTTTCTGTGTTAATATTTAGTGTTATGACATGAACTTTGTTTCTCTGTCCCTGGAGGACCTCAGATCATTCACCCCTGGTGATAGGTATTGGGACTAGTTTATTACTGGGTGACTATAGGGCTAAATTAAAGCCTGCTCCGGGAAACCAGGTCTCATCTTGTTCAACCATGAGGACCACCACCATCCTCCGACTGGTTCTTGGCTGTCTCCTTCATATCACATGGGGGAGTGCCTTTGACCCCTGCTTTAAAGGAAAGGTGCTGCCCTTAAAAGAAAAAAATGTAAGTAGTCAAAGTTTTGAGTGATGTTTTATTCTTTACGCTCGTCCCTAATTAACTACTTTATTTACGCCTTGTAGCTACAATTATATAGTTTTTTACTTATTTAAATGGGCACTGTCACCAGAAAAAAAAAAAGATCATATAGAAATATAAAAAAAAAATCTTTTTAGTTGAGGCTGAGTGTTCTGAACACATGCGATCAGAAGTCTTCACTTGGCACATTCTCTTCCGGTTCTGTGTCATGTGACCAAGATGGCTTCATAATGTAAGTAAATAGGACAGTCTCGCTCACATAGACACACATCTGCCGCTTGCCTCTCTTCCCACTCATTTTCCTGATATGTCACAGTCTTAACACTCAGACCCCCAATGATCAGTAATAACTTCTAACATGTCTCTGTGACAACCCGCAAGTGTTAAGATTACCATATACACTCTCCTGTCATGTACACAATATAGAAATTTGAAATAGCCTTTTCTGATGGAGCTGTTGTGCAACGACACCGAGACGATATACCCCTGTTTGGCTTGATCTTACAACAACAAGAATGGCTGTATGCAGGACATCAAATGCAGGTAAAAAAAACTTTTATTCCACAGTCCAACACGTATTCAGGGCTACAAATCCTTCCTCAGGGACACCTGAAAGGGTTATAGCCCCGAATACGCGTTGGACTGTGGAATAAACATTTTTTTTTTTTTACCTGTATTTGATGTCCTGCATACAGCCATTCTTGTTGGAAATGGTTGGAGAGCAAGCCAACAGCACATAGCCACACCCCCAAGAAGCCAACAGCACATAGCCACACCCCCAAGAAGCCAACAGCACATAGCCACACCCCCAAGTAGCCAACAGCCCATAGCCACACCCCCACATAGCCAACAGCACATAGCCACACCCCCAAGAAGCCAACAGCACATAGCCACACCCCCAAGAAGCCAACAGCCCATAGCCACACCCCCACATAGCCAACAGCACATAGCCACACCCCCACGTAGCCAACAGCACATAGCCACACCCCCATGTATAACACAAAGAGGAAAAAATACCAATACCAATGGTCAATACCACTGTCCACACTATGCAGGTTATACAATGCTTTGGCTAAAATACAGAGAAAAACAGAAATAAGCAAATATTAATAATAAATATTAAATATTAAATAATAAATATTTTATTCTACATTGGTTATTCTGATCTACTTGACCCAATGGGGTGTGCTAGAATGTCTGAATTGAATGTTCCCTTCTCTCCAATGCTGCTCCGCCCCTTTCACTTTTATTGGGCTTGTTTAAGTTTCTGACCCCTAATAATATAAGATTATTGAGAATAGAAGCAGCAGTGATGGTTCCATCAGGTCCTCCTTTTATTGTTGTGCTTGTCAGAAGAATTAAAGGGGTAGTTCAGCAAAACAATTTTCTTTCAGATCAACTGGTGCGAGAAAGTGCCAGAGATTTGTAATTTACTTCTATTAAAAAATCTCAAGTCTTCCACTACTTATCAGCTGCTGTATGTCCTGCAGGAAAGGGTAGTCTTTCCAGTCTGGAGAGCAGGAGAGGTTTACTATGGGGATCTGCTCTGGAAAGTTCCTGACATAGACAGAAGTGGCAACAGAGAGCGCTGTGTCCGACTGGAGAGAATGCAGCACTTCCTGTAGGACATACAGCAGCTGATAAGTAATGGAAGACTGGAGATTTTTCAGTAAATTACAAATCTCTAACGCTTTCTGGCACCAGTTGATTTGAAAAAAAAAATCTTTTTGTTGAACTATTCCTTTGAAATTTTCTTCAAAATATAAAGAAAGTGACCAAATTTAGATGTAAAAATATAACAGGTTGAAGTATTCTGGTATACGGCCACTATTGTGCAGAATGTATATATAAAATGTTGTGTTATCGAAGTCCGTGGTAGACAACTGCCTTGTCTCAGATACTTGCCATTCAATAAAGAAGCCTGCCTTTGAATTCAGATACGTTTTTGCTTCTCTTGATAGAGTAAAGAATTCCTATGAGCGCCCCCTCCACCACTCGCTCAGGTGAGTGAACTTCAACTTTACATCTGTTTTACGTCCTCTATCATATGCAGCAACTGTGCAAGTTGTACAGCAATCTCCTATACAGCACTGTCATCACATAACCCCTTCGCACACACGGACATAACTGTATGTCTGTATTGCACAGGGTTTAGTGCAGTCCTGTATACAGTCTCATATACTGGCTAGATAACTAGATAACTTAATCTAAACAACTTAATCTACAGCTTCCCATACTGGTACAGTATATCAGCCTATATAGTGTTTTACTCTCATTAACCCCTTAAATGCTGTGATCGACAGCGATCGCGGCATTTAAGGTGCTCAGTGACAGATCAAGCATCTGTCGCTGAGTGATTGGGAGCCCTGCAGCCGTGCTGCAGGGGTCCCGATCACATGTGCCGACAGGCGGGGGTAAGCTTCTTACCTCTGTTCTGTCGGTTCGGGGATCCATGCATACAGTCTGCTCTCAGGCAGGCTCTATACATAGATCGCCGATAACTATGATCTATGCTATGCTATGGCATAGCATAGACCAGTATACGTACCGGTTTTCGGTGCAGGAAGGCCGGGCGCTGCCATCTTGTTGACGTCACTTGCGTTCCAGCGGTGGAACACAAGTCACGTCGTCAAGATGGCGGTGCCCGGCCTTCCTGCACAGAAAAAGAGGATTAGGTAAAGTATAAGATACAGACTGCAAAGGCAGTCTGTATCTTCATAGATAGACTTAGGGAGAGATGAGAGATGATAATAGGGACAGTGAGTTTTAGGTGATAGGTCACCATCATGCATCCTATTCACATGTTCTATAAGAGGTCACCACCCAACTCCTGTTCTGATTGAATTGCGCTGCTCTCTAAATCTGACAAAGAACTGTCTAAATGTAATTTTTTTGAAAAAAATTATATGTGTGGTGAAATTGGAGGGGGTTTTGTTTTTACACCGTTTGCCCTGGGGTAAAACTGACTTGTTATACATGTTCCTCAAGTTGTTGCGATTACAACGATATGTAACTTGTATAACTTTTATTTTATTTGATCGCTTTAAAAAAAAATTAAACCTTTTAAAAAATATATATGTTCCTTAAAATCGCTCGATTCCCATCCTTATAGCGCTTTAATCCTTTGGTCTATGGGGCTGTGTGAGGTGTCAATTTTTCGAGATTTGATGCAACCAAAAATGCGCAATTTTGCACTTTGGAATTTTTTACGCTAACGCCGTTTACTGTGTGAGAACAGGAATGTAATAAATTAATAGTTCGAGCGATTGCGCACACCAAGCCTTTTTATTTACTGTATTTAAAAGACTTTTTTTTTTTTTTACACATACACTAGAAATCCCCCTGGGGTTAGGGTTATCCCCCCTAGGGTTAGGCAAAAGAAGAGCCCGTGGAGCCTCATTGAAGAGTCTCAAAACACAGGACTAGCCAGATATCCCTCCGGGAAGGACCCAGCCAAGGTGCAGCTCCTGTTAGGAAACCACCAAAACCATCATATTAAGTGGCCCTATAAGTCAATGTAATGACAAGGGATAAACCCTTGGGGTTAGGGTTATTCCCCCTGGGGTTAGGGTTATTCCCCCCTGGGGTTAGGGTTATTCCCCCCTGGGGTTAGGGTTATTCCCCCCCTGGGGTGAGGGTTCCTCCTCCCTGGGTTTAGGGTTATTCCCCCCTGGGGTGAGGGTTATTCCCCCCTGGGGTTAGGGTTATTCCCCCTGGGGTTAGGGTTATTCCCCCTGGGGGACATCTAGTATTACTACACTGATCTCTCATAGAGATCTATGCAGTATTACTAGTATATATGAGATAGGCACTCTATTGCTTTCAGCTGCTGCAGCCAAAAGCAATAGAGTGCCGAGCCGGAATCGCATCGCGGAGGGGGGGGGGCTGGGTGCGGGATCCGGGATGTTACTGAAGGTCCTGGTGCAGCTAAGGGTAATGTTTGTACCTACCTGAAATAAAGCATCCAAGCCAATGAATTTTGGCGAGTGCCATTGTATTTTTCCTGAGGACTACTTGCATTGCTGAATCTACTGTTTTCCCAACTTGCACCATTCAAGTGGGATGATTGCTGATGGTCGATAAGTCCATGGAGGGGGGACGCAGTAAAATAAAAGAAGCCCTCATATGTCTACATTGATGGAAAAAAATTGTAATTAATGGCTGTTGGATTTGAAAAAATGGAACAGTGAATACTGGCTGGGTTAAGGGGGTTGTTTTCCCTTCTTAGCGAGTGATGACACATTGTTAGGATATGACATTACTTTCTAATTAGTGGAGGATCCAGCCACCAGTGGCAATCTCTGCCACTGGCATGCATCGGAATGTGTTCGAATTACCTAATAGTAGCAGGAGGTACCACATTTCAATGGAAATTCTTAAAGGGGGGCTAAACCAGTGGTGTAACCCCTCTATTCTCCTAAGTCACAGTAGTGATGTGTCCTCTCTTTCTAGGGTAGGAAACCCACGACAGTACTTGGTGGTAACATGCATAGGCCATGCTGGACACTTATGAACGGACATTTGTATTGGACATATACTGGCTCCACTACTAAACTCAGGAAATTAAGAGAGTTACTCTGCCCAAAACGCACTGGACGCTTTCAACTTTGGCATACGGATATTTTAACAAAAGACTTGAATCTGATTTTCATTTACATTTTCTGGTAAGACGGAAAGGCTTTATATAGATTAAAGGGAACCTGTCACCCCCCGTGCCGGGGTGAAGGCCGCCCGACCCCCCGCTAGAGCACCGGATACTTACCCCATCTTGCCAAGTCCCGTTCCTGGAGCCAGTCTCGGGAAGGAGAAATCCTCGTCTGAAGCCCGGCGCGCGCTGCTGAGTTGAGTCCGACGCCCATAGAGAATGAATGGAGCCATCATTCTCTATGGGCGTTGGACTCATCTCAGCAGCACGCGCACCGGGCTTCAGATGGGTATATCTCTGTCTCGGGACTGGCTCCAGGAACGGGACTTGGCAAGATGGGGTAAGTATCCGGGGCTCTAGCGGGGGGTCGGGCAGCCTTCAACCTGGCACGGGGGGTGACAGGCTCCCTTTAAGTTAATGGTAAGTAGTACTGTGCACAAGGCTTAGTATTTCTTGTGTAATTTCCCTACAGATAAATGGCTTGTGGAACTTCAAAGCCTTAGCGGTCCGACCCACGTTGACTTCTCTGACTGTTCTCAGTAAAGTGCAGTATTCCTATGCCAATATATCTCTGACTGAGAATAGTGAAACAATTACAGAATTCTTCATCCGTAAGTTTAAACAAACAGGTTTCCTCCTCTTCAAGAACTAGCTGAGTGGTATCCATTATTATTCTGTGGTAGGAGCCCAGACCATATTTTTCATTATTATGTTATGTATCGCTGTAATCGTTTAAGTAGAGACTGTTATCATACAGGCATGCAGTCTGGGATATTGTCTGAGATGTCCTCTGCTTGTCTATGGGTGACACACGCTGTTAGGGTTGTTTGGTATAATCCAATTTGAGTGTGTCTATGGGTGTGAACCCAAAAATTGTTATGTCAATGAAGCTTTTCGAGCTTAAAGATACCATGTCATGATATTGTGCTGAATTGGTTTCATGAGAAATAGTAATCCTTAACTAAAGGAAAGATAAAACTGGACACATCTCTGTAGAGCTTTTGAGCTCTTATACAATTTCCTAATATCTTTCCTACCCACAGTATGGAGGGGATCAATGATGAGCCCATTCATTTACAGAAAGTCCCTGAAGAAGAAGAAACGCTGACTTACAAAAAAGACGATAATGAAGGTAAGTGCATGCTCTCATGTTAAAACATGGGTAGAAAGACTTCTCAAGTATCAAGAGAAAACCATAGTTCAAAAATGCCAACTTAGAAGGTATAATTAGGATAAAAAGAACATGGCTGCTGTCTATTTACAGCAGCACTTCTCAAACTGTGAGGCTCACAGTCCCGTAACATGCAGGGTCCCTGCCTGTGCCTGACATCAGCACATACCAAGGACTCCTAAGCAGACACTAATGGCAGCCCTGCTTTATCAGTGGTAGGAGATTGGGTTATGGGGAAATAATCGCTACACTATGGCGCTGGTTTAACAGTGGAAAAGTATGTACTGTATTTCTGCACCGTGGTGTTGGGTTCTACAGGTGCAGCCGAACGTATTATTTCAGTGTGATGTTGGGTTAAACATGTAGAGCAGTATGTATTGCTGCAGTGTGGTGTTGAGTTAAGTAGGTGGAGCAGTATGTATTGCTGCAGCGTGGTGTTAAATAGGTGGAGCAGTATGTAATTCTGCACTTTTTTTCACAATATCAGAATAGAGATGAGCGAACCTCGAGCATGCTCGAGTCGATCCGAACCCGAACTTTTGGCATTTGATTAGCGGTGGCTGCTGATGGATATAGTCATTGGCTGTATCCATGTTTTCCAGACAACCTTAGAGCTTTATCTAAGTTCAGGAGCCCCAGCTAATCAAATGCCGATCGTTCGGGTTCAGAACGACTCGAACTCGAACCCGGTTTGCTCATCTCTATATCAGAATAATGTGACCAGAAATGCCTAAACATAATGTATTCATTTCTCCTCCCTCCAGCCCTTGAACTGTTCACAATTGTTAGGCTTCACAGCAAAGTCTTAATCATCAACCGTCTGTCAAATGGGACTATTCAAACATCAGCCCTATATGGTGAGTCCTGTGTATGTAACTTTTCATATTCACCACTATAGAGATGTAAGTGTGCAATAAGTTTAACATAAAACCACCATCACTTTCATGCTGTTCGAACGATGATTCATTGGGGCAGTTCCCAGTGGCTTCTTCCCACCCCAGACTTGATTGACAGATATCTTCCTGTTAGAGTATAGGGAGGGATCTATCAATCAAAACCAGCAGGGCAGGCAGAAGCCACTGGGGACCACCTAGATGACTCATGGTTCAGGCAGTTCTGGTGCTGACACATTCCCTTTAACTAGTGGTGGTTCCACATCATGTGATCTGTTACAGCATTATAGGCAGGGCCACCCTAAACATGTCATATTACAGGTTATATTAATTCTATATATTATTTGGTCCATATAATTATCCCAGAACCCATGACCGTGGCTGCTAATATATGTATGTGTAGGGTGGCACTGTCTTTTATTGCAGGTCTCTAAAGTGGTTTACTCTGTGGATGAAGTGAAACTGCATTTATTTCTATGTAAGCAAGCATAGGCTGAGAGAGCTAAAGGGCTTCATTACCTAGTGACATACTATACCCACACATACACAATCCCCTCTGGGCCTATCACAGCCCTGTAAAAGTTGTGTCCAGTTCTGACCTATTAGGTGACAGGATACCACAGATCCTTTTCCTCCAATAGGAAACTAGGTGCTGGGACATAGGGAGATCTCCTACCACTCGTACCATGACAAGTGTCACAGCGATACTGCAACCTCAGCTCTTACATATAACATCTTAGAAATTTTGAACATAATTTAGAAATTCTGAAAACAAACATTTAACAAATAAATTATAAATAAAAATATTATTTTGATTGTCTGATGTTACGGCTTGGGGGTGCTCACTGAACCATTTATGCAGATTTTTTTTCCTTTAAAGTTTGCTTACTAAAGGAAAGGTAAGGCTGGACACATCTGTATGTAGTTATCATTTGAGGGTACTCATTTATACCGACCCCTGAGAGCAGTGCCACTAGTTATAGATATGGTTGTAATTATAAGTAATCTATATTGCACCTCATTATCTAATTTACTGGATCATCCTCACCATCTATTACTTTCCGTCTATAGTGAAATCATCTTCAAATCCACCAATAAATCTGGAAGAGTTCAAGGAATGGGGAACATGCAAGGAATTAACCTTTTATAAGGAGTTCAACATCACTAATGATTATGGTTAGAAAATGATCATCAGTCACTTTAATTATCAATATAAAAGTTAGGAGATTATTTTCACTCCCGTGCATTGTGCAAATTTCATGGCAGCCATTATGGTGGCAAGTCTTCATCAAAGGAGAAGTGCAGCACTGTCCATCATTAACCAGCATAGTCTCGATTTATAGTGTACCATTCGCTTTGGCTATCTGAAGTGATACAAACTTCTATGTGTCCCTATGGGTTCAACAGCTTCCACTATTACAGGATTTTCCGGGCATAACATGCTGATGAGTTATCCACAGGACATCACCGATTAGCTGTACGGTGCCCACACCACACAATGAACAAGGCAGAAAGCAGTTGGCTCTGTTCACTGTGTAGTGGCCAGAGTAGGTTACTGCAGCTCAGCTCCTGTTCACCTGAATGGGATTTGAGTTGCAGTTACACATCACTACCACTACACAGTGATTGGAGACAACTGCTTCCGGCCCCATTCACTGTGCCAAACAGCTGATCGCCAGAGGTGATGACACCCTGTTGATCAGGGACCGATGAGCTTTTTGTGAATGGTTTATCAGTGTTTTTCCTATAAAAAAAAAAAACCTTTAAACCAATCCACATTAATGGCTGTTGATTTAGAATGTGATGCCCTAATAGCTCCTGTGGGTGTAATGTGGAGAAGTCCAAATACATTTGTCCATAAAATATATATTATTCTGGTAATTTTTTTATTTTTCTCTTTAGCAAAGACATGCCATGGTTTTCTTGAAGTAAAGACACCTCTGCATCTGGAAGAATCTAAGGTTTTTGCACATAAGTGTTTTAGAAATAGAAAAGGGTAACCTAAGTGTTGCAATAACCCAAGAATTTGAAAAGGGAATTATCCCTCCAAAATTTTCTATTTAGTGGGGTTGCCAACCCCCTAGTCTGAAAGAGCCTCTTCTATGTGGAGACTGTCATCATTATAATAATGTGGAACATAGAATTCAATAAATATGTTGCCAGTGGGCCCCACCTCCATCATTTATACATGAACAGCTTATCCTATGGATCCTATGCCATAAATGTAACTTAAAGGAGTACTCCGGTGGACACAAAAAAAACACACACACACAGCTCACATACTTACCATCCCTCCGGTGACAATCGCTGCCTGAATCTCCCGGTGGCCGCGTCCCTATCATCTGCGTTGGCCGTCCTCAGATCTCCCTTATTTCTGGTTTGCGAAGCAGTGAATGGGAGAGAAAAGGCTGCTAGTGTGCATGCAGGGCTGGTGCGCCAATCGGGGCTGGGCAAGCTGGAAGCCATGTGATGTGCTCCAGCCAATGAAAAGGCTGCTGATGCGCAAGTACTGAAGCAGCCTTTTCCTCTCCCATTCACTGCTGTGGAAGATGCCCAAGAGGAAGGAGACCAGGCCCGCCTCCTGCTCTGATGACATCAAAGTTGGTTCCTTAGATAAAAGGACAGGGTTGACAGTTATTTGGTATGAATACTTTATTTCTCTTCCGGAGGGGAGGGGGGAGGGGGAAAACAGGGCCAGATACATTATTAACACATTAAAAACTTGCTTCATTTTGCTTCACAGAGAGAAGTGAATTGACATTGCAATTTGTTGGGACTCTTGATTCGCCGAATTCGCTTCGCTCATCTCTATATAAAGCATTCAGCAATGGGTTTGAAAGTACACATTTGTATGACTTTTATAATAAAACGAAAGGAAACAATTTTTCCCATTATATTCTGAATTCAGCTGGGCCACATTATATTGGGAGAGCTACATATGTTATGCAGGAACATAAACTAGAGCTTCAGTTTATGCATAGATGAGCTTCAGTTCCCCTACCAAAGCTGTTGGAATCAATTGACTGAGTCTCATAAATATGTCATTTAAGGCTACTGGTTTAGGAGTCTAATAATTACTGGGGGCAGCGTTTATGCTGAAGTATCTGTATATTTACTTATAATCTCTAGCCATACACATTGTGCTAGAAGATAAAGATGGGAATTCTAAAAATGGCAAAACATTAAAGACATAGATTGTGATTCATTGTTGGACCCCCATACCCTCTAAAGTTATATAATTACATATAGGTCACCTAATTCTTTATTCTTCAGTACTGGGAACTATGTATTTTTTTTCAATAGTGACCAAGGTCCCACAAACTATATTTCAGTCATACATTTCAGCAATTCCCTTTTGCCAGTAATTCCTAATTGATGGTAAATTTATAAATGAAATTGTATATTTTTATATTTGTAGTATGTTCTGATTTCAGTCATTCTATTGTAAACAAAAAAAATGGCAAAATTAGAACAAATATATACTGTATTAAGTGAATATTTAGTAAAAAACTGGCGACTATATTGTATTAGATGCAATCCCCTTGCATTTAAGCCGCCAGGTATTTTACTATATATTTACTTAATGCTGTATATCTTCATTCTAATTTTGCTATTTTATAAACTGTATATGCTGCTTTAAATTAATATACTGTTCGTTAAGGTTTGATTCACAAGTTATGCCAAAAATTTGTAAACTGGTGAACCAAATTTTAAAATTTTTCGCTCATCTCTAGTTTTAATCATATTCACTCTTTCCCCTCTTACCTCCAAACTATACATATTTAGATTAGTCTTTCCCAATTGGTTTTATGGCTCACACCCTCCACCAATTTTGTAGCATTTCTTAGGGCCTGTGCTGTTTTAATAATATTTTTGTAGGTGAGGTCTCCAGTGCTGGACACGGTATTCCAGATGTGAATACTCTATAGGTTTCCCATTGGTTAGTCAGCCATATTTGTCAGAATACCCCTTCAGAACCCACTACTTTCTGATAATGATTTTTCCTCACACCCCTTCTCTTTTGTAGGATATCTTTACTACTTGGCATCTTGTGGTGAAGTCTCTCAATTCAATGGACCAACTTTATAATGTGAGAAACCCCTATACTGCCCGACTGGAGATTAGTAAGAAAGAAAGAGAAATTACTCTGAAATAATTCATTACAGTGTAAGTTGTAACTGGACATTACCAGCTCTTCAGCTTTTAGCACTTGATCACAATTTTTTTTTTTTAACAGTCATTTCTAGAGCCACCCTTGGTAAACCAGTCATTCAACATGTATATACATCTTACTCTCTGCTCCATTTTATACAGTATTGTCAACTCATCTATTGTAGTTACTTCCACAGTTAGAACTCTTTCTTATAGAATATTATCGCTCCCTTCTTCCTCAGGCCACAGAATAATGTCCTAGAGCTAAAGTTTGGCCAGCCAGTTGAAGGTATAGACAAAAAACAATAGAAAGAACTCACATGTACGCATATGCACTAGTAAATTAAATACAATCACTGACACAGACCAGACCAACCAATCCTTTATCGACCAAGAAAAAGGCTACAATTCAAATTTTTTTCCTTTTTTTTTCTAGATGGCAATATAGTCATGATATTCAAGAGTGATAATGATTTGCTGCTTTTGGGGGTACAAACTAAAACTAAAAGAATTTTATATCTTGCTTGTGAGTATGTGATGCTAACATGTAATTTATAGGCTCTGATTTTTATGATCAAGATAATATGATACAGTAAAGGGCGACTTCTAGAATAGGAGAGAATTCCTGAGCCACTGGCATTGCAAGTAAATCTAATGTAAAGGCTCTGACCATAGTGAACTCCCCCTCTCACTATATACAAAATATATTTTGTAGGGGTCGCAATGGTCGTTATTGGGGGCAACTAGGCCCTATGCTAGGGAAGTCTGCCTGCCCCATCACCACATGCTGTCATCCTGCCGAAAATGACAGCTCAATCAGCATGACTGCAGACAGCAGCTCTCTTCCTGTTCAGTTGTATCAGCACATAGCTGCACATTACCCCTACAACTCAATAGCAAAGTACTGATAGAAGCTGGGGAGCCCTGGGCTTCCTGTCCTGCCACTGGCCTCTTCTCGTGTGGTGGTGTGTAATGTGATTAAGTACTCTAGACACCCCCCTATTTCTCTTCCTCCTGCACTAAAACATTGGCTCTGAATATAACCAGGGTTTTGCAGATTACCGGACAGCTTGAGCTACCCCTTCTTCCTTTTTACCCCCCTCCCCATTAATAAAGACACTGAATGCTGTGTGACAATAGAAAATAGTGGCTACAGCAGCCTCTTTATTATATAAATAGCATCTCAACTCTTATTATCTCAAAATGTGAACAAGGTACAAGTAAAAAATATCCTATACTTGGGGAGGTCACAGAAAGTAGTTGACAAATGTTTCATATACTGCTACCACCTGATCCTGAAGAACCTATGTGTAAAACGCACCTAAGCGGCAATGTCAGGAGCCGTCTCCCTGCACCTCTGGAGCGTACGGCCGGCCCCCTGGCAATGGCATCCTTGGCGCCTGGCCGGGTGCTGGAAGCGCACGGACGGCATCCCTGATGACCGTCCCGGCCAGTTGCTGCGGAAGCAGCACCGCTCCATATTGTGTGGCCATGGCCAGGGCTTCACCAACCCTGTCCGAACGGCAGCAGCTGTTTAAAATGTTATTAAACTGATTGGCAGCCAGCACTGCCAGTTAGCTATCAGATGTGTCCTGTGGCTGGGACTCCAGGCCCTATAACTATCCACCCCTGTCTACCATGCCTGGCTTGCGATAGAGCTTAGTTTACTAGTGTGTCTTGACCTAGTGTTCCCTCCTGCATTTGTGTACTTGGTGTTTTGACTTCTGGTTTTTGGACTTCGACTATTCTCCTGGATTAACTTATGTAATGTGCTGCCCTCTTGTTCCTGACTTGGACTGCTGACCTTGCTGTATTGTGTTGCATTTGTCTTGTCTGTTTTTCCGTGTTCACACGGAATTAGGGTTTTGAGGCAAGTAGGCAGGGACAGCAGGGCGGGCAAAAGCTTCAAGACTGCACCTGTCTTTTGTATGCCTGGTCCCACATCCTAACAGGTAACCACCAAACCATGACCCAACATGATAAGGGGGGTTTGCCCAAAACCTAAATGGGCCCCACGAAGCCACCTCAGGCAATGCCATCCATAACTACCCTTCCGCAGACTGCCATGACTAAAGACACATTAGAAGCCTTTGCCAACCACCAACCATTTTATATTTGAATGGGGTGGGTGGTTGTCTCTGGTTTCAGGCAATGTGAAATAGAGGTAAGCCTCCGCCCACTCCTATTAAACTTCCCTAACTCTCTCCTCCAATTTTTTTTTCTCCCTCTCTTCCATTGGTTCCTCTCTCTCTAATGGCCGCCTTCTAACTCCCTCTGACCTGTTGGTAACCCCTTGTCCTACCTATGATCCCACAAATGTTAACCCTCTACTGTTCACCCAATCGTGTATGTGCTGCCATTAGGCTATACCCATTATCGCCCTCCCAGATTCGTACATAGGATCTGTATATACAGAAGAACAACTACACAAGCTGATTGTTCTCCTCTATGTTTAACAGCCAAGACACAAACCATAAAACAATTTTTCATTGAGAAATTCGAGACACAGGCTTTTTGCTTTGAGACAAAGTATAATTACATCACACCAGGGAGCAGCAAGGAAAATAATGGTAAGAATTTAGCTGTGCCCCCGCCCCAATCAATTTGATTCCAATGATTTATCAAACTGGTGTAAAGTAGAATTATCTTAGTTGCCCCTAGCAACCAATCAGATTCCACCTCAATGAAAGGTGGAATCTGATTGGTTGCTAGGGGCACCTAAGACAATTCCACTACGCACCAGTTTGATAAATCTCCCCCTATGTTCACAAAATTTTGAAATTGATTGGATGGACGCCATTTAACGGCAAATTACGGATGTAATAACTGCAGGAAAGTGTCCCAGAAGGGTCATAGGAACCACGAGAAACCCCAGAGGAGGGTAAGCGCAGGTAAACGTCCAGGATATTGGCACGGTCACAAATAAACCATCGCACAGTGGTGTGACTCACTATTCTTTTTATTGCTGCAATGCATTTTGGTCTGTATATTGGGTCACAGACCTTTATCAAGCAACTCAGGTTGTAATAACTGTAATTATCAACTAAATTTTAACAGTGTGTGAACATAGCCTTTCTGTGTTTTCTATCCACTCATGGTTTTGGTAGCTAAACACAAACCAAAATACGGAGCAAAAATACTGTGTGGGACCATAGCCTCATGCTGTATAATTCTACTGAATCCTTCCTTCCTTCTCTTCCCTTCCCTTCCCTCCCCACGGCCCGATACATACTTTACTGGGTCTGCACTCCGGCTTGCCTCTGGACATCCCGCTCGCTCAGCCAAACATACGAAATAAGAATTTCTCAAAATCATCTATTTATTTATACTATAAAATATAGATGAAGTTAGAGATGTCACAGTCACATCCATAAAGTATATAGAATTGTTACAGGTGATTTCCTAATGTGCCTTTCTGTCTGTCTCTCCAATGTCTGTTGCTCAGAACATTGACACCTAGTGGGCAATTAATGACAGGCACTCTATATGTCAAGGCGAGCCTTGATGAGTATGTGAGGGAGTTGGATTATGAAAAGAAAATGCAGAAATCTTAGGGAACAATATCTCGTTCTGAACACATAAGAAGTATGGCACTGGGACATGTTCCTTAGCTCCTGTAATATCTTTTATTGTCAGGATGCTACTATGGATACCTAATATATGTTCTGTACAGAGAATTCACATCATATCATATTTGGAAAAATTTTGTATTTAGAATTTTACCTGATTTTTGTACATTTTTCACCGGCCAATCTTTATCTTAGTCTTTAGGTAAATGGGTCCTGATGGCCACCGCCTATAAAAGCCTGAAAACAGTTCTAGTTGAACAGAATATATGTAAAGAAATAACATTTACTCTTGTCAATGATTATGTGCGCTAGTCCATCAAAATAAAAATGTGAGTATGACCTACTGGAAGTTGAGACTATACTAAGCTAGAAGACGTTTTCTGTCACATGCCGACCATATTGGAGTTAAACTTCCACAAGCTGGACAAACTGGAGTTATCTTAGCACATCCCCGCCATGTTGGAGTTATGCTACCACATATTGGCTATGCTGGGTTTGTGCTACCACATGGTGGCCATATTGGAGTTATCCTACCACAGACTGGCCATATTTGAATTATTCTGAAATCAAAGAAATGAATTCCTACAGCATCCAAAATGCAGAAAAAGAGCGTGTTTATTCACACATCAGGGCACAAAATTGCAACGTTTCGGCCATAGGCCTTTGTCAAGCATACAGATACAGTGTTAACAAGATATATATATATGTGAAAGCACTGGGAAAACCCACCCAAGGGGAGGAACAAAAATGGAGGGGGAAAGAGTGAAAACCACAAGGAGAGGAGGTGAGAGGGAAAATCCGGGATGGCATAACAACATATGTAGGTAGTAAAAGATGATAAACACTAATATGATACATAATCCAAGTCAGGTAGTGGTCAAATTCACGTATAAACAGGTGCGATATCGCAATACAATGATGCTCATTCAGTTTGCATAATGTATACAACACCTCCTGATGATATCGCTTGTACGTCCTGAAGGAATCCATATGTCCCGGTTTTGGAAGAAGCCATTCACGCGCGCGATAGCACAAGATAGCTACCGGACGCCAGAGCAGGCTATCAGCGCGTCAGCGTGCGGAGTCTCCCACCGAGCCGGCTTCTTCCAAAACCGGGACATATGGATTCCTTCAGGACGTACAAGCGATATCATCAGGAGGTGTTGTATACATTATGCAAACTGGATGAGCATCATTGTATTGCGATATCGCACCTGTTTATACGTGAATTTGACCACTACCTGACTTCGATTATGTATCATATTAGTGTTTATCATCTTTTACTACCTACATATGTTGTTATGCCATCCCGGATTTTCCCTCTCACCTCCTCTCCTTGTGGTTTTCACTCTTTCCCCCTCCCTTTTTGCTCCTCCCCTTGGGTGGGTTTTCCCAGTGCTTTCACATATATATATATATATATATATATATATATATATATATATATATATATATATATCTTGTTAACACTGTATCTGTATGCTTGACAAAGGCCTATGGCCGAAACGTTGCAATTTTGTGCCCTGATGTGTGAATAAACACACTCTTTTTCTGCATTTTGGATGCTGTGGGAATTAATTTCTTTGGTTTCTCTGCCTGTCTGCAGCCTGGAGGATCAGAGCGCCGGTCCAATGAGGATCTGGACCGGGCTCTTGGTCAGCATAAAACTAGGTGAGGCAGTCTCTCAGAGCTGGCTATTTAGGTTAATACCCTGGTCCCAGCTCCCCCCTGTCTATTCCTGCGTTTCCCGTCCTAGCTCCCTTTGCTTGCTTGTGTGTTACCTGACCTCTGGCTTTGACTTTAGACAATCCGACTGATACTTGTTTTGAGTGCACTTACCCTGTGCAGGGAACTTCATTGTGGTTATCCGCGGCTGCCTAGGGCTGTGTGAGGCTAGTAGGTAGGGACAGTTGGTGGGTTCAGTTTCAGGGCTCACTGTTGTGTCTTGTCCCTACCTGCCCCGTCCTGACATTGCCCCTGCGTTGCCACTAACATCTCTGCCCATCCTATAGACTCCATTCCATGGTTAGGTGGATTCCGTCATCCGCCCAAAGAATTGACATGTCCTATATTCAGGTGGAATAAAGGAATCCACCTGACCATAGAATGGAGGCTATAGGACTGGTTGATATGTGAGTGTCTAGGGGCAAGCAGCGAAATCCGCGAGGACTTCTCACCGTGGATTCCTCAGTGTGAATGCACCCTAAAGAGTGTAATAAAAAATAAACTTTTGACATGTCAGGAAGATATTTCAAAAGTTTTTATCAGTCATGGGTCAGAGTATTCAGACCCTGATCGATCAGAAGAAGACGACCGCTCTGCCACATGATCCTCTTCCCGCTCTGGTTCAGTGTAAAGAAACATACCCCACAGACTTGTATCGTGTAGCTGTCTTCTCACGTGGCACAGAGCCGGGCTTTTTGTGGCTGTGCCTCGCTATATGAAGTAAAATACTAAATCAGTTGACCAATTAAGTCCTCACTACCCCCAGACCACCAGAGATTTTGAAATAGATGAAAGAGAATTTACGTTTGTATTTTCGTCTTTGGTTCTAGATAAAATATCTTCAAGCTTCAAGTTACAAGAGGTTTTTTGGCACCTGCTGTGCCCTACAAGGATCCTAGTGATGGTGGTAGAATAAAGATAATTTCTGAGTATTCAGACTGGACTATTATTTGTATAAAAACCATATAGGAAATTATCAAAAATAAACCATTGAAACAATTGAATATAACTGAGAATCTAAAGTTATTATATTCATAGTAAAAAGAAGTATATTACAGTATAGTGCCCCCCCACACACGCACATCCACCAGCATTCAAGCAGCCTTTGGGTATGTGGAAAATAGGCGTAAACTTGAAGCGGATTCCACTGCACGACCTCGCCTACAGTTCCGCCCTATGACTGCGTGACATTGCTTCTTTTTGAGACCTCAAGAAATTCCCCATATCAACACACCTACACCATCTTATTATGATATAATAAAGCATCACTGACTATAAAATACATAGGATATTTTCCCAGTGGAAGGAAACCTGCAATATTCCATAGCGGTATGCATGAAAAGTTGCTCAAGTCTTCCTTATAGTATTACTTTGAGATGATGCTGCATCTTTTTTGAGCCCATATACCTAACATACAAGGGAAGAGGGTGTTTTTTTTTCTTGAAAATGCTGGGGTAAAGGCAGGTGCAGCACTGGTATCTACAGTATATATATATATACAGTTAGGGCCAGAAATATTTGGACAGTGACACAATTTTCGCGAGTTGGGCTCTGCATGCCACCGCATTGGATTTGAAATTAAACCTCTACAACAGAATTCAAGTGCAGATTGTACCGTTTAATTTGAAGGGTTGAACAAAAATATCTGATAGAAAATGTAGGAATTGTACACATTTCTTTACAAACACTCCACATTTTAGGAGCTCAAAAGTAATTGGACAAATAAACATAACCCAAACAAAATATATTTTTTTTCAATATTTTGTTGCGAATCCTTTGGAGGCAATCACTGCCCTAAGTCTGGAACCCATGGACATCACCAAACGCTGGGTTTCCTCCTTCTTAATGCTGTGCCAGGCCTTTACAGCCGCAGCCTTCAGGTCTTGCTTGTTTGTGGGTCTTTCCGTCTTAAGTCTGGATTTGAGCAAGTGAAATGCATGCTCAATTGGGTTAAGATCTGGTGATTGACTTGGCCATTGCAGAATGTTCCACTTTTTTGCACTCATGAACTCCTGGGTAGCTTTGGCTGTATGCTTGGGGTCATTGTCCATCTGTACTATGAAGCGCCGTCCGATCAACTTTGCAGCATTTGGCTGAATCTGGGCTGAAAGTATATCCCGGTACACTTCAGAATTCATCTGGCTACTCTTGTCTGCTGTTATGTCATCAATAAACACAAGTGACCCAGGGCCATTGAAAGCCATGCATGCCCATGCCATCACGTTGCCTCCACCATGTTTTACAGAGGATGTGGTGTGCCTTGGATCATGTGCCGTTCCCTTTCTTCTCCAAACTTTTTTCTTCCCATCATTCTGGTACAGGTTGATCTTTGTCTCATCTGTCCATAGAATACTTTTCCAGAACTGAACTGGCTTCTTGAGGTGTTTTTTGGCAAATGTAACTCTGGCCTGTCTATTTTTGGAATTGATGAATGGTTTGCATCTAGATGTGAACCCTTTGTATTTACTTTCATAGAGTCTTCTCTTTTCTGTTGACTTAGAGACAGATACACCTACTTCCCTGAGAGTGTTCTGGACTTCAGTTGATGTTGTGAACGGGTTCTTCTTCACCAAAGAAAGTATGCAGCGGTCATCCACCACTGTTGTCTTCCGTGGACGCCCAGG